>NW_028270147.1:63151835-63509438 GCF_037043375.1 Chiloscyllium plagiosum | reverse complement strand
TCCCCCTCCCTCTCCCCTCCCCCCCTCTCCCCTCCCCCTCCTCCCCCCCCTCTCCCCTCCCCCCCCCCCTCCCCTCCCACCCCCCTCTACCCTCCCCCATCTCCCCCTCACCCCCCCCCCTCCCCCCCACACCCTCCCCCCCCCTCCCCCCTCCCCCCCCCCCACCCACCACCCCCCTCCACCCCCCCTCACCCCACCCCCCCCCCCCCCCACCCCCCCCCCCTCCACCCCTCCCCCCCCCCTCTCCCCCACCCCCTCCCCCACCCACCACCCCCCCTCCTCCCCCCCACCACACCCCTCCCCCCCACCACCCCCCCCCCCCACCCCCCACCCCCCCCCCACCCCCCCACTCCCACCCCCACCCCGCCCCCCCTCCCCCACCCCACCTCCCTCACCCCCTCCCCACCCCCCCCCCCCCCACCCCCCACTCCCACCCCCCCCCTCCCCTCCCCCCCCCCCCCCCCCCCCTCCCCACTCCCCTCCACCCTCTCCCCCTCACCCCACCCCCCCACCCCACCTCCCCCATCCACCCCCCCCCACTCCCCACCCCCCCCCCCCCTCCCCCACCCCCTCCCCCTCCCCCTCCCCCCCACACCCCTCCTCCCTCCACTCCCCCCCTCTCCCCCCTCCCCCCCCCCACCCCCTCCCTCCCCCACCCCCCCCCTCTCACCCTCCCCCCCCCCCCACACCCCACCCCCCCCCCTCTCCCCTCCCCCCCCCTCCCCTCCCCCCCCTCCCCCACACCCCTCCCCCCACCCCCCCCCTCCCTCCCCTCCCCTCCCCTCCCCCCCACCCCTCCCCACCCCCCCCCCCACCCTCCCCCCCCCCCCCTCCCCCCCCTCCCCTCCCCCCCCACCCCCCCCCCCCCCCCCCCCCCCCCCACACCCCTCCCCCCACTCCCCTCCCCCCCCCTCTCCCCTCCCCCCTCCCCACCCCACCCCCCCCCTCTCCCCTCCCCACCCCTCCCCCCCCCCTCTCCCCTCCCCCCCCCTCTCCCCTCCCCCCCCCTCTCCCCTCCCCCCCCTCTCCCCTCCCCTCTCCCCTCCCCTCCCCCCCCCTCTCCCCTCCCCTCCCCCTCTCCCCTCCCCTCCCCTCCCTCCCCCTCTCCCCTCCCCTCCCCCCCCCCTCTCCTCTCCCCTCCCCTCCCCCCCCCCTCTCCTCTCCCTCCCCTCCCCCCCCCTCTCCCCTCCCCCCTCCCCCCCCCCTCTCCTCTCCCCTCCCCTCCCCCCCCCTCTCCTCTCCCCTCCCCCCCTCCTCCCCCCCCCTCCCCCCCCCCCCCCCCTCCTCCCCCTCCCCCCCCCCCCCTCCTCCCCCCTCCCCCCCCTCCCCCCCCCTCCCCCTCCCCCCCCTCCCCCCCCCCCCCCCCCTCCCCCCCCTCCCCCCCCCCCCCCCCTCCTCCCCCTCCCCCCCCCCCCCTCCTCCTCCCCCTCCCCCCCCTCCCCCCCCCCCCCCCCTCCTCCCCCTCCCCCCCCCCCCCTCCTCCCCCTCCCCCCCCTCCCCCCCCCCCCCCCCCCCTCTCCCCTCCCCCCTCCCCTCCCCTCCCCTCCCCTCCCCTCCCCCCCCCCTCTCCCCTCCCCCCCCCCTCTCCCCTCCCCCCTCTCCCCTCCCCCCCCCTCTCCCCTCCCCCCTCCCCTCCCCCTCCCCCCCCCCTCTCCCCTCCCCCCCTCCCCTCCCCTCCCCCCCCCCTCTCCCCTCCCCCCCCCTCTCCCCTCCCCCCCCCCTCTCCCCTCCCCTCTCCCCTCCCCTCCCCCCCCCTCTCCCCTCCCCTCTCCCCTCCCCTCCCCCTCTCCCCTCCCCTCCCCTCCCCTCCCCTCTCCCCTCCCCTCCCCTCCCCCCCCTCTCCCCCCCCTCTCCCCTCCCCCCCTCCTCCCCCTCCCCCCCCTCCCCCTCCCCCCTCCCCCTCCCCCCCCCCTCCCCCTCCCTCCCCCCCCCCCCCCTCCCCCTCCCCCCCCTCCCCCCCCCCCCCCCCCCTCCCCCCCCTCCCCCCCCCCCCCCCCCCTCCCCCCCCTCCCCCCCCCCCCCCCCCCCCCCTCCTCCCCCTCCCCCCCTCCCCCTCCCCCCCCTCCCCCCCCCCCTCCTCCCCCTCCCCCCCCTCCCCCCCCCTCCCCCCCCTCCCCCCCCTCTCCCCTCCCCCTCCTCCCCCCCCCTCTCCCCTCCCCCCTCTCCCCTCCCCCTCTCCCCCTCCCTCCTCCCCCCCCCTCTTCCTCCCCCCCCTCTCCCTCCTCCCCCCCCTCTCCCTCCTCCCCCCTCCCCCCCCTCTCCTCCTCCCCCCTCTCCTCCCCTCCCCTCCTCCCCCCTCTCCCCTCCTTCCTCCTCCCTCTCCCCTCCTTCCTCCTCCTCCCTCTTCCCCCTTCCCCCTTCCTCCTCCCTCTTCCTCCTCACTCACGGTAGTTTTGCCTCCATCTGGTTTGATTTTCCCGCCGGTGTCGCTCTATCTTCGCTCCGGTGATTCTCCTCGTGTTCGTGTATTTCCCAGCTTTAATTTCCCCCACCAAAGTCTTTCAGTGTTTGTTCTGTGGAGGTTTAAATCCGTCAGTACCTGGACCACGTCAGAGTCCCGGATGAAATTCAATACATTTGGAACGAATCAACGGATTTACCTTCGGCCCCCGAAGAAATCTGATAAAATCTGTGGAAGGGGTAAAAATATGTAAATAAAAAGGACTGGGAAACAAACGTCAGTCAATAAACTGGATAAGGGCACGAGAGGCGCTTCACTTTGTTCTACTTACAGTACCCTTTGTTTTGTTCTGTGTTATAAAGTTAAGTTTGTAAAGATTAATTAAAACAGTAAAGTTTGAAGCAACTTGGTCCGAAACCGGAACTATTGTTTGAGACCAGGTTCTTCTCGGGACCCGGACGGTAAATAGTGAGGGCGGCTTCCTCTCTATTTGGTTTCCATGGTGACAGCCAAGGCCCCGCCAGCGAGGTGAGAACCAGCTCCAAATCTATTCATAACCTGGAAGGCAACTGGCATGTTTGGCAATGTTATTAAAGTCCAGAGACATTAACTTTTTGGAAGTATAAATATTGGAAAGTTTTGTGAATGCGAAGAAGTTGCCGTTTAGCTGTGGTCCTGATCTAGTTCAGATATTTAAGATGTAAAAGTTTTCTTTCCATTTATAATGGATGTTTTAAATTTCACTTGTTTTGCTTTAACGCGACCAACAGGGCGAATTCATAATAAAATGGGAAAACTACTTTTTCTGAAGATATTCTAATTCTTTTTAGCATAGTAGAGGAATAAGAGGGGTGTTTTGTAGCAATTTGTTTGTAAACTGGAAAGGGTTTAAAAGTGTGAAATTGAAAGATGCTTCGGAAGCAGTAGCAAGGGCACTAAGTTACGTCATGGAAAAGTTAGTGGAAATGTCTTCAAGGAATGCAGGGAACTTAGATAAATATTTGATGTGATGAAAATGGAATGCATCTTCATGTAATTAAAATTAGTTCCAGCTTCATAAATAGGATTGCAAATACATCATCTCAACCCCAGGCCATCACTGTCTCCTAGACACAGATGCTTCATCAATCACCTTTCCCTTGGGGTGTTTGCTGTTGTTTGGACAATGTTTAGTTCCATTCACAATTTCTTGTTAATAAAACCGTTCATGTCTGCATGCAGCATTATAATTTTATTATCAGTGTTTAGTCTTGGTGTCATTAATGGCAATAATATTCCTGCCAGGTAAGTACAAAGCAATGACTACCATCAAGAAGTGAGAGCATAACCCTTGATATTTGAAGACATTGCAATCATCAAAGCCCTTACTATCAATGTCTTGGAGTTGCAGGTGACCAGAAACTTAAGTTTACCAAGCATATAAGTACTGCAGCTATTAGAGAGAGAGTCAGACAGTAGTTCTTGAGTGCAAAGTTGCTTAGTCCCTTTCACCCCATAGCTTTCCATGTTGTTTTCATCTTTTCATCTTACTTTGACCAAAAACTTAATTTTTGAGCCATGTCAATAATGTGGTGACGTGCAGGTCAGAGGCTGCATATTCTGTAGCATATAATTCACTTCCCGATTCCTCAAAATCTGTCTGCCACATAGAATGGACAAATCAAAAGTAATGGAAAACTTTCAACTTGCCTGAATGGTTTTAGTTTCAACAACACTGAAGATGTTCAACACTATTATTAAAAGGAAGAGTTTAGAGGGATATGGGCCAAGTGCTGGCAAATGGGACAGGATGAGCTTGGGAATCTGGTCGGCATAGATGAGTTGGACCAAAGGATCTGTTTCTGTGCTGTACATCTATGACTCTATCAAGGACAAAGCAACCTGTTTGATTGACATCCTAACCACCACCTCAAATTTTCAAAAGATGTTGCATCATTGGTAAAGAGTGGGTGCAGTTTCGTAACTGACTAAAACTGGAATCTGCCTTTAAAATTTCTAACTAGTCTTCACTTCTGAATAATCAACATTTGTCATTTCCATACCCTTATAATATACTAGAAGCAAAATAATAATAAATAAAGTGGTTGGTCGATTTACAAAAGCCCCATGCTTCTGGAATCTAACCCATACTTGGGTGATCTTGCCATTCTACTTGCCTTTATCACCTTGATGACTGTTGGTATTTCGTATAAAACATATTCTTCTGAATTTTCAGAATGTCCATTCAGCAAGGAAGCATCACAGCTACTTCATCTGTGCCCAGGCAAGCTGAATCTGGCAGATCTCAGTGCACCGAAGACGAGATATTTTACAGAAACTGTAGAGCAGCTTACCTGACCGTATTTCGAACCAGTTTAGAGAATATCACTTCCAAAGATCAACTCTGTCTGGGTAAGGTTATAATTAAAACAGCAAATACCATTAAATAAGTTTTTATACTTGTATTTTTGAATTTATGTTTTGAAAACAACTGAACACCATTATACTGCAAGTTCTTTGAAGTGATACCATATTTATGTTAAATTGCTGTCTGCCAAACCTGAAAACAGCAGAGATTACTTTTGTGAAATAAAACTGTCAGATTTAAAGTTAAGTTCAAAATATTATAGGTAAGTTAAGTTATAGGGTGAACAGCACTTGAGGCTTAACATTTCAACATGAACAACTGGTATAATGCAAAAATGAAATGATTCAGATTTTGGAAATCTGAAATAAAAACATAACTCTGGAAATATTCAGCAGGTCTGACAGCATTTGGGGGAGAGAAACTGTTAACTTTTCAGGTCCATGACGTTTTGTCAGAACAGCAGAAATCTATTAAAGGTAGTTCACATTATTAAAGCTGTAAAGCACATTTCAAATCTTCAATATGATAGCTAATAAATTATTTTTAAAGTGCAGTAACTTCAGGTTAGGCAAAAGTAATACAGTTCAACAAACAGAATATTAGATTAATTAATCATTGGTGTCGCTTAAAAGATTAATGATGGCTAGGACACCAGGAGAGCTCCTGATTCTTCAAAAGTACTGGCATGATTGCTTACGTCCAGCTGGGGCCTTAGTATAAACCTTATCCAAAAGACGGCTTACTTGAAAATCCAGTACTTTGTGAATATTGCACTAAAATGTTGACCTCGATTATGAATTTCAGAGCTGGGATAGAGTTTTAACCCAAGGTCCTCCATGTGAGAGTACCATCATTGAACAAACTTAACACCTGCTGCATGAGCCAATATATCACATTGAGCATTCTGTTTTTCCTGGGCATGTTAAATTTTTATGAGACTGGAATGCCTGTAATTAATGAACCATATAGTACCTCGCCATACAGATGGAAAGTCATCAACCTGAAACTTTAAGTTTGTTTGTGTTTCCATATAAATGCTGAGTAATTCCAGAATTTTCTATTTTTGTTTCATGCCTTTTACAACTTAGGTTTCCACAGGAAACACAAGGATCATTTCAACAAGTCCTGTGGACAGGGACCATTAAACCACCTTTCCAAACTTTCTTTCCACCCATAACACCCATGTTTTTATTCTGTCTGTTTCTGTCTGTAAATGCTGATTGAGTGGGAGCTTATAAGGTGGTTGGAGTTTCAAGTAGTACAGCTATAAGATGATAGTTCGTAGTTGTTAGAATCTGTTTATTTGTAATAAATAGTAGTTCTTGTTAAGTACAGAAACTGATCCATGCTTTCTGTCAATCTAGGTCTAAACATGTAAATTGGGGGATTCTGAGTACTTTTTAAAATATGTAACTTTTGAGGTGACCCAGCAATAGCAGGACTTGTTTTCCTGTGCTGAACTCCAGTGAGGTGTATCAATAAGAGCATCGATAAGAGTGACCACCACACAGTCCTTGTGGAGACGATGTCCAGTCTTCACATTGAGATACCCTCCATTGTGTTATGTGGCATTATCACCATGTTAAGTGGAATAGATGTCAGGCATGAAACAAATCTAACAACTCAAGACTGGGCATCCATGAGGCTCTGTGGATTGTCAGCAGTAGTAGAATTGTAATCCTGACACAATGTGCAATGTCATGGCTCAGTATATCCCACAGTCTACTGTTGCCCTTAAGCTCGGGGATCAACTCTGGTTCAACGAAGAGAATAGAACGATATGCCAGGTGCAGCACCAGTATTTTCTGAAAATATGGTGACAATCTGATGAAGCTACAAAACAGTATTAACTATCTGCCAAACATCGTAAGAACTACGTGATAGACAGAGCTAAGCAATTCATAACTAACTGATCAAATGTGAGCTCTGCAGTCCTGCTGCATCTAATTGTGAATAGTGGTGAACAATCAAACAACTCACTGGAGGCAGAAGCACCACAAATATCCCCACAGTGATGGGAGAATCCAGCACATCAGTGCAAAAGTTAAGGCTGACAACCTTTCAACATCCTTTAGCCAGAATTACCGAGTGGATAATCCATCTTGGCCTCCCCCAGAGGTCCCCTGCAGATGCCTTGTCAGCTGATTTGATTCACTCCAGGTGATAGCAAGGAACTGCTAGAAGCACCAGATACTGCAAAGGCTGTGTTCCCTTCTAACATTCTGGTAATAATTTTGAAGATATGTGCTCAGTGCAGCAACAGTTCTGGCAACTGTCTACTATGTGAAAAATTTCGCAGGCATGTCCTGTACACGAAAAGCAGAACAAATCCACCCCAGCCAATCACCACATAATCAGTCTACTCTCAAGAATAAGTAAAAGTGATGGACAATGTCCTCAATAGTGCTATCAAGTAGCACTTGTGCAGAATAACATGCTCACTGACGTTCAGTTTGTTTTTCACCAGGTACTCCATTCCTAACCGCAAAGCCTTTGTTAACATATGGACAAAAGAGCTAAATTCCATATGATGGTTTAAAAATGTTTTCATTTTTTCTCTCATAGTACAATTTTGATGAAGAATCATCAATCTAGAATGTTTCTTTCCATTGTTGCTGCCTGGCCTGATGAGTATTTACAGTTTTTCAGTTTTCAGTTTTTATTTGCTGTTCTATTTATCTTGTAACATTGAATTTTTTCTCGAATATCTGCACAAGGTTAGACAGATCTGAAAAGCATATGTTTGGCAATCATGATACCTAAAATAATTAATCTGCAATAAAAAGAGTTTAGAAAGAGCTCAAAATACAATAACTATAGGAAAAAAAGTTGGAAAAGACTCAAATCATAATTCTTATCAAATTATAATTTACTTCAAACCTCTATGCAAAACAATGTTATTCATTTATAAGCCCATTACAATGGACAAAAGGAAAATACTGAATATTTTGAAAATCTGAATTAAAAAAATGCTGGAAATACTCAGCATCTATAGAGAAAATATTATATTTCTGTTCAATAACAACCTAAGTGGTGGGATACAAACTGTTTACAGAGAGATATCAATACTTTATTTAAGTTGGCAAAATGTTGGCAGATGGAGCACAATATGGGAAAATGTGAAGTTGTTCATTTTAGAAGGGGGGGAGAAAAGAAGAGAATATTATTAAAATGCAGAAAGGTTGCCGAAAGATGTCGCAAAAAGGGACTTGGGGGGTACTTGTGCATGTAAAAACAAAAGCTAGCACATAGATACAACAAATAATTAAGGAGCCTGGTGGAATGTCGGCCCTTATTTCAAGGGGTTGGAGTATAATAATGGGAAATCTTACTGTGACCCTGTACAAAGTGTTGATGGAGACCTCATCTGAAGTACTGTGAACAGTTTGGTCCCCTTTATTTAAGTAACAAAATTATTTCATTGGAGGCAGTTCAGAGCACATCCACTAGGATGATCCCTGGTATGGATGGATTGTCTTCGGAGCAAAGGCTAAACAGCTTGGGACTCTACTCACTGTAGTTGAGAAGAATGAGAGGTGATCTAATTGAAATTTATTGGACTCTTAAGGGCCTTGGCAGGGCACAAGCTGAGAGGATGATCTCTCTCATGGGAGAATCTAGGATCAAAGGTCATTATATCAGAATAAAGGAGTACTAATTTAAGATGAGACATGGAGGAATTTCTTATCTCAAAGGGTAGTGAATCTTTGGATATTCTTCCCTGAGAGTGTGATGGGGCAGAGTCTTTGTGTTTATTTAAGGTAAGAAAGATGGATTCTTGATCTGTAGGAGGCATCAAGGCTTTATAGGGAAAAGACAGGAAAGTGATTGTGAAGAATGTCGGAAAATATAATGATCCTATTGAATGGTAGAGCAAACTGAAGAAGCGGAATGGCTTAGTCCTGTTCCTGTTTCTTCTAATCTTATGGTCTTTCAGCAATGTTGACAAAAGTATTCCCTGCACTTTCTACTTTTATTCCACCACAGTAGACATCATACTTTGAATGTAAATAAGTTCTGAAATTAATGATGATGGAAGAAAAGTTAAATGGTTAGAACTGCTCAAAATTCAATTTGAAGGATTGCATGTCCCAGTTTTTTAGCATAATTTGCCGTTACTAAAATTCTTCAGTTAAGCACATCAGACCAGAGACTTGGCACTTCCACTGGACTTTATTTGAATTCATCTGAGTGATGGCAGCAATCGGACAGAGATGGTTCTGACTGGAATGTCTTCATATACACACTGATAAATTCTGCATCACTATGTAGTGTATTAATGTCATTTTGTTTCAGAAGTTGCTCAGGATGCTCATCAAGTAAATAGATTTGTCTGTGTTTCTACACTGGAATTGTCTTCTAATTAATTTAGTTATCTAATGATAAGCTATTTAAAAATGTAATTTAAAATAGAATTTTGTCTTTATTTATATGTTACTAATTAGATTATTTAAACGATTGCATAATTTGTTTATATCATAGTTCTCCAGCAGGCTGGAAGAAATCCTTCCGGGAAGACGCTTGAGAAGTACTGGACTCAGCATACCAAGAAATTAAACTTTGATGACTTTTGCGAGATTTTGAAAAATGAAAAATGTACAGGCAAGAGTGAATTGTTGAAAGCTTTCAAGAAGCTTGATTTAAATAGTGATGGCTACCTTACACATGAGGAGCTTTACAAAGTTCTCACTACTGTAAGTCTTATCTTCTTTTGTTAAAGAAAGTAGAATATATTTCCAAACCTCAAATGGTAACCAAAGGCTACCAAACTCGTCCAAATCTACAATTGCAAGATTAAGAATTTGAACATTATTTAAATTCATTACATGCCTCCTTAATGAATGTAAGCCAAAATGTGGGTGATGCCAATCCTTTGCCCAACATTGCTGCTCTTAGATCGGCACTTTGGGTTGTTGGAATGTCCCCCTCTCCAGCCACGTTGCGGCTCTACATGTTCTGATCCCAGAATTTGAGCCTGAAATGATATATGAAGTAAGTCTTCCCTTTCACCTATCCCACCTCTCAGATATGACAGCTTTTCTTTTTCTAATTTTATTTCTGCTTTCATGTTCTTCAAGATGCGCAATTTCGCAGACATAGGGGTCTCCCAATCCCTCATCCAAGTGATCCTACAACAAAGGTGTAAACAGTGACGCCTGATCTTCGCATTGCTCAATGTTCACAGACATGTACTCTGTAGTGAGGGGTCATTGGATAATAGCCAGTAAGAGAATTACTGGCATTTTTTTTGTTTCCAACAAGTCCATGGTGTCAAGCCAATTGGAGCACCTGCACCATTTGAAAAACAGAATACTGCAGATGGTGAAAAGCTGATTTGATTTATTGTTGTCACATGTACTTAAGTACAGTGAAAAGCTTTATGTTGCGAGTAGTACAGGCAGGTCATAGCAAACAAAGACATGCAGATCACTGGGTGCTTGGACAGATGCGAGTTATACAAGGTTATGGCTGCACAGGAGGTGGACAAAGCAAGATCAACATTTGCAAGATCAATATTATTTGAAGTTAGAGAGATCTGTTCAATAGTCTAATAATAGCACGGGAGAGGCTGTACTTGAACCTGTTGGTGCATGTGTTCAAGCACCATGTATCTTCTGCCTGCCGGAAGACATTAGAAGAGAACGTTACTGAAGTGGAAGGAGTCTTTGGCAGCCTTTCTATGGCAACAAAAAGTGTAAATGGAGTCCATGGATGGGAGGTTGGCTTCCATGATAGTCTAGGCTGTGCACACAGCCTTCTGTGGTTTCTTATGATCCTGTGCAGAGCAGTCTCTGTACCAGGCTTTTATGCATCTAGATAGAATGCTTTCTATGGTGCATCTGTGAAGGTTGCTGAGAATCCTTATGGACATGCCAAATTTCTTAACAGTCTGAAGAAGAAGAGGCTTGTGCCTTCTTGACCATCACAGCTATGTGGGAGGTCCAGGACAGATTGTCGGTGATATTTATCTTGTTTTAGAAACTTAACACTCTTAGCTCTGTTGTAGATAGGGGCGTGTCCTTTTCTTTCTTCCCGAAGTCAATGATCAGTTATTTGTTTTGCTGACATTAAGAGAGAGGTTGTTATCATTGCACCAAGGCACCAAACACACTATCTCCTTCCTCTATTCTGACTCATCGTTGTTTGATATCTCTCCTACCACAGTGGTGTTGTCAGCAAACTTGTAGGTGGCGTTTGCTCGGAATTTGCATACACAGTCATGGGTGTACATGAATTACACCAGGGGTCTGAGAACTCATCCTTGTGGGGGGGGGGGGGGAAGCACCAGTGTTGAGGATTCTCGAGGAGGAAGTGCTATTGTCAATCTTCACTGCCATGTGTGGGTCAGGAAGCTGAGGATCCAGTTGCAGAGGGTGGAGCCAAGACCTAGATGGCAGGTTAGGCAATATCAGTGGAGGGACAAACAAAGTTAACATTTTAAGTTGATCTTCAGAACTCCTTCAGTGCTGCTTCTGACTAATCGTAGAGTGCTGACCAACATAATAATCCGGATATTTGGTTTGATTTTCACAACACATATTGCGATCCATTTAAACAGAACCACTGTAGCAGCTGCCCTGAGTATTTTCTCAACTCCTATCACTGTTCGTCATGTATGGCGGGGAAAGGGAAGACAAGATGCCTGACCCTGACAAATTATAACGCAGAATTTTGCATCAAATAACCAGAATATTGGTTTGTTTAAATACAGATGTAATTTGCATGGCATTAAGCAAGTAGAATGTTGCCATGATGTCACAGGCCCAATGGAAATATTTGCTAGGTTTCTTAATGATCATGAAAAATGTAGTCATCTCAATATTTCAATTAAATTTGTATTCTTTTATTATAAAGTGAACAGCTTTATTACTCTGTATCATCGTGCTGTATATGATGCAATGACTTGTATCACTTTCATTTCACTGCAGAATGGCGAGAGGATGACACATGAAGAAGTGAAAATGATCATGGATGAAGCTGATATTAATAAGGATGGAAAATTAGATTATCCTGAGGTATGACAACAGGATTGCAATTTTGAAATTTAATAATTCTTATATTTATCTTGTTTGCAATAGGATATCAAGCTCAGGATGTATTAGATATCTTGTTATATCCACCTTAGGAAAGTGTGCGCATTCTTCAGCCCCACCACTCCCAGCACTGGGTACTTTGCCACAATGGTTAATAATTTAATCAATATTCCCAATTTACCATGTAATTAAATCAGGTTTCTGGAAAATACTGACCTGATTCCAGTTCTTCAAAAGGACAATTATTTATTCCAAACCAATAAATACTAACCACAGGCAAAACAAAACTATTAGCGAGTTTTGAGAAGATCTTTTGCTCAGGTTGAGGTTCTGGATGTAGGTTTGCTCACTGAACTGGAAAGTTCATTTTCAGACATTTTGACACCATACTAAATAACATCATCAGTGAGCCTCCGAATGAAGTACTGGTGGCAAGGCCCGCTTTCTATTTGTGTTTAGGCTTCCTTGGGTTGGCGACATCACTTCCTGTGGTGATGTCATTACATGCAGTTATATCATTTCCTGCCCTTTTTCTCAGAGGGTGGTAAATGTGTTTGTTGATAGAGTTCCAGTTGGAATGCCATACTTCTAGGAATTCTTGCGCATGTATCTGTTTGGCTTCTCCTCGGATGGATATGTTGTCCCAGTCGAAGTAGTGTCCTTCCTCATCTGTATGTAAGGATACTAGTGAGAGTGGGTCATGTCGTTTTGTGGCTAGTTGATGTTCATGTATCCTGGTGGCTAGTTTTCTGCCTGTTTGTCCAATGTCGTATTTGTGACAGTTCTTGCAAGGTAGTTTGTAAATGACAGTTTTGCTTGTCTGTATAGGGTCTTTCAAGTTCATTAGCTGCTGTTTTAGTATGTTGGTGGATTTGTGTGCTACCATGACGCCCAGGGGTCTGAGTAGTCTGGCAGTCACTTCCAAGATGTCTTTGATGTAGGGGAGAATGGATAGGGTTTCTGGACATGTTTTGTCTGCTTGTTTGGGATTGTTGCTGAGAGTTTGGCAGACTGTGTTCATTGTGTTTGTAACAGTTCATGTGGGGTGTTTTATAAATGACATTAGTTTTGTTTGTTGTCTGTATAGGGTCTTTCAAGTTCATTCACTGCTGTTTTAGTGTGTTGGTGGGTTTGTAGACTACCATGATGCCAAGAGGTCCGAGTAGTCTGGCAGCCATTTCCGAGGTGCCTTTAATGAAGTGGAGTGTAGCTAGGGTTTCTGGACATGTTTTGTCTGATTGTTGGGGTTTGTTGCTGAGAAATCAGCGGACTGTGTTCATTGGGTACCCATTCTTTTTGAATACACTGTATAGGTGATTTTCTTCTGCTCTGTATAGTTCCTCTGTACTGCAATGTATGGTGGCTCGTTGAAATAATGTTCTATTGCAGCTTCGTTTATGGGTGTTGGGATGATTGCTTCTGTGATTCAATATTTGGTCAGTATGTGTTGTTTTCCTGTACACGCTGGGTTGAAGTTCCCCATTATCTGTTCACTCTACTGTGATATCTAGGAACGGCAGTTTATTGTTTTCCTCCTCTTCAGCGACTTTTATGCCAGTAAGGGTATTATTGATGGTCTTGAACGTTTCCTCTAATTTGTTTCGTTTAGTGATGACGAAGGTGTCATCCACTTAGCAGACCCAAAGTTTGGGTTGGATGGTTGAAAGTCATTTTAAATCCAAGAGACTACATTGAGCAAGCAAACGCACTACTTGCAGATACCAACATTTACCAACAAGTGACGATAGATCCTACCCCACAACTAGAGAACCGAATCACAGCCCTACTCAAAAAGCTGGAGAAATAAATAAGACTGACTTCCAAAAAATGAAACCAGACGGTTCCGACACCCCATGCTTCTACGGATTACACAAAATTCACAAACCTGTAGTACCCCTCAGACTCTTAGTCTCGCTACCTGGAACACCAACTTACAGATTAGCCAAGGAGCTACACCAAAAACTAAAACACTTAGTCAAAGACTCGGGCCAATCCATCCACTCCACCAAGAATTCCTGAAAACCATCAATGATGCTAAGATCGAAGAGGATGAAATAATGATGTAATAGCCCTGTTCACATCCATCAATGAAGAACATAAGACACATACACCAAACACCACCAACATCATCAGCAAGGGGAATATCGTCAAACTAGTGGACTTATGCCTTACCACCCACTTCACCTTCAACAACAAAACCTCCAGACAAACCAATGGAACACCCATGGGATCTCCTATATCAGGGTTCTTGGCAGAGACAGTAATGCCGAGACTTGAACAAACAGCTCTGCCAACCATCCAACCCAAACTTTGGGTCCGCTACGTGGATGGCACCTTTGTCATCACTAAACAAAACAAATTAGAGAAAACTTTCAAGACCATCAATAACACCCTTACTAGCATAAAATTCACTGAAGAGGAGAAAAACAAGAACAAACTGCCATTCCGAGATGTCACAGTAGAGCAAACAGCTAATGGGGACCTTCAAACCAGCGTCTACAGGAAAACAACACATACTGACCAAATACTGAACTACAGAAGCAATCATCCCAACACCCACAAACAAAGCTGCATTAGAACATTATTACAATGAGCTACCATACACTGCAGCACAGAGGAACTATGCATAGCAGAGGAAAATCACCTGTACAATGTATTAAAAAAGAATGGGTACCCAATGAACACAATCCGCTGATTTTTCAGCAACAAACCCCAATAAGCAGAAAAACACGTCCAGAAACCTCAGCAACTCCCCCTACATCAAAGACATCTCTGAAATAACTGCCCAACTACTCAGATCTCTTGGCATCATGGTAGCCCACAAACCCACCAACACAAATATAAACCAGCAGCTAATGAACTTCAAAGACCCTATACAGACAACAAACAAAACTAATGTCATTTACAAAATACTGTGCAAGGACTGTAACAGGCAGAAAACTAGCCACCAGGATACATGAACATCAACTAACCACAAAAAGACATGACGCATTCTCACTAGTATCCTTACGTACAGGTGAGGAAGTACACCACTTCGTCTGAGACAACACATCCATCCTAGGACAAGCCAAACAGAGACATACTCGAGAATTCCTAGAAGCATGGCATTCCAACCAGAACTCTAGCAACAAATACATTGACTTGGATCCCATTTACACCCCCTGAGAAAAAGAACAGGAAATGATGTCACCATAGGAAATGATGTCACCAACCCAAGGAAACCTAAACACATAAATAGAAAGCGGGCCACCAGCGCTTCATCCAGAGGCTCACTGATGATGTTACCTAGCATGGTGATGAAACATCTAAAAACGAACCTTCCAGCTCAGCGAGCAAACCTACATCCAGAACAAAACTATGACTTATTGATGTATAGTTCTACCAGTTGAAACTGTCACCACACAGATGCACACGCACTCGTAAACATAACTAATGTTATATGTAAATGAAAATCACTAAAGGAAACACAGTTCAATAGCAACAATCCATAGAATTTGCTTCCCAATTTACTTCTGTTGTCGATCCCCTTTCTGGAATCTGTCACTTCTTCACAAGTGGCAGTTAGTACATTAATTGTAAAGTCTTTGAATTGATTAAAGACAACAGTTTACAACAACTGGTGAGAGAAAATAGTTATTTTTGGTCAAGAATTTTTCTACCTCTGTAGTGTTCATACATGGCAACTGTTTAGCTACTCAGAAACCAATTTGATGACCTCTGGCATCTGCGACTAGTCACACTTAAAGCAATCAGCACACTGTTGCTGGCTGAAGCTTACTCTGAACATACTCTTGTGCCATTGCACCATGACTCATTTTCCTCATAAGACCGTAAGAAGTAAGGCCATTCGGCTCATCGAGTCCACTCTGCCATTCAATCATGACTGATGGGCATTTCAACGCCACTTACCCGTACTCTCCCCGTGTCCCTTAATTCCTTGCGAGATTAAGAATTTAATGTCCCAGCCTCCACTGCAATGATTTCCACAGGCCCGCTACTCTCTGGCTGAAGAAATGTCTCCTCAGTTCTGTTCTAAATTGATCCCCTCTAATTCTGAGGCTGTACCCACTGGTCCTGGTATCCCCGCCTGACGGAAACAATGTCCCAGCGTCCATCCTTTCTAAGCCATAAATTATCTTGTAAGTTTCTATTAGATCTCCCCTCAATCTTCTAAACTCTAATGAATACAATCCCAGGATCCTCAGCCACTCTTCGTATGTTAGGCTTACCGTTCCAAGGATCATCCGTGTGAATCTCCACTGAACACGCTCTCGTGCCAGTATGTCCTTCCCAAGGTGTGTGGCCCATAACTGGACACAGTATTCTAAATGGGGCCTAACCAGAGCTTTATAAAGTCTCAGTAGCACATCACTGCTTTTACATTCCAACCCTCTTGAGATAAACTACAACATTACATTTGCTCTCTTAACCAGATTGTTTATATATAGAGTGAACAGCTGCGGCGCTAACGCTGAACCCTGCAGGACACCACTTGTCACCAGCTGCCATTCCGAAAAAGAACCTTATATCCCAACTCTCTGCCTTCTGTCAGACAGCCAATCCTCAATCCATGTCAATAGCTCTCCTCGAACACGATGGGCCCTCACCTTACTCAGCAGCCTCCCGTGAGGCACCTTATCAAAGGCCTTTTGGAAGTCTAGGTAGATAACATCCACTGAGTTTCTCCAGTCTAACCTATTGTTACCTCTTCAAAGAATTCTAACAGGTTTGTCAGGCATGACCTCACCTTACTAAATCCATGCTGACTTGTCCTAATCTGACTCTGCACTTCCAAGAATTTAGAAATCTCATCCTTAACGATGGATTCTAGAATTTTACTTACAACCGAGGTTAGGCTAATCTGCCTATAATTTTCCATCTTTTGTCTTGATCCTTTCTTGAACAAGGGGGTTACAACAGCCATTTTCCAATCATTTGGGACTTCCCTCCACTATTTTTTCAGCCACCTCCTTCAGAACTCTAGGATGTCACTCCGGGCCAGGAGATTTATCAATTTTTAGACCTTTTAGCTTTTCTAGAACTTTCTCTTTTGTAATGGCTACCATCCTCAACTCTGCCCCTTAACTCTCCTTGATATTACTCATGTATTCCACTGGGAAGACTGACACAAAGTATTTATTAAGTTCTTCAGCTATTTCCTTATCTCGCATCACTAGCCTTCCTGCATCAGTTTGGAGCAGCCTAATCTCTAGTTTTGCCTCTCGTTTGTTTCTTATGTATTGAAAGAAACTTTTACTACAATTTCTAATATTACTGGCTAGCTTATCTTCTTATTTGATCCTCTCCTTCATTATTTCTCTCTTTGTTATCCACTGTTTTTGTAGTCTTCCCAATCTTCTGATTTCCCAGTGCTCTTGGCCACATTATAGGCTCTCTTTTTCTCTAATACATTTCCTGACTTCCTTTGCCAGCCATGGTTGTCTAATTTCTTCCCACCCCCAACCCCAGGAAATCTTTCTTGTCTTTGGAATGAACCTGTATACTGTGTCATCCAGAAACCTTATAAGGGATATAAGGTTGCTCTACTGTCTTTCCCACTAGACTCTGCTTCCAGTCGATTTTTGTCAGTTCCTCTCTCATGCCCTTGTAATTACTTTTATTTAACTGTAACACCATTAAATCCCATTTTGCCTTCTCTCTTTTGAACCGCAGACCGAACTCTACCATATTATGATTGGTGCCTCCTAAGTGTTCCCTTTGAGATCTTTTATAAAGTCCGGCTCATTATATAGCACTAAATCCAGAATAGCCTGCTCCCTTGTGGAATCCATCAAAAGCTGTTCCAAAAAGCCATCCTGTAAGCATTCCATGAATTCCCTTTCTTTGGATCCAGTGGCAACAATATTCTCACAGTCCATTTGCATATTGAAGTACCCCATGACCACGGTGACCTTATCTTTCTGACATGTCCTATCTATTTCCTGGTACATCTTGCACCCCTGGTCCTGACCACTGCTGGGAGGTCTGTACATAACTCCCATTATGGTTTTTTGCCTTTGTGGTTCCTCAACTCTACCCATACAGACTCCACATCATCTGACCCTATGTCATTCAGTGCCATAGATTTAATTTCATTCTTAACTAACAAGGCAACTCCGCCCCATGTGCCCACCTTCCTGTCTTTTCAATGAGTTGTAAATCCTTGGATTTTTAACTGCCAGTCCTCGACCCCCTGCAACCACGTCTCTTGATGCCTACCACATCATAATCGTTTATGATGATTTGTGCTGTTAATTCATCTACTTTGTTGCGAATGCTATGAGCATTCAGGTAAAGCACCTTAATGCTAATTTTCTTATCCTCATGATTTCCATCACCTTTAGTAGTATGTCCTAAGTTATCCTTTCTTTTTGCTTCATTCCTAGTCTGCCTCGAACTTAAACCCTGCACACATGCTAATCTGCTGCTTATCTTCCTACTTGACTCCATACTCCCTATTGCTTTCGCTTTCCCTTACTCCCTGACTCACAAGTTTAAAGTCCTAGTCACTACCCTATTTATCCTTTTTGCCAAAACACTGGTTCAAGATCAGTTCAGGTGGAGACCATCCCATTGCTACAGACCACCCCAGTTCCAAAACTGATGCCAATGTCCCATGAAATGGAATCCCTCTTTCCCGCATCAATCTCTTAACGATGTGTTTACTTCTCTAATTTTCTTGTCCCTGTGCTAATTAGCACATGGCTCGGGCAGTAATCCAGAGATTCTAACCCTCGAGGACCTTTTCTTCCATTTCCTTCCTAGTACTTGATACTCCCCAAACATGTCCTCCTTCCTAGCCTTGCCTATGTTGTTTGTGCCAACGTGGACCACAACAACTGGAGTCTCTTCCTCCCGCTTCAATATCCTTTCTAGCTGGTCGGAGATAACCAGCACTCAGGCACCAGGCAGGCAACACACCGTGTGGGAATCCCGATCCGACTTGCAAAGGATACTATCTGCCCCCCTAATTATAGAATCCCCTATATCAACTTCTTGTCTTTTTGCTTCCCGCCTCTTTAATGGCCTTCTGCACCATGGTGCCATGGTCAGCTGGCTCATCCTGTCCACAGCCCTTTTCCTCATCCATACAGGGACCAAAAATCACATACGTGTTGGACAAGCTCAAGGGCTGAGGCTCCTGAACTCAGAATCTCCTTACCTGCCTCACTTACAGTCACACCCTGTTGTTCCTGATCACTAACTGAATTTGAATTACTTAATCTACCCAACAGTTTGTAAAGCAAAAGTAAAAACACAACTCAACATGAGTTCCAGTAACTTGCTTTCAAAAGTGCAGCAATTCCTTCCTTAGTCTTAAAACATCCTCTTCCCATTCCAGTTCACAATCAAAAATAAACAAAAGAAAGAAGATATGGTCTTTACAATTTTCAGATCTTTTCAGATCTTTCCAGAGAGTATTGCGTCAAGATGAGTTTGGATCCATTGTTTTATATTCCATTGATTGTTCATCCCCACCACATACAAACAATAACATAGCACGGGGCTTTGGCCGTCCAAGCCAGCACCACCATATTTTGCCTTTCCATTCCTAAAACTGCCTTCACTTGCAATATCCATATCGCTCTATTTCCTTCTATTTCATGTATTCGTCCAGGTACTTCTTGAATGCTGGTATTGTGTTTGCTACCTCTACCTCTGGTAACACTTTCCAGGCACTCACCACTCTTTGTGTGAAAAACTTGCCTTGCCCATCTCTTTTAAACATCTGCCCCCTCCATCTTGAACCTGTGTCTCTTATTAATTGACCCCTCCATTCTGGGGAAAAAGCCTCATACTTTCCATTCTAACCATGCTATTCACAATCTTATATTCACAATCTGTCCTCAACTTCCTGCTTTCCACTGAAACAAACCCAGTCTATTCAACCTTTCTTCATAGCTAATATCTCTCACACCAGGCACCATCCTAGTAAACCTTTTCTGTACTCTCTGCAAAGCATCCACATCCTTCTGGTAGTGTGGTGACCAGAATTGTACACAATATTCCAAGTGTGACCTAACTAAAATCTTTAAAACTTCACCATAACTTGTCTATGATTATACTCAGTGCATCTTTCGATGAAGGCAAGCATGCCATAAGCGTTTTTTACTACCTTATCCACCTATGCTACCACCTTCAGTGATCCGTGGACTTGCTCACCCAGATTCCTCTTTACATCAATATTTCTAAGGGTCCTGCCATTCACTGAATAATTTCCATCTGTACTTGACCTTCCAAAGCACATCACCTCACATTTGTCCAGATTAGACTCCATCTGCCATTTTTCTGCCCATGTCTCCAACTGATCTATATCCTACTGTATCCTCTGACAACCCTCCACACTATCGGCAACTCCACCAATCTTTGTATCATCTGCAAACTTACTACTTAGACCAGCTACGTTTTCTTCCAAACTATTTATGTAGATCATGAACAGCAAAGTCCTAGCACTGATCCCTGTGGAACACCACTAGTCACAACCCTCCATTCCAAAAAGCATCCTTCCACCGCTACCCTCTATCTCCTATGACTAAGCCAGTTCTGTATCCATCTTGCTTGCTCATGCCTAATACCATGTGACTTCACCTTTTGTACCAATCTGCCTTGAGGGACTGTGTCAAAAGCTTTACTGAAGTTCATGTAGATAACATTAACCACTGTTCTCTCATTAATCATCTTTGTCACCTCCTGAAAAAAACTCAATCAAGTTAATGAGGCATGATTTCCCCTGCACAAAACCATGCTATCTGTTGCTAATAAGTTCATTGTCTTCTCAAGCGTATAGATCTTGTCCCTGAGAATCTTGCCTGTAACTTCCAGGATTATCCCTGCTACCCTGCTTAAACAATGGGACAACATTGGCTTTTCTCCAGTCCTCTGGGACCTCACCTGTGGCCAAAGAGGGTACAAAGATGTCTGTCAGTGCTTCAGCAAGTTGATCTCTTGCTTCCTTCAATATTCTTGGATAGATCTCAACAGGACCCAGGAGAGTTATCTACCTTGATACTTACTAAGACGGACAACATCTCTTCCTTTTTAATAGCAATTTGGCTTAGAAACTTAACAGTCCCTTACCAAGATCGTCCTCCTCCAATTCCTTTTCTTTGGTGAATACTGACACACAATATTTATTTAGGACCTCACCTACCTCTTCTTCTGGCTCCACACATAGATTCCCTTCTTTGTCCTTGAGTGGGCCAACCTTTTCACTGTCTACCATCTTGCTTTTTATATATGTATAAAAAGCCTTGGGAATCTCCTTAATCCTGTTTGCTAATTACTTTTCATGACCCCTTTTTGTCCTTCTAATTCCTTGTTTAAGTTCTTTCCTATTTTCCTTATATTCTTCAAGGCATTCATCAGTTCCCATCCTCCGAGACATTACATATGCTTCCTTTTCCTTTCTGACCAAAGTCATAATATCCCTGGTCATCCAAGGTTCACATAACTTACCATACCTATCCTTCATTCTCGCAGCAATGCACCACTCCTGAACTCCTATCAACTGCTGTTTGAAATACTCCCACATATCCGATGTTGCTCTTTGCTGTCCACTACTCCTCCAATTTTGGTGTCATCTGCAAAGTTACTAACCATACCTTATATTCTCATCCAAATCATTTATGTAAATGGCATAAAGAAGTGGGCCCACCACTGATCCTTGTGGCACACTGCTGGTCACAGGCCTCCAGTCTCAAAACCAACCCTCTACCTCCATCGTTTGTCTTCGAGCCAGTTCTGTATCCAAATGGTTAGTTCTTCCTATATTCCAAGAGATCTAACCTCGCTAACCAGTCTACCATGAGGAACATTGTTGAATGCCTTATTGAAGTCCATATTGATCACGTCCACAGCTTTGCCCTCATTAATCCTCTTTGTTACTTATTCAAAAAACTCCATCAAGTTAGTGAGACGATTTTCCACTTACAAAGCCATGTTGACTAAGCCTAATCAGTCCTTGCCTTTCCAAATCAATGTAAATCTCTTAGGATTCCCTCCCACAGCTTGCCCACCACCACCAATGTCAGGCTCACAGGTCTATTGTTCCCTGGATTTTCCTCACTTCCTTTCTTAAATAGTGACACTATGTTAGCTAACCTACAGTCTTCCAGCACCTCACCTGTGGTTATTAATTATATAAATATGTCAGAAAGGAGCCCAGCCATCATATCCCTAGTTTCCCACAGAGGGTATACCTGATCAGGTCCCGGGGATTTTTGTACCTTTATGCATTGTAAGCCATCCAGCACCAACACCTCTGTAATATGTTCGATATCTTCCGTATCTTTCTCCACAGTAAACTCTGATGCAAAATACTAGTTTAGTATCTCTCCCATCTCCTCCGGTTCCACACATAGGTGGCCTTGTTGATCGTTGAGGGGCCCTATTCTCTTTCTCATTTTCCTTTTGTCCTCATGTATTTAGAATCATAGAATCTTACAGCATGGAGACAGGCTCATCAGCCCAAATTGGTCCATGCCAACCAAAATATCCATCCATGCTAACCCCATTTCCCTGCACTTGAACCTTCTAAAGTGTTCCTGTCCATGTATTTATTCAAATGCCTTTTAAATATTGTTAATGTCCCGTCTCAACCACTTCCTTTGGTAGCTCTTTCATATGTGTACTACCGTCTGTCAAAAAAGTGAAGGATGAAGTCAGGAGGGTGAAAAGGGGGCACGAGATAGCCTTAGCTGAGAAGAGTAGGGCGTATCCAAAGTATATTCTTTAAGTATATTAAAGGAAAAAGACTAACTAGAGCGATAATAGGACCCCTTAAGGACTAAAATGGACATGTGTATGTGGAACTGTGGGAGATGGGCTAGGTTCTCAATAAACATTTTCCTCTGTGTGTTTACTGTGGAGAAAGACATGAAGACTTGGGAAACTGGAGAAGTTAGTGGTGATATCTTGGGGACAGTCCATATCACAGTAAAGGAGGTATTGGACATATTAAAATGTATGAAGGTAGACAAGTCTCCTGGTCCTGACCAGATATATCCAAGAACCCTGCAAGAGGCAAGAGAAGCAATTGCAGAGCCCTACATATATTTGCATCGTCATTAGCCACAGGTGAGGTCCTGGAAGACTGGAGAGTAATGAATATTATGCCCTCCTTCAAGAAGGGTAGCGAAGAGAAACCTGGGGGACTATGGACCAGTAAGCTTAACATCTCTGGTAGTTAAGTTAATTGAGAAGATTTTGAGGGATAAGATATACATGCATTTGGAAAGACAGTGTTTGATTAGAAGTAGTCAGCATGGCTTAGTGCATGGGAGATCATACCTCACAAAGTTGTTAGAGTTCTTTGATGAAGTGACCAGGAAGGTTGATGAGGGCAGGGTGGTAGACATAGTCTATATGGATTTCAGTCAGATCTTTGATAAAGTTCTACGTGATAGGCTGCTCTGGAAGGTTAGATCGCATGGAATCCAATGGGAGCTGGCAAATTGCATACACAGTTGGCTTGATGTTAGGAAACAGAGGGTTATAGTGGAAGGATGCTTATCAGACTGGAGGCCTGTGACTAGTGGTCTGCCTCAGGGGTCCATTTTTGTTTATTATCTATATCAATAATTTGGATGAGAAAGTACAAGGCATGCTTAGTAAGTTTGCAGATGACACTAAAATAAGCAGTATCATGGACTGTGAGGAAGATTATCAGAAGTTGCAGCAGGACCTTGGGGAACTGGCCAAGAAATGGCAAATGGAGTTTAATATAAATAAGTCTGAGATCTTGTATTTTGGAAAGTCAAATCAAGGTAGACGTTCCATTGTCTCAAGGAGTATGGGGGAACAAAGGGACCTTGGAGTTCAGGTAGACCGTTTTCTGAAAGTGGAAACATAGACAAGACAGTGAAAGAGGTTTTTGGTGCACTGGCCTTCGTCAGTCAGGGCATTGAGTATAGAAGTTGGGAAGTTATGTTACAATGAAATGTTGGTGAGGCCGCACTTGGAGTATTGTCTTCAGTTTTGGGTCACCTTGCTATAGGAAGAATGTAATTAAACTGTAAAGAGTGCAGAAGAAATTTACAAAGAGGTTGCCAGAACCCCAGGATCTGATTTATAGGGAGAGGTTGGACACGTTAGGACTTTTACTTTGAGCATAGGAGACGGGGGAGGGTATGTTATAGAAGTGTATAAGATCATGAGAGGCATAAATAGGGTCGGGGAATCAAGGACTAGAGGACATCAGTTTAAGATTAGAAGGGAAAGAATAAAAGGAAACCTGAGGGGCAATTTTTTTACACAGAGGGTGGTACTAAAGTGGAATGAGCTGCCAGTGGAAGTTGAGCCAGATACATTAACAGCATTTCAAAGGCATTTGGACAAATACGTGGATAAGAAAAGTTCAGAAGGATATGGGCAAAGTGCAGGGAAATGAGGTTAGTGTGAATGGACATTTTGCTCAGCATAGACTAGTTTGGGCCAAAGGGCCTGTCTCCTTGTTGTTGGACTCTATGACTTAGGTTCCCTTTTATTCTATCTCCTCTTACCTTAAACTGATGCCGTCTAATCTTTGGTTTGTCCTTAATCTTAATTCCCAAAGCTTCCTCATGTCCACTTTTTGCCCTCCTGATTTGCATATCCTGCCATATTTCCCTAAAGTAGGGCAAGTTTTGCACCTTCTCCAGTAGGTACATCTACATACCGAATCAGAAACTTTTCTTGTATACACTTAACAAATTCCTCTTCATTCCAAGCCCTTAACACTGTGGCAGTCCCAGTCTATGTTTGGAAAGTTAAAATCCCCTGCCATAACCATCCTATTATTCTTACAGACAAACTGTGATCTCCTTACAAATTTGTTTCTAAATTTCCTGCTGACTATTGGGAGTTCTATGGTGTAATCCCAGTAAGGTGATCATTGCTTTCTTATTTCTCAGTTTCACCCAAATACAGTACAACCTTGATTATCCCAACATCAATTATCCATAATGTTATCCCTAATCGAAACGCCACTCCCCCTCTTCTCTTGCTCCCCCTTCTACCTTTCCTATAGCATTTGTATCTGGAACATTAAGCTGCCAGTCCTGACCATCCTTGAGCCACGTCTTTCTAATTGCTGTGATATCCCCGTCCCATGTTCCCAACTATGCACTGAGTTCATCTGCTTTACCTGTCAGACCTCTTGCATTGAAATAAATGCAGCTTAATTTATCAGTACTACTTCATTCTCTGCTCTGTTCCTGTCTGCCCTGACTGTTTGACTAGCTCATTTTCCCAACTGCACCAGTCTTAGACTGATCTCTTTCTCCATTATCTTCCCTGGGTTCAAACCTTCTCTCTTCTCTCCCCCCCTCCCCCCAACCACTGTCTAATAGTTTAATTCCTCCTGGGCAGCTCTAGCAAAGTATATTAGACCCCTTTCAATTCAAGTGTAAACTACCCTTCTTATACAGGTCACTTCTGTTCCAGAAGAAATTCCAATGATCCAAAAATTTGAATCCTTCTCCCTTGTACCAGCTGTCAGCCACACATTCATCTGTTCTATCCTCATGTTCCTATTCGCACTAGCTCGTGGCTCCAAGAGTAATCCAGATAATACCCTCAAGAACCGCCTTTTTAAATTCCTGCCTAATTTCCTATATTCTCTCCTCAGAATCTCTTTCTTTTCTCTTCCTATGTCATTAGTTCCAATGTGTACAGTGACTTCCTGCTGGTCCCTCTGCCCTTTGAGAGTATTCTGTCCCCACTCTGAGATATCCTTGATCCTGGCTCCAGAGAGGCAACACACCATTCTGATGTCTTGCTGTCAGCTGCACAAATGTCTGACTAAAGAGTCCCCTATCACAATTGAGCGCTTGGAACCTGATGTACCCCCTCATTAAATTAGAGACAGTTTTGGTACCGGAAATCTGCCTGTCAGTGCTATATTCCCCTGAGAGTCCATCACCCCCTACATTTTCCGAAACAGCATACTTGTTTGAAATGGGGATAGCCGCAGAAGACTCCTGCATGATCTGCCTCTCTCTCTCCTACCTTTCCTGGAGGTAGCCCATCTACCTCATTTTATCTTTGGTTTACCTCCCTTCTTGTAATTGCCATCCATGATACCCCTTGCTCCTCATTGCCTCTGAGTTGTTTCAACCAATCCATGCAATCCAATGGAATTTACAACCAAACACACTTCCTGCAAACATAATCATTACTAACATAGAAACTCTCCTGAATCTCCCACATCCGACAGAAGATTACATCGCTCTATTAAAGGTAATATTTGCACCTTTTTTTGTAAATATATTTATTAGCAAAAAAAACTTCTTTTTACTTTACAAAAATATGAAGTTATTGAAATATAACAAATACCAGTATAATTTTAAAAATGCAAATTACAATATAATTACAATCTACTAACTACTAACCTACCCTATTATACAAAACCAAACCAAACACTGCAAAACAATACCAATAAATAAATAAGTGATTAATAAAACAAGAAAAGACATAACGAAAGAAGACGCAGGAACACAAAATAACAATGCTCTGCACAAAGCTCCCAAACAAAAAACGGGAGCATTGTATATATACCCATATTAACTTAGGAGTGGCCCCTCCAGGACCCAGGGCTCAATAAACCTAACCTTCCTGGCTAAATGAACACCCTATTTTAGATAGCAGACTGATCTGTGTCCAAATAATGCAAAAAGGGCTATCATGTCTTATAAAAAAGGTCTGTTATGTGGTACATCATATTTGAGAAAAAAATCCAAAGAAATGTGCTCCATAATTAATTTCCGCCATCCCAACAAGCCCGATGGGTTCTCAGACACCCAATTCATCAGAATATTCTTCCATGCACAGTAAGTGAGAATATTAAATGGTTTCTTCCCGTGCTCATCTAAAGATGATAAATTCGGTAGACCCAGGAGGACAGATATCGGGTTTACTTTAACTTCAGTCCTCAATAACCTCCCTATCTCTCCCGCCACAGCGCTCCAATAAACACAGAACCTGTGGCATGTCCAGAAGCAATGGGTAAGAGTCCCTACACTTATTTTACATTTGGAGCATATTGGAGATGCCCCTGTTTTAAACTTTGCCAGACGGTCTGGTGCTAAATGAACCCTGTGAAGAACTTATAACTGCATAGTGCATGTCCTATTGCAGATTGAGATCTTTCGCACGTTCTCCCATATGTTCTCCCACGTTTAAGAAGAGATCTCCACTCTTAGCTCTTGCTCCCAAACCTCTCATAACCCGTTAATATCCTGCTAGGCCCTACCACTCAGCAGGCGATAGAGGGCACTAACTGAAAGGGTGCTTGTGGAACGTAGCAACAACCTCTCTGTATCGGGCTTATACGGCTTAGTGAGAAGTGTAGTCTTCTGGATGAAATCCCTAACCTGAAAAAAATGGAAAAGATCTCTGCTGGGCAGCCTGTATTTGTGGCTCAGTTGTTTAAAAGATATTATAAACCCCCTCTCAAATAAGTCTCCCAAACTGCAAACTCCTCGCGCTGCTCAAAGTTTAAACCTTGAGTCCATCATCCCTGATTGGAACACTGGCATACCAACATGGGAGTGACTGGCAAAGTTATGGATAAGCAGCCCTCGCTCTGACACATTGCCCTCCCTGCCTTGACCGTAATAATAACAGTGGGGTTCCAGCAGTAGTCCATTACTATCCTCATCTTATTCATGAACAACAGGTTAATAAGAGGGTAATTTGCCTGGGAGGCCTCGATATCCAGCCATATTGAGCCTGAATTGTTACCTGCCCAATTGCACACAAAGGACAGCAGGGAACTCAATTGATACCTCTTGATGTTTAGGAAATCAACTCCTTGAGGCAACTGCAATTTAGTAAGTTTGATGTGGGACTGCCCATGATGCCAGACAAAGGAACTAAACCAACCCATAAGTTTCTCCAGCATTGACCTGGAAAACATTATAAGAAGCGTACACATGGCATAAAGCAAACGAAGATGACATTCATCTCAATAAGGGCTATTTAGCCCAACCACAAAATTGGAAGAGCCACCCATCTCTGGAGATCCCACCTAATATTGTCGAGCAGGTGAGCAAAATTAGTCCGAAATAACCGATCAAACATGGGGGTAATAAAGATACCTAAGTATCGGAAACCCGCCCATGATCACTTAAAAGGGAATCTAGGGCCACCTTCAAACTCTGGCACTTCCTTGAGGTCCCCTAAAGGCATAGCCTCTGACTTTGCAAAGTTGATCTTAAATCCTGAACTAGCCCCAAATGAATTAATACATTGTATCAGATGGGGTATGGAGGTCATCGGGTCCGATAAAGGTAGAAGGACATCATCTGCATACAGTGTCATCTTGTGTACCCTCGATCCCACTTCTGGAGCGGTTATGTGGACGTTCTGACACATGGTCTCTGCCAGCGGCTTTATCACTAATGTAAACAACAATGGTGAAAGGGGGCAGCCTTGATGTCTACCCTTGCCAATCCTAAAGTTTTCAGACTTCACCCCGTTGGTGATGACTGCGGCCAGACGGTGGCAATATAAAACCTCCACCCACATAGCAAAGATCCCATCCAACCCAAACCGCTCTAAGACATAAAAGAGATACGGCCATTCCACCCGGTCAGATATTTTCTCTGCATCTAAGGAAATGACCAACCCCTGGATCGATCATTGCTGACAAACCTGGACCACATTCAGCAACCTTCTAATATTATTAGAAGACCTATGGCCCCTTATAAAATCTGTCTGGTCCTGTTTGACAATATAGGGCAACATCTTCTCCAATCTCAGCGCCAACATCTTAGACAGAATCTTAAAATCTGAATTTAATAGATGGGCCTGTATGAGGCACAATCCTTAGGATCCTTCTTAAGAATGAGGGAAGTATTAGCTTCTCTCAAAGATAGTGGTAGGCATTCATGTATATGGGAGTGATTGTACATTTCCAGCATCGGACCTGACAGAATCCCTAAAAACTCCTTGTAAAATTCACTTGAAAGACCATCAGGGCCAGGCACTTTCCCACTCTGAAGTTGCCAAGCTGCCTCCTGTATTTCTTGAACCGTCAAAGGGACATTAAGGAGGGAGGCCTGTACCAGGGTTACCCCCGGGAGGTCCAGGCTCTTAAAAAAGACTTCTATCTTGGCCCTCCTATCCTTGCAACCTTCACACCAATACAATTCAGAGTAAAAACTCCGCAAAGCCTCATTAATCCTTTTGGCATCGTATATTGTCTCAAACTAAAGTAATGGATCGGGAAGCACACTTTTTCCCAGTCAGATACACTAAATACTTCCCAGGCCTATTCCCATTCTTGAACAGCCTTTATCTAGCAAAAGCAAGTTCTTTCTTTAGCGCTTTGTGTAAGCATTGAATTCAAGGCAGCCTGGACGGCTGTGATCTGCTGTAGTTTACTCACCGAAGGCTGAGCAAAATGTGCTGCGTCAGCAGCTTTCAGCTGCGTCTCATGTAGCTGCTGTGTTCCTCCACCTGTAGTTTCTGGCTAGACGAATAGGAAATAGCTAATCCTCTAGCAAAAGCCCAAGTGGTCTCCCGGACTACCAGCTGTGCCTGAGGTGATAGTCAAGAACTCCTGAAACTCTGTCAAGAAGTACTCCACAAATTTGGAATCCTTAAGGAGAAAAGGATCCAGATGCCAGTGACGCAAACCTCACCTCTTACTCTTGGCCTTAACCTCCAAATATACCGCTGCGTGATCAGAGATAGCTATATTCCCAATTTTACAACCCATAATTGAATCCAGAAGGATTGAGGGAGCCAAAAAAACCAATCCTCATGTGACATTTATGTGGATTTGATAAAAAGGTGATGTAGGGTGAAGACATCTCCAAATGTCCACCAGCCCCAACTCCTCGCATAAATCAGCCACCTGCTTGACCTGTGAAGAAATAGTTGGGGGCCTACTTGATATCCTGTCCACTGTCTGATCCAAAAGGCAATTGAAATCCCCCCTCTATAATAATGTGCTGTGTTTCAAAGGCACTCTAGAAAATGCACTAATCAGAAATTTGAGAGGATGTGCCAGAGGGCAGTAGACATTTAAAATGCCATAATCCTCCCCATGTATCAGGGCCTTAAGTATCACAAACCACCCTTGCTCATCTTTCACCTGCTTTAATAATGTGAACAAAAGATTTTTCTGGATAAGTACAGCCACTTCCCTACTTTAAGTAGTAAAGGACGAAAAGAATACCCGATCATGACCCCCCTGTTTTAACTTCAGTTATTCCCATCATCAAGATGGGTTTCCTGCAACAGGGCGATATCAACCCTTTCCCTCTTAAGGCTAGAAAGCACTTTTTTCCTTTTAACAGGCGCATGACTTCCCTTATGTACCAGGTGCACCGTTTAACAAGACACATAGCCATATCCCCTTTCAGAGACCCTTGGAACCCCAGAAGGGGGAAGCCTGCTTGCAATGTGCCGAGCACAAGTAAATAGAGACTCATAGAGTTGCAGAATTGTGTATACAAAAACTACTCTTATCATAACTACAAACAACTTTTGCTACCAAAAAACTACAAAGAAAACCAACTGTAAAACCTTGAATGGGAGACTCACCCCCTATCCTTAGGTGGCACTCACCCTACCAATCCCTTACTGGTCAGCTCCTTCAGGCCCGGACTGTGCCCCAGCTTAATAAATAAAAAAGATGATCCTTAAGTCAACAAAAGAAGACAAAGTCAGGATAAGCACTCTGCCTATCCCCGGCTCCATGTCACCCCTACTTGTGACTAAAAGAGAAAAAAAATAAAAAAAAGGAAAACAACAAAGGACACCCACAAAATTTCCCATGATAAAATCCAGTTATAAAAATATAACAGGAACAACATATTCCAAGATCTTTGTGTTTTTTAATAAGAAAATTATTAGGGAAAGAGAAAAAAACGGAAAAGGCAAAACACAGGGAAAGAAGGAAAAGAGGACGAACATTTACCGTATTCTTCAGACCAATCGGTCTATTTTAAAGTGTCTACAAAGTTCTTGGCTTTATCCGCCGAGTCAAATGTATAAACTGAGTCCTCGTGGCTGAAACGGAGCACTGCAGGATACCTCATGGAGCTCTGGATGCCCAGGTTCCTCAGCCTCATTTTAACTTCATCGAAGGACTTCCTCTTTTGAATTACAGCTGCCAAGAAATCCTTTAAAAACATGATTTTTGACCCCTTGTGCCCTAGTGCCTGTGGATCTTTCCCCAGTAATCTGGAGCCTTCTATCGCTCATTGCTTGTCCCTGTATATGAGGAAGTGCACTAAGACCGGTTGGGGCTCTGTACCAGCTCAGACCTGTGCACTGCCACCTGATAGGTCCTTTCAATATGCAGCCGTCTGGATTTAATTTGAAGGCTAGGAAATGCGGCAGTCAGTTTTCAAAGAAGCTGACTAGCTGCTCACCTTCTTCATTCCCCGGAAGCTCTACGATCTGAAGATTTGTCCTCCGACCTCGATTTTCAAGGTTGCGACCTGATCTTGCAAGGCCTGCACTTCCTGCTCCAGTACCTGGATTCATCCAAACAAAGACTCGATTGCTGTTTCTGAAACCATGGTTCGACACTTCATCTCTTCCACCTGTTCCCCGAGGCCCTGGATCTCCCATTCATGCTTCTGCAACATGGACGTGATGAGTTGGACCTGGGCACGGATCTCCACGATTGCAGCTTCAACCTTCGTAGTAAGTCTTGCCATCGCCGCCGCCAATTCCTGTGAGTCCATCAGGTCCCCCGGGGGTTTGGGAGAGGCCGTTGCTGTGGCCTCTGGCATGCCCAGTGCTGCAGGGGAGTGTTCTCCTTGCTGCTGTTTGCTCGCTCCTTTTCCTTTAGGCATCCTTCCCACTCCAAATTGTCAACAAATATGTGTTCTTCAAGTTTTTAAATTAACAATTCCTCCATACAAGTTGGCCAGCGATGGTAAAAAAAAAAACGCCAATATGCCTTGGCTGTTCGGCACAACTGTCCACGGCAGTTCTACTGAATCACCGCCATATTGCTGAGTCAATATTTGCACCTTAACATTCACCACTCTTTGTGTGATAAACCTGTTTTGCTCATCTTTTTAATTCCCACCTCCCCTGGTACCTTGAACATGTGTCTCCTAGTAATTGACTCCTCCACCCTTGGGAAAAGTCTCATACTTTCCACTCTATCCATGCCATTCACAATCTTATAAATTTCTGGCGAGTCACCCCTCAGCCTCCAGCATACCAGTGAAAACAAATTCAGTCTATCCAACCTTTCTTCATAACTAAAGTCCTCCATCTCAGGCAACATCCTGCTTATATCTTGGCTACAGCTCTGAAATAGAAATTAGAACTGAGTTTCTCTCCCCAATACCTTCTTTTTCTTCAAGCACTTTAAGTTGTTCCAATACTTTGACCCTTTCTTTCAAATCCCTGATCTTAACTTACCTTCCCTGCTTCCCCAAGCTCCACACCAATTATTTCCTGACTCCTTTCCTTTATCAGTTTCAGCATGAGAAACTCCTCATCCTGAATAATTTCAATGTACACTTAACTCAATTTGTCCACTTCCTAATTTCACTGCAGTCCTGTCCTCCATGCACTGCTGCTTCTGTTTAAACTCTCCAATTCATGTTTACTGCTTCCATCTCATCCATGCTATCGCATATAATCTCTCTGTCACAATCCAGGCCTTCACTGACAACTTTCTTGCATTTCTCACCATCTACATTTGTTACTCCCTTTCAGTCTAACTTTCTTACGTGTCTACTGTTCAATAAGCTCTCCCTCAAATCACTTTCATCTACACAGTCAAACATACAAGCGTTGATTCTTTGGTTGTCCATTTTCATGATACTTTTTGCGGATGTTCATGTTGAGCCACCATTCACCTCTCTGCTTGGTGCACTTATCCACCATTTCTCTTCCAGCCTGGTTGTGTCCCCTGTTCTGGCATCACTGTTTTCTCCTTCCTACTTGAGGGGTTCAGATATGGTAGAAAAGTACTGTTGTGATGGAAATCTGAAATAACAACAAAACATTCTGAAAATATTCATTAGGTCTCGTAAATTAGTATGTTTTCCCCCTTTTTATTTGAACGGTGGCTATTGATGATTTTGTTTCTCACATTTATACTTTCTCCAGACCCTTTTGTTTTTTTACATGTCCCATTACCAACTCCTTTTTGCCTCACACCATCATCTTTTTTCATGATTAATCTTTCCTGCTTTCTGCCCAATCACATTCCTTACTAGCTGTTCTTTCTTCCAATTCTCCATGCCTTTCTTCTCAGCATCCCAGTTTTCATGAAGAACAGTCATCACCCTGAAATATTATTTTCATTTCTCTTGGCATAAATAGTGCCAGATCTGCTCAGTATTTTAGCACTTTCTGTTATTTTGGTTCAGGTGTCTTTATCTAGCACATAACTGGTTTAGCAATCTATCATAAAATCTAGCTGGAGCACATCAAGCACTATTTGGTCTTGTCTCCCCTGTCAAAACAAGTCACTTTTTCAATACTGAGGGAACTTCACATAGTTAATGCTGCTGTCCAGATGGAATGTTATACTAAGGTTCACTTTATCAGCTTAGTGAATATATAAGATTCCATGATACCACTGAGAAAGCACAGAGTAATTGCAGCGATTTGGCTAACATTTCTCTCACAATCAATTCAAATGCAACAGTTTGACTGGCTTTTAATCTTATTTGATGTCTGTGTGACCTGGTTTGTGAAATTGAATTGCCACATGTGTCTGTAATAACAAGGACTTCATTAACTGTGAAATGCTTTAAGGTGAGAAAAAGCACTGTCTGAATGCAAGTTGATCCTTAATAGTGAGTGTGGCATTCTTTCACGATCATATAATGTCAGCACACCTGCACCTTCTAATGGCAATTAAATAGTGATAACAATCAGTTTTGTGTACACTAACTTTCACCACCTTCCTCCATTCCTAGCTGAGACCAACTGAAGTGCCTTTAATGCTACTGGGTGTGGCACAGCAGCTCAGTGGTTAGCAATGTTGCCTCACAGCGCCAGGGACCCAGGTTCGATTCCTGCCTCTGGCGACTGTCTGTGTGGAGTTTGTACATTCTCCCCGTGTCTGCGTGGGTTTCCTCTGGGTGCTCTGGTTTCCTCCCACAAAGCAAAGATGTGCAGGTTACGTGAATTGGCCATGCTAAATTGCTCATAGTGTTCAGGGATGTGTAGGTTAGGTGTATTAGTCTGGGGTAAATGTAGGGGAATGGGTCTGAGTGAGTTACTCTTCGCAGGGTCGGTATGGACTTGTTGGGCCGAAGGGTCTGTTTCCACACTGTAGGGATTCTATATCTATGTCTACTTGATTAGGATCAACAGACATGACACAGATATTGAAACAGATCCTGTGTGTTATTTTGTAGCTTGCTGCTTTATAAACTAGCACATTGCATGAACTTGTTTTATGTTTAATTAAAGTTTGATAAGGTGCTGTACAAAAGGTTAATTCATAAGGTTGGATCAAAGAGGATTTGGGGTAATTTATTAGTTTGGATAGATGACTGGCTGATGGACAGAAGATGGGAAGTCATGATAATTTTTTCTGCTGGATGGCAGGATGTAACTAGTGGGTGCCACAGGGTTTGGTCCTTGGACCCCAGTTATTTACAATCCACATTTACGACTTGGATACAGGGATAGAAGGCTGTATAGCCAGATGTGCGAACGACACAAAAATAGGTGGGACGATAAGTTGCAATAAGGAAATAAGAACCTTACAAATGGATTTAGGTAAATTAGGAGAGTGGGCCAAAATGTGGCAGATGGAATTTAATGTGAATAAGTGTGAGGTCATGCATTTGGTTTGAAAGAATGGGAAGGCGACCTATAATCTTAATGGGGAGAGACTTTGGGGTTCTCCGGTGCAGAGGGATCTAGGTGTACTCATTCATGAATCACACAAAACTAGCATGCAGGTTCAGCAGATAATAAAGAAAATGAATGAAATGTTGGCTTTTATAGCTAAATTAATAGAACATAAATGTAAAGAAGTATTTGCAACTATACAAGTTATTGGTGAGACCGCACCTGGAGTGTTATGCAGTTTTGGTTCCCTTTTTTGAGGAAAGATATAGTGGCATTGGAGGCAGTTCAAAGGAGGTTCACTGGATTGATCCAGAGATATGGGGTTCATCGTACGAAGAGAGACTGAACAGTTTAGGCCTATACTGTCTAGAATTTAGAAGAATGAGGGGAGATCAAATTGATGTATTCAAGATGATAAAAGATGTGGATAAGATAGACGTGGAGCGGATGCTTCCTCTTGCAGGGCATTCTAGGACAAGAGGGCATAGTCTTAAGATAAGGGGTAGCAAATTTAAAACAGAGTTGAGGAGAAACTTCTTCTCTCAAAGGGTTGCGAATCTGTGGAATTGGCTACCCCAAAGTGTGGTGGATGCTGGGGCATTTAAGGAGGAGTTAGACAGATTTTTACTTGGTAATGGATTGAAGGGATATGGAGAGAAGGCAGGAAAATGGGGGTGAGGAGCATTTTAGCCATGGCAATGGCAAAGCAGACTTGATGGGCCGGATGGCCTAATTCTGCTCCTATATCTTATGGACTTAGGAACTTCTGGCAGGATATGATATTGTTGAATTTTATTATATGGTTGCTGAGTAAGAGCAAAAATAGTTGTGATTTTGACCGCAAGAACATTCAATTGAATCTTTCTGGCTTGCCTGGAGTTTTAGAAGAGCGCATGTGGGAAATTGATTGGGGTGGAAGGCCAACTCAGATTCTTGACAACAGGTTAAACTTTTGCTATTAAGTTCTTAGAACATTTAAGGCATGTCAGTTTTCATGACTGCAATCAATGGGAACGTCTTGTGACTCATGGCATGCTCATGAACACAAATTAATACCCCAGCACGTTGGAATTACTTTCATGGTATAATTAACGTTTTCCAAAAATCAGAAATATATTTTCACAAACCTGACTATGAGACAAGAGTCTGTTGCTGGAAAAGCACAGCAGGTCAAGCAGCGTCCAAGAAGCAGGAGAATCGACGTTTCGGGCAAAAGATGAAGGGCTTTTGCCTGAAATGTTGATTTTCCTGCTCCTCTGATGCTGTCTGACCTGCTGTGTTTTCCCAGCACCACACTTTTGACTCTAATCTGCAGTCCTGTATATACAGGGCATCTGTCTGGCAGAGTCCACTTCCTCCTCCAACTTCCAGTGAGTAAAATCTTATTTACTAATTTGGTTCTCCCAAGAAAAAAAAGCCTCTCCATATTCATTAGTCATAGGCAGTCTGCAGCTTGTCCTTAACACAACATTAGGGATCAAGGTTCAATGGGTCCACAAGCCTGCGCAAGTGAGGCGACTGTGCTGGCTGGTTCCAGCAAACCTGACTGGGCCAGAGCAGCAGGGCTCAACTTTAAAGGGGGAGCAACCTAAATAGGACATCAAATGGGGATTACCAGTAAAGCTGGACAGTGAGGTAGGCTGGGTGATGAGGGAAGAAAGGGAATGGAACTTAAAATGATTGTTGGAGGGACTAGAATAGTTGAATAGAAATATAAAACTGGGATATAGAGGGGAGTTTAATATGATAGGGGCAGTGGGGTCAGCAAAGGGTAGGAGCTGGTTATTAAACATGGAGAGCACAAATCAGGAAAAGGATTTGTTAAACAATCATTTCACATTAAAGGCATTAAGGTCTAAAATCTGCAAATATCTGCCTTCCAACCATTTCCAGTCGTTTGTTAATGATTCACAAGAAGGGCAACTATGATTCCTGAAGAAGGGCTTATGCCCGAAACGTCGATTCTCCTGTTCCCTGGATGCTGTCTGACCTGCTGCGCTTTTCCAGCAACACATTTCCAGCGAAGAACAGAAGTATCCAGGGAGGTAGTGAAAGGTCCTTTGAAGATGACAGAAGAAATGGGAGATGAAAGAAGAAGGCTTTCAAAATTCATAGAGGGGGAAATTATATCTGCAAGAGGAGAATAGAGGGTAAAAGACTCATGCAAAACTCACTACCATTATCTTGTAACAAATCCTTTTCCAAATGAGAATGTGCAGTGCAAAAAGAGGGCCCCCAGATCTGTTTGCACATGTTGAGTTGAGGCACAGCCAGCACATATCCAAAACAAGATATTGAAACTGAAAGTTTGTAAAGCTAATACACTGTAAAGACCTTTATTTTGAAGTTAAACCATCATTTCACATTAAAGGCATTAAGGTCTAAAATCTGCAAATATCTGCCTTCCAACCATTTCCAGTCATTTGTTAATGATCCACAAGAAGGACAACTATGATTCCAGCATTACTAATGCTAGAGGTTTGAAACGCTAGGGAACAGGAATTAATGCGTAGTCATTCACACCGGATTATTCACAAGCCCGTGTGTATGAGAGTTAACAAGTTAGGGATGAAGCTGTGCAGTTGCCTCATTCTACCAGCTCCGCATGTAGAAAAAATGTAGGGGATATACAAATAAGAGTAAAATACTGTGGATGCTGGAAATCTGAAATAAAATCAGAAACTGCTAAATAAAGTCAAAAGGTCTAGCAGCATCTAGGAGATAAATAAGAGTCATACTGGATTTAAACCATTAACTCTGTTTCTGTCTCCACAGATACTGTCAGACCTCTTGAATTTTTCCAGCACATTCTGTTTTTATTTAAGATTTATACACAAGATTTGATAGATGTGAGAAAACTACAAGTATAAATCAATTACAACTTAATGTTTTCAGTTACTTTTGCAGACTTATATTTTCTATGGTATTATATTTGCATATTTTGCTTAATCAGAATGTACAGTAACATACATTGAGTCTTTTAGTCAAGCTGTGTTTACTGATATCGTAGAGCTAAATTTACTGCACATTGGTTGCTAAATTTACTGATGACATAAAGATAGTTGGAAAGTAGGTTGTCAGCATAGCATCATGAAGTTACCGAGAGAAATAGATAGATAGAGTGAGTATGCAAAGATCTGGCAAATAGAACATAATGTGGGAAAATGTAAAATTGTCCATTTTGGCAGGAAAAATAATCATGTTATCTGAATGGGAGAAATTCCAAAGGCAAAAGTGAGGACTGCAGATGCTGGAAACCAGAGTTTAGGTCAGAGTGGTGCTGGAAAAGCACAGCAGGTCAGGCAGCATCCAAGGAGCAGGAAAATCGACGTTTTGGGCAAAAGCCCTTAATCAGGAATCAGAAATTCCAAAGCCCCGAGAAGCAGTGGGATCTGGGTATCCTAAAACATGAATCATAAAAGATTAGTATGCAGGTACAGCAAGTAATGTGGAAAGCTCATACAGCAGTATAATTGATTGTATGGGAAATGTAATACAAAATGAGAAGGTTATGCTTCAGTTATACACAGCATTTGTCAGACCATGCCTCGGGTATTATGTACAATATTAAACTCCTTAGTTAAGGAAGGATATAAATGGGTTGGAAGGAGTTCAGAGAAGGTTACCTGGAATTGGTACTATTCTCTTTTGAAGAAAGATTGGACAGATACTCTTGTTTCCACTGGAGCTTAGGAGAATTAACAGGAGACTTGACTGAAATATATCAGATCCTAAGGGTTTTGACATGGTGAATGTGTAAAGGATGTGCCCAGTTGTGGGAGAATCTAGAAGTTGGTATCACTACTTAGAGTTTCGAAGTCACCCATTTAAAACAAAGATAAAGGCTGCAGGATGCCACTGAATTTCTAATGTATTACAGATAAAGCCATCCTGTTAATGTCAGAGCATCTCTCCCTTAAGCCCAAGGACTGTTCAGTAATACATGCTACACTCTCTAATTAGAGTGGTGACAGTACAGTAGTAGTATATAGAGTGGTGACAGTAACGACATGATGACATTTCTGCTTGTGAAGGAAGGCAGAACTATCTGAAGTTGGTGTTTCCTTACAGAGAGTAGTACTGTCAATCGCAGTCCATTTAACTTTAGTTGTCCATTGCGTTGGTGTGGTTTCCACTTTAAAAATTCACTCCCTTCATAAGAGGTGCAAGGTGCTAATAGTATGTAAGAGCTAATAGCTGCATTGCAACAATTCATTGTAACTCTTTCGACAGTACGTCTAAACTGAACAGCAAGCGGATGCATGGGACAGCCATCACCTGCAAGCTTTTCTTTCACTGTCTCTGAATCAAAATCCTTGAATTCCCTCATTAATAGTACTGTGGCTGTACCTATATCATTTGGACCACAGTAATTCAAGGTGACATACTCTACCTTTTGAGGCCAATTAGGGATGGACAATAACACTGCCAACAACGTCAATAAATCATGAACAAATGTAAAAATTGGGGAATCTCAATTCTTCAGATTTTTAATCATTGGAGATTGTTAAATAATATAACTTTTTAACATTGTCTATCTCTTTCTCTCATTGTTCCCATTTTCTTTATTTTATTTTCTTGTGCTGCTTGACATTAAATTTTAGCTTATTGGATTCTAACTTAGAATTCTCCTACTGGCTGTTACCTTCTGTCTACCTTAGTAACATTTCTTCAATCTGATTGCTCAAATGTATACACAGTTATTTGTCTTGTTCATGCAGGCACTAGATCCTCTTTAGAGGGTGCTATGCTGTTTTGGATTTCTAATCACTGCAAGTTCCAATGGAAAACTTCATAAGACATCTTTAGGCAAGTGTAAGTGCAATCACTGGCTTGCATCAGTAGTTTACTACCGCATGCAAAATCTGGGCCATTATATCCAGTCAATTACAGCAGTGAGGGAGAATGTTTGCTCTATTCAGGCCATGTTGGCATTTATCCTTGACCCCAGCATTACAGTGGAACCTCGAATGGATATAGACAAGTTGTTGTAATGCGTGGGCAAATACAGAATAGTGCAAAGTGAGTTTGGTACAAAGAATACACAGAGTAATACAAAATAAAAGCATACATTTATAGAGTACAGGAGCAGAAGGGCATAGTTGTAGATATGCATTAGTTGTTGCAGGTGGCAGGATAGGTTGAGGGCGTGGTTAATAAAGCGTACAATCGTCTAACCTTTAATAAAAGCGTCATAGGATTTAAAAGAAAGAAAATTAAAACAACATGCTGCACTGGAATTCTGAAATAAAAACATTTAAAAAATGAAGACTCACATCAGACTCAAAACATTAACTCTGTTTATCTACAGATGCTGCCAGACCTGCATAGCCCCTGCAGTATTTTCTGTTTTTATTTTAGGTAATGTTGAACCTGTATAAAATTCAGGCTTGACATTAACTGAAACATTGTATCCAATTTTGGTGGCACACCTTGGGAAAGATATGAAAGTTTCAGACAGTGCAGAAGCAATTCATGTGAATGGTGTCGGATGCAGAACGTCACACTGTTTTCTTTGCAAAGATGAATGTTGAAAGGAGATTTGATAGAGGTATTCACAATTAGGATGGTCTGGACAGAGTAGATAGGGAAAAAATATTTCCATTTCTGAAAGGATCAAGAATTGGAGAACACAAATTTAGAGCACTGGCAAAAGAAGGAACTGAGACATGAGGAGAAACTTTACTTAGTAGCAAGAAGTTAAGGTCTGCAGTGTACTGCCTGATACTATGAAGAGGCAAGTTAAATGGAGTCATTCAAGAAAAGAGTTGGACTATTATATGAAAACAACCATGTGGCAACTTACAAAGTGAGGAAATGGCACTTTGCCCTTTTGAACAGGCAGTGAAATCACAATGGACCAAATGTTCTAATCCTGCACCCTGACAATTCTGTAATTCAGTGAATCTTCCTCCACCACTTTCTCAGCCATGCATTGCAGATCATAAGCATTTTTATAAAAAATGTCTCCTATGGTCCTTTTGACATTCACCTCAGAATTATAGAAAATAGGACCAGGATTAGGCCATTTGGTCCTTCATACCTGTTCTGCCATTCAGTATGACCACGGCTGATTATTCTGTTCCCATTTTCTCCCCATACATTTTGATCCCTTTAGCCCAAAGAGCTATATCAAACTCCGTGAACAAATTCAGTGTTTTGGCCTCAACCATTTTCTGTGGCAAGAGAATTCCATGGGCTCACTACTTTCTCCGTGAGGAAATTTCTCCTCATTCTCAGTCCTACATGGCCTACCCCATTTCCTTAAACTGTGACCTTAAATTAGTATCTTATGGTTCTTGACCCTTTTACCAATGAGAACAATTACTTGGGATTTACTCTGTCCTCATTCAGCATGATTTTGAACACCTCTATGACATCTCTTCTGAACCTTCCCTTCTCTCAGGAGAAAAGCCCAGCTTCTCCGGTGTGTCCACATGTAACTGAATTCGGTCTTTCCTGAAATTATTCTTGTAAATATTTTCTGCACCCTCTGCAGTGTCTTGTCCTTGTTAATTTATGGTGCAGGTTTGGGCACGGAATTCAAGTTGAGGCACGTGCCAGTATTTTATAAAGATTTCCTGTTTTTTCCGGTGTTTATAATCTATGCTTCTTATTTATGAGGCCCAGGATCCTTTATTAGCCATTTTCAATCTGCCCTGCTATGTTCAACAAATTGGCCACATACAGTACAAAAACAATTCTTCCTAAAAGAAAAGAGATATTTCAGTATTTGTTTTTCATTTATTTAGACTACTTTTCTGATTTATATTTCATTTAAAAGTAACTTGTTTTCTGGAATTGACATACTGATTTATCTATGTACAAAGAAAGTTACAAAGTAATGTACTTCTTCATTTCACAGTTTTGTAAATTATTCCTGGCAACAGTTGAAACAAGTCAGAAGACTGCAGTTGCAAGATTAGAGACTATGACCAAAATGAAGCAACAACAGTTTGGAAGTTCGACAGTCGCTTCATTGGAACTTTCTTCCTCACCTTCATCAAAATCACTGCTGGCAACTTCTCAAAATCCTGAGACAGATTTAATCCCCAAAGGTAAATGTGAGCACAGTATTTGTCTGCATCATCAATCATATTTAGAAGAGAAATTATTTTCAAAATAATTTATCAGTATTATTTGTTAATTTGATATTAGAATTTCACTACTTCATAATAAATTGTGTTTTTGTGATAACATTTTGATATTCTACAAACCCCACATAGGTATAGTATGTTTTTTACTTAATCTAAAAGAAATTACAGTTTGTGTTTATGAAAGTATTGATTACTGTAATATGGAATTACTTTTATTGAGTAGCCTTGCAGAAGGTCAAGTTTTGGAATAGGTGTTTGAAACGTTTTTCATCTTGGTAAGCCAAGATTACTTAAAAGGGTTCTTCCAAATATTGTGGTTGTGTTCACATTTAAGTTCACAAGAATTTTGGGCACTTTGTGGACTGCCATGGAGTTTGGGAGGTGTCTGAAAAATTGTGTGTGGGCAGTACCAGTGTCTCTTTTTTTCAGTGGCAGATGGCAAAACAAGTGAGAATGGCACATAGTTCTCAGAAAAAGGGAAATAAAAAGTTTGAGGTTCTTTTCAGCTTATTTAATTGTGATTGAAACCTGCAGGTTGACTGAATTAACCAGCCATGAGACTGGGTACAGGAGGTCATTCAAGAAGTGTGAGTAAGAATAAATGTAGCGTTGCTAGGATACAGTATAGCAAGTGGAATTGATACTATTCTCTGCAGCAAGGAGTGCAAGTTTAGACAGTCCAGTGTCAGAGTTTGAGATCTCGCCTCTGGGTTGGAGTAGAGCTATGGAAAGGGGAGCATCTAGTGGTCATGGACCAGATTAGTATCCATCACACAAAGAGAACTAAAAAAGGCATTCTGCTGAAACAATATGCGAAGTTGGAAGTTAAATTATAAAACAGAACCTCAAACGTAATAATCTTTGTATTTCTAACTGAGCCACATGCAAATTGGCAGAGTATAAGGAAGATTAGAAACGTGACACAAAGACTGGTGTGGGAGAAGTTGGTTCTGGTTCATGGGGCACTGGCACCAGTACTCTACCATTTGAGCTGTCATCAACTAGAGCATGCTGGGAGTGCTGGTGTTCTTGCAAGGCTCCCAACTAGGGAAGTAGAGAGGGCTTTCAACTAAATGAGGTGGATGAGGGATCAAGTTTGGGTAAATGTAACAAATCAAGGGATGGAGGCAGAAAAGCGAAATAGTAATATGGTAAATAAAAGAATGACAGGAAGGGACTGAGAGAAAATAAACTAAGAATATACTAGCAGTCAAGACTAGATGCTATGAAGATAACAAGGACAAGTGAAAGTAGAGGGTGTGTACCTGAATATGAATAACAAAGTAAATGGTTTGATAGAGGAATTTTGAAGCGAATAAATATGACTTGATAGCCAATTCAGACACAGGATCACAAAGGTTATGCTCAGAATATATGACATTAAAGAAGAACGGAAAGCTAGATAAAGGCAGAGGGGTATCACAGCTAATTAAACATGGTTTTAGTGCAATAGTTGGAAATGATTTTGGTTCAGGATATCAGGATGTAGAATCAGTTCAGGTAGAAAGGAAGAACAGTGGGGGACAGAAGTTGCCAGTGGGAATAATCTACAGGTCTCAGTATTAATCATGATATAGCACCAAGTATATAAGAAGAAATATTGCAGCATGTTCTGGAGCCAACCAGAGAGCAGGATGTACTACAGTTGGTATTGTGTGCTGTGACATGATTAAGAAAGATCTCAGAGTAAAGGCCCCTCCAAGTATCAGTGATCCTAATATGATTGAATTTGAAAAGGCAAAGACTGCATTTCAGATGAGTATTTTAAAATTAAGTAAATAAGTGTGTGATTTTAGAACTCTGCTTGAAAAAGGGGTGGAGGTGGTCTCATTGAATATTTTTAAGGTGGAAGTAAATAGATTATTATTGGGCAAGAGAGTCGAAGGTTATCAGAGGTAGATGGGAACAAAGAATTTGAAACACATGTAGATCAGTCATGAACCTATTGAATGGTGAAGCAGTGTTCAAGGTCAAATTGTCATACTTTTGCTCCTATTTTCAGATTTGTAAGTGCAAGAAGCATTACAAGTTAACTTGTATACTGGCCAGAGATAAGTTAGGATGTTCAATGACTCATGAATGCATATGAGGTATGCCAACTGTACAAACCCCAGCATTGAAGGAAGTTTCTAGATGCACATGACTTCGGACAAAATTAAAATTAGACACATTCAGAGTGCAAGGGGAAGATTACATCTTTGTAACAGATTACTTCTCTGGATTTCCCATTGTTCAACAACTTAACAATACAAGTACAACCATTATTGACACAATAAGCATTATTTTCACTTTGTTCAGCACACCAGAACAGATAGTGTCTGATGATGGATCGCAATTCACTGGCAAACAATTTCAAGATGTGTACTGAGTGAGAGAACCCATACCATATCATCATACAGAACTGGCTCAGTGGTAGAAGATGTTGTGAAACTTGAAAGGGTTCAGAAAAGATTTACAAGGATGTTGCCACGGTTGAAGGATTTGAGTTAAGGGGAGAGGCTGAACAGGCTGGGGCTGTTTTCTCTGGAGCGTCAGAGGCTGAGGGGTGACCTTATAGAAGTTTACAAAATTATGAGGGGCATGGATAGAATAAGTAGACAAAGTCTTTTCCCTGGTGTGGGGGAGTCCAGAACTAGAGGGCATAGCTTTAGGGTGAGAGGGGAAAGATATAAAAGAGACCTAAGGAACGACTTTTTCACGCAGAGGGTGGTGAGTGTATGGAATGAGCTGCCAGAGAAAGTGGTGGAGGCTGGTACAATTGCAACATTTAAAAGGCATTTGGATGGGTATATGAATAAGAAGGGTTTGCAGGGATATGGGTTGGGTGCTGGCAGGTGGGGCGAGATTGGGTTGGGATAACAGGTCGGCATGGAAGGGTTGGACCGAAGGGTCTGTTTCCATGCTGTACCTCTCTATGACTCTATGACTGTTTCCTTTCTGAAACATACTATCAAATCATTTATCATCTATTCTGTGGAACACTAATGGCAAAGAGATCACCTTCTGCAGCAGAACTTATGCTCAGAAGGCAAATGTTAATTATTTTGCCCAGCAACCAATTATGTAACCATTCCAAATCATTGGACTTGCTTCTTCAAAGGCAAGGGGTTTGTAAGAGATTCATCACCAGTGAGCAGGTAGAGAAAGACCGAAATTGTTCACTGGGCAGAGAATGCAAATATAAATACAAATACTTGGACAGCAGCACAAATTTCTCAACTATTATAGTCATTACTGATAAGCCATGAGACCTTGAGAAATAGTATCATAGAACAGGCCATTTCCGCACCTCAAGCCTGCTCCACTGTTCAACAAGATCATGGCTGATCCGACATTCCTCACATCTACTTTCCTGATTTTTTCCCCTTAACACTTGATTCCTCTACTGATCAAGAATCTATCTCAGCCTTAAATATGCCCAAGGACTCTGACCCCAAAGCTATCTGTGGCAAGGAATTCCAAAGATTCAGTCCTCAGGGAAGAAATTCCTCCTCATCTCAGTTATAAATTGGTACCCCTTTATTCTGAGATTACGCCCTCTGGTGCCGGAAGACTGGAGGTTGGCTAACGTGGTGCCGCTATTTAAGAACGGTGATAAGGAAAAGCCAGGGAACTATCGACCGGCGAGAACAAAGAACAAAGAAAATTTACAGCCCAGGAACAGGCCCTTCGGCCCTCCAAGCCTGAGCTGATCCAAATGTACTGTCTAAACCTGTCAGTCAATTCCTAAGCATCTGTATCCCTCTACTCCCTACCTACTCATGCATTTATCCAGACGCATCTTAAATGAATCAACCGTGCCTGCCTCTACCACCTCTGCTGGCAACGCATTCCAAACGCTCACCACCCTCTGTGTGAAATACTTGCCGCGTGTATGCCTCTTAAACTTTCCACCTCTCACCTTGAAATCGTGACCTCTTGTTATTGAATCCTTCACCCTGGGAAAAAGCTTGTCTCTATCCACCCTGTCTATACCCTTCATGATTTTATAAACCTCAATCAGGTCCCCTCTCAATCTCCTAACCTACTCAACCTTTCTTCATAGCTAGCACCTTCCATACCAGACAACATCTCGTAAACCTTCTCTGCACCCTCTCCAAAGCATCCACATCCTTTTGGTAATGTGGCGACCAGAACTGTACACAGTATTCTAAATGTGGCTGAACCGATGTCTTTTACAATGTTAACATGACTTGCCAGCTCTTATACTCAATACCCCGTCTAATGAAGCCAAGCATGTTATATGCCTTCTTGACCACTCTATCCACTTGTGCAGCAACCTTCAGGGTACAATAGACTTGCACTCCCACATCTCTCTGCCCATCAACTTTTCCCAAGGCTCTTCCATACATCATCTCTCATTTGTCTGAATTGAAAGCCATCTGCCACTTTTCCGCCCAACTCTCCAGTCTATCTATATTCTCCTGCATTCTCTGACAGTCCCTTATGCTTTCTGCTACTCCACCAATCTTCGTGTCATCTGCAAACTTGCTGATCATATCAAAAGTGCCCTCTTCCAGATCATTTATGTATATTACAAACAACATTGGCCCCAACACTGACCCCTGTGGAACACCACTGGTCACCTTTCTCCATTTCAAGAAACTCCCTTCAACTACTACTCTGTTTTCTGTTGCTCAATCAGTTCTTTATCCACCTAGCTAGAACACCCTGCACACCATGTGACTTCACTTTCTCCATTAGTCTACCATGGGGAACCTTACCAAACGCCTTACTAAAGTCCATGTATATGACATCAACAGCCCTTCCTTCATCTATCAACTTGGTCATTTCCTCGAAGTTGGTAAGGCACGATCTCCCCAACGCAAAACCATGTTGCCTATCACTGATAAACCCATTCTTTTCTAAACATAAATAGATCCTATCCCTCAGTACCTTCTCCAGCAACTTTCCCACCACTAACGTCAGGCTCACTGATTGGTAGTTACCGGAATATCCCTGCTACCCTTCTTGTACAGGGGGACAACATGAGCAACCCTCCAGTCCTCTGGCACCTCACCTGTATTTAAGGATGCCATAAAGATATCTGTCAGGATCCCAGCTATTTCCTCTCTTGCCTCCCTCAGCAACCTGGGATAAATCCCATCAGGACCTGGGGATTTGTCCACCTTAATAACCTCTAGCCTACCCAACACATCTTCCCTACTTATGTCAACGTGATCCAGACTAATCAATCTTCTATCTCTAATCTCAACATTCATCATGTTCCTCTCCTCAGTGAACACTGATGCAAAGTAATCATTCAGAATCTCATCCATTCTCTCAGGTTCGACACACAGCCTTCCTTCGTTATCCTTTAGTGGACCAATCCTTTCTCTAGTTACCTGCTTGCTTCTTATGTACGAATAAAATGCTTTGGCATTTTCCTTAATTCTGCTCGCTAAAGCTATTTCATGACCCCTTTTTGCCTACTTGATTCCTCATTTAAGACTTGTCCTATTCTTCCGATATTCTTCCAGGGCCTGTTCTGTTCTTAGCTAGCTAGACCTTATGTATGCTTCCCTTTTCCTCTTGGCTAGTCATACAACTTCTCCTGTCATCCACGGTTCACGAATCTTGCTCTTCCTATTCTTTGCCTTCAACGGGACATACCTATCCTGCACTGTCTTTAACCTATCTTTGAAAGCCTCCTACATCTCAAATGTGGACTTCCCCTCAAATAGTTGTGTCCAATCCATATTTCCGAGCTCCTGCCTAATTTTGATATAATTGGTCTTGGCCCTGTTTAGTACTCTTCCCTTAGGACCACTCTCTCCTTTCTCTACGAGTATTCTAAAACTTACAGAATTGTGGTCATTGTTCCCAAAAAAATCTCCCACCGCAACTTCTACCACCTGTCCTGGCTCGTTCCCCAGTACCAGGTCCAATATGGCCCCTTCCCACATCAGACTATTGACATACCTGTCCTGGCTCTAGAAAACTCTCCTGGACGCTTCTTACAAATTCTACCCCATCCAGACCTCTGACGTTAAGTGTATCCCAGTCAATGTTGGGAAAATTAAAACCTCCCATCACCACTACCCTATTGCCTCTACATCTTTCCATAATCTGTTTACCTATTTGTTCTTCTACCTCACCCTCACTGTTGGGAGGCCTGTAATACAGCCCCAACAGAGTGACTGCACCCTTCTTGTTTCTTAGCTCCACCCATAATGCCTCACTACCCTGAGGGGCAGGATGTGCATGTATTTGGAAAGGCAAGGACTAATTAGGACTTTGTCCATGGGAAATCATGTCTTACGACCTTGATTGAATTTTTTGAAGAAGTAACAAAGAGGATTGATGAGGAGCGATGGACATGATTGATATGGACTTCAGTAAGGCATTCAACAACATTCCCCATTGGAGAATGATTAGCAAGGTTAGATCTCATGGAATACAGGCAGAACTGGCTATTTGGATACAGAACTGGATCAAAGGTTGAAGACAGAGGTTGGTGGTGGAGAGTTGCTTTTCAGACTGGAGGCCTGTGACCAGTGGTGTGCCACAATGGTCAGTGCTGCGTCCACTACTTCTTGTATAAATATATAAATGATTTGGATGTGAACATAGGAGGTATAGTTGCCCTCAAAGTGCAATGGGATCTTGATCAGATGGGCCAATGGGCTGACAAGTGGCAGATGGAGTTTAATTTAGATAAATGCGACATGCTGTATTTTGGAAAAGCAAATCAGAGCAGGATTTATACACTTAATGGTAACAACCTGGGGAGTATTGCTGAATAAAGAGACCTTGGAGTGCAGATTCATAGATCCTTGAAAGTAGAGTAGATAGGATAGTGAAGAAGGCATTTGGTATGCTTTCCTCTATTGGTCAGAGCATTGAGTATAGGAGTTGGGAGGTCATGTTGCGACTGTAAAGGGCATTGGTGAGACCACTTATGGAATATTGCATGCAGTTCTGCTGAATGTCCTATTGGAAGGATGTTGTGAAACTTGAAAGGGTTCAGAAAAGATGTACAAGGATGTTGCCAGGGTTGGAGGAATTAGGCTAAAGGGAGAGGCTGTTTTCCCTCGAGCGTCAGAGGCTGAGGGTGACCTTACAGAGGTTTATGAAATCATGAGGGGTGATAGGACAAATAGACAAAGTCTTTTCCCTCGGGTGGGGAAGTCTAGAAATGGAAGGCATAGGTTTAGGGTGAGAGGGGAAAGATATAAAAGAGACCTAAGGAGCAACTTGTTCATGCAGAGGGTGGTGCACGTATGGAATGAGCTGCCAGAGGAAGTGGTGGAGGATGGAACAATTGCAGCATTTAAAAGGCATCTGAATGGGTATATGAATAGGAAGGGTTTAGAGGGATATGGGCCAAGTTCTGGCAAATGGGACTAGATTAGGTTAGGATATCTAGCTGACATAGACGAGTTAGACCAAAGGGTCTGTTTCCATCCTGTACATCTCTATGACTGTATGGTCCTAGACTCTCCCATGAAGGGAACATTCTCGCAGCATTTACCCTATCAAGCTGCTTAAGAATCCTATGTGTTTCAATGAGATCACTTCTCATTCTTCTCCACTCCAATGAGTAGGGTCCCAACCTGTTTAGCCTTTGCTCAGAAGACTATCTTTCTAGATTGGGGGTCATTCTAATGAACCCAGTGATCATAATGCTACATTGCAAAGGAACAGAAACCAGCTCAGACCAATGTACTTCAATTATGCACAAAGAGAGTGAGGGAGAAAATTCTGATGAGGATGATTGTGCAGTGATGTTGAGTTACAGCAACTAGCATGAAGATAATAAATTGGTCAATCATGAAAAACTGACAACAGCAGTTGGGTATACATTCATAACAGAAAAAAATGTCAAACCTACAAAGTATCAATTGTCAAACCTATGAAGCATCAATTGAAAATTCAGTTGTTAATCTTGCAACTAAAGATTGGCAGCAAATGTTGGTTCACCAAGGAAGGTTCTCATCCCATGAATGAATTTGAAACATAAACCACATTAAGGGCTTATTGCTAACCCTATTGGTCCATGACCTGGAATGACCTTGGCAAACATATGTTGTTTCATGAGGTCCAATTGACCCTAGCATAGTGAGCGATCCTGCAGAGCTGCAGGTGCCTCCTCAGTCGTCATGTGTACTTGAAGGCTGGTGTCACTGGCAGAGAGGATGAGGACCTGCTGAGGTCTTGAGAGGAACCTCCAGGTAAAGAAGATAGCTGCTGTTCTGCTAATTCAAGGCACTTACTGAAATTGCCAAGGAGCTGGTGGAAACTCCAGCCACTGCTGCATTGAATTGCTGCAGTAGGAGGTAGGATTCGTACAATTCTGACATCCACTAACTGCTGTTGTGATCCTGTTGGAAACTATTATCATTGACAAGGATTCTGAAAAACTATTGATTAACTAACAGAACTGCACCACTACATTTCACATTTTTAAATTGGTTTAACTAAAAACCAAACTTTACTATGTACCAAAACAAATTAACCGGAGCAAGCATCACTAACATATTAATATTGTTTATAAATACTTCAGCTGTAAACTTCCACTCATGGCCTATTCACATAAAATCTCAGCCTTTAATAATGTTTGATTGGGTGAATGGTAAGAAATGGCAGTTGAGTACAGATATAATAGGAAAGACGTCAGTTTCGACTTAGCTTTTTCTAATTGCCAGGATTTTTGTGAATGGATATGTATACCTGCATCTCTGTCCATGATTTAAAAAGTGGCAGCATATCTTGGGTCTGCTAGGTTAACATTATTATAAGTAGAGTTCCTGGGCCTCCTTCACCGCCGCTCCCTCACCACCAGACGCCTGGAGGAAGAACGCCTCATCTTCCGCCTCGGAACACTTCAACCCCAGGGCATCAATGTGGACTTCAACAGCTTCCTCATTTCCCCTTCCCCCACCTCATCCTAGTTTCAAACTTCCAGCCCGCACTGTCCCCTTGACCTGTACGGACTTGTCCGACCTGCCTAGCTCCTTTTCCACCTATCCACTCCACCCTCTCCTCCCTGACCTATCACCTTCATCTCCTCCCCCACTCACCTATTGTACTGTATGCTACTTTATCCCCACCCCCACCCTCCTCTAGCTTATCTCTCCATGCTTCAGGCTCTCTGCCTTTATTCCTGATGAAGGGCTTTTGCCCGAAACGTCGATTTGCTGCTCGTCAGATGCTGCCTGAATTGCTGTGCTCTTCCAGTACCACTGATCCAGAATTATTATAAGTAGATTCTAGTTATTAGCTACTAATGAGATGTAGTCTGTGCCTTTTACCGTATTACAGGCTCTCTGATATTCCAACTGACCCGGATGTAGAACTGAAGGATTCTAACTATATGCATCACTTTATTCCAGTTGATAGCAGACTTCCATCAAGAACGTCATCTGCTCGAAGTCGCAGGGCTTCAATTTCTTCTACCATCACTATGGGACCGATCACTACAAAAGGTCTGAAATTAACTGAGCCCAAAGCAATGAAGGTAATTCACACAGTTTCTAATTTCAGTCTAGGAAGAAAATCCTTTCTTACTCGGTTGGAGAAGAAAAACCCCACAGTTAATAGAAATCTGAATAGAATAAAGAAAAGTAACATGCCAGAAGCAGAGGTTTAATCTGCTTCAGAAAAACGAAAGCTGACTGCTGTTTTGTGTGAAATCCATAATCAGAATGTCAGCGTTTTATGTCTTATTGATATCTCTAGCCACATGTGTGGGGTAAATTAAAACTTGCTCACAAACATATGGTAATAATGAAGTATTGGCAAAGCAAGGAAGGGAATAAATTTAATTCAAACAGTTTTTAATCTTTTTATTCATTTATGATATGCAGTTATCATTAACAGAGCCAACATTTATTGCCTATTCCTAATTGCCATTGAGAAAGTTGCCTTCATGACCTGCATCAGTCCTAATGGTGGAGTTAGACTCCTCGGGAGGCACTTACAAAATTTTAATTCAGTGACAGTGAACCAATGACAATATATTTTCAAGTCAGGATGTTGTGTAAATTCAAGGATAATTCTGTTGGTTATATTGCAGTACTGCTCTACTTTTTTTTCCTTGGCCAGAAAAGTTACTGAATGCAAAAATGTTATTTATCCACAGAGACCCTTGTATCCATACTCAAAGAAATAGGTCCAGATAATGAACAGAGTGAAATTTGCACCATTGGTCCAATTGACGAGAGTTCAGAAACAGTGCAGCAGCCCCAAAGGCATAGTTGACAATACACCTCAAACTATTCTAGCAACATTACTGTTTACTAGTCACTCCAGCAATGTACTTTTGCAGTCTACCCTCTGTGTATTCTTGTTGCAATCAATTTAAATAGACAAATAATAAATAATTAATGATTTCCCTTCTTACACTAGTGTAGGTTTTGTGAATTCTGTAAATACTTATTTTTGAAATATGAGGTTTAAGTTGCAACAGCAGTATTAAAGAAAAAAATGCTGGAAATCTAAAATGATGCACAACTCAATATCCTTGAAAGACAGCAGGACATTCAGTGGGCAGTATTTATTTATTAGCTTATCCTACATGTGCCCTGAAGGCATTGAGCCTTGATACTACACAGTTCATTGACATCAGCTGATTTGGGGTATCTTGGTGAAGTGGCCATCTTCATAAGCAAACATAGACACTGATCTTGAGCAGACTGTTTGAGAGTAATAGGTATTGCTGCTGAGTCCATTCATTTTCATATCCCAACACCTATTTGATTATTGATTTGGCATCTAAATTTATAATGTTGCCAAAACAGTTTTCTCCTTTATTGAGCTGTTACTTACCTGTGTCAGCACATACACCCCCCTGCATCTGACTACTCTAAAGTAGTAACACATTTTTCAAATCAAATAGGTGTGGCTGACGGGGCCAGAATTTATTGCCCATTCTTAATTATCTTTGAGAAGATGGTGCTAAATAACCTTCAATTGCTGCTGTCCAAGTGGTGTGGGTAAACCCACAGAATTGTTAAGAAGGGAGTTTGAAGGACTTTGATTCAGCAACAGTGAAAGAATGGCAATGTAGTTCCATCTTAGAATTGAGGGGAACTTGCTGATCACATGATAACGAATTCAGAATTATCTCTTGTAATTATTTTCAACTGTTTGTGTGCTACAATCTTAGAGCAAGCTTCATATTCCATATTTGCTGTTCTAGTTGAAAAACTTTAACCACAAGCTATCCATTTCCAAATAGCTCCAGGTGAAATTGTGCAATGTCTAGTCATTGAGTATGAGATCCTGAATAACTGAAGAAAGCTTGATAAAATGTGGGACCAGTTCTGTGCCTTTAGTGTGATGTAATCCTGAGCCATACTTATATAACCCCAGGTTCAATGCATGTTCCATGCTGAGTTAGCTGATTTTATCCAAGGTGGTGATAACATGCTGCAGTTCTTGGTGAGGAACATGGCTAGCAAAACACAGTGGTAGAGGATAGGTGGTGTCAATTCAAGTGAGCATTGACACAAGTCAGCACATTTGAGAGGTGCAAAAATTGAGACATAAACATAATGGCAAAAAAAATGAATCTGATTTAGGCATCGATGCATTATGCATGGCTCAGGCATCATATAATGAAAGAATAGGGAAGTGATTTTATAGGTTGCTGGAATTTTCAACAAAATGGATTGGGAATGTACTAGATCTCTATTGCATTTGAGACAGTTTACCAATAGATTGAATCTTTTAGGGAGCCTGATCACCGATTGATTATAGCAGGTCAAATTTTGGAGTTACAGGTTCTTTTTCTGTTTTGTTTCCTTATTTTGATCTCTGGGATCAAAAAAGAAATACTACAGAAAAGCAATATTGACTACACATATTGCTTGCTTGTTTCAAAACTAGAATCACCCTCTTTCATTTTAGTTCCTAAGGGGTAAAGATAACATGATATTGACTTTGTAAAGTCAATATTTGTGTAGTGTTAATGTTGATTTTTTTCCCCTTCTTTTCTGTCCTTCCTTCATATCTCAATTTCTGTTAGATTTTCCTTTCAGCATTCAGTACAATAACAGCTGTAAATGTTCCAAAAGAAAATTGGAAAATGTTACTGTTCTGGTTGTGAATGGGAGCCTGGAGACCTTCTGTAAAAATTGTGCATTGATGATTCTAGTGCTGCAGCACAGAGAAATAACAGAGCCACATCTCACTTGACACCTCTTTCTCTTCCCTACAGTGCAACCCAAAAACACAAAGGCAGCATAAATATATGATGAAACAGAAAAGGTGTCATGGCTTCCTATATTAAATGTCTGAATGCAGAGTCTCATTGGGATCGTATTTCAAATTCTCTTTCCGAGTAATTATACCCCTTAGGCTCTTTTGTAGATAATTCTATCCCAGTAATAGCTTCTACCAAAAAAGACATCTGATGCGAGAAACACTCTGGTGTTGTTTTATTTTGAAATCTTGTTTTGTTTAAACAATATGGCAAAGTGTTGTAAATTATTGCAGTATATAGTTAAGCTTGTTAAAGAACTGCACACTAGTTTTATTTGCATCATCTGGTTAGTGAAACATTTTAGGAAATGGAAACCTGGACAATGGGAAGAAGACTGAAATATTCCTTTCTTGACTTAACTAATTATGTTATCAAATAACCACCACATCACAGTTTTTTTGCAAATTTGTTACTGCTCACTCCTGTCCAGCAGAGATTGGATAAAATAATAAAATATTTAGTTGGTGGTTTTAGCTTCAGGTGGCAAATTCAAAATAAACAGTGGCACATTAACCTGGCGACAGTTTGATTTAAAAAAAAAACTGAAACCACATTTAAAATCTGTGCACTCTTTTGCTCATTTGCAAACTGAACTTTGTGAATAATGTTGTGCCTAGAGCATTGCGATGTCATAATATATTACAGCCCAACCTCTGTCTGCTCTTTGTGATCTGTGGGTCTGTCTTGTTTTTAATCTTGAATTTTGTCTCAGATGTTGGAATTTTTAAAATAAGAAAGACGTTCATAATGTATTGATCTTACACGATATTATCTGTTTCAGCAGAGTTAAAACAGATTACATTTTACTTGTAAATTATGATGAAAGTAGTGTGGTGACTTCATCAATCACATTTCATTGCTGTTAACTGTGAAGAGGATATCAGATGGGTGATGCACTGTTACAGCAATTGTTTCACAGGTGAGATTGCTGGCAGTATGTATGTTCACGAAATAGACCGTTGGCCAGAATAACCTGTTGCTGATCAGATTTTTCCTTTTGTGATGTTCTTGTGGTTCCTTCATGAAGGCCTAAAGTAGTTCTTGGCTAATTAAACCAAGGGCCTAGTTTCAATTCAGTGTTAACTGATCTCATCTGAGATAGTGCTTATTTTGGCCTCCATGCCTGTGAGCTAGAGTTGTAAATTCTACCATGATTATTGTTATTTCTTATTATTCAGTGATCTTTACAGGAAAGTACATCAGATATTGCATAAGGGATTGATCTTATTAGCTGTCAAATTATTCTAGAGTAAATTAGTTTGCAACTAATTAGGGGTGGCATGGTGGGTCAGTGGTTAGCACTGCTGCCTCACAGTACCAGCGTCCCAGGTTTGATTCCAACCTCGGGCGACTGTCTGTATGGAGCTTGCACATTCTCCCCGTGTCTGAGGGGTTTCCTCCGGGTGCTCTGGTTTCCTCCCACAGTCCAAAGATGTGCAGGTCAGGTGAATTGGCCATGCTAAATTGCCATTAGTGTTAGGTGCATTAGACAGAGGGAAACGGGTCTGGGTGGGTTACTCTTCAGAGGATCGGTGTGGACTGGTTAGGCCGAAGTGTCTGTTTCCACACTGTAGGGAATCTAATGTAATCAAATGTTCTCTGTCTTAAGTTATACATGAGGGATAACCATATGAATAAGATAGCTGAGATTCATTTGTGTCTGTGGATTTATACTGCAGTGTTAAAAAAAAAGGTCCATTCAGCCAGTAAAAACAAAGAGGCAATGGGAAATTTGTAAAAAAAATCATGGGAATTGACTCTGTTCCACATTATCTATTGATTTGATTTTTTTTTTAAAACAGCAAGATTGATTAGATTCAAATGAGATGGGTATTAACAAAAGTGAAATAAATACAGGCAATAAACAAAAAACAGAGTTTAAGAATTGACCAGATTTTGTTTAAAAATTATCTATTATTGAATCAATGCAAAGTCAATGATTTAATAGCTAACATAAGTTCAGCAATTTGTTCACTGTGGCAAATTATGCAAGTACTAAAGAAACAAAGTTTAAAATTAATAAAGAGGACACTGAAATATTTTCTGCCATTGAAATGTTACCAGGCCAATCCATTGAAGTTGACAGTTGCTTTTGACGTGAGTGGCTTGCTCAACCATTTCAGAGGGCAGTTGTGAATCAACCTCATTGCTGTGGATCTGGAGTTGCATGTGGGCTAGACTAGGTGAGGATGGCAGATTTCCTTCCCTAAAGGACATCAGTGAGCCAAATGGATGTTTCCAGTAATGGTTACACAGTCATCTGTAGAAATATAATTGCAGATTTAAAAAAATTAAATTCAAACTCCACCATCTGCTGTGACACAATTCAAATCCGGGTCCCCTAGAACATTAGCTGAGTTTCTGAATTAATAGTCTAGTGATAATACCACTAGGCTATTGCCTACCTTTTAATCACAGATATCAAAAAAGCACATGACATTTGGATGAAAGTACGAAACATATAATGGCTAAATTTGATGACACAAAAATAAGTATGGAAGCAAGTTGTGAAAAGGGTGTAAAGAGTCTGCAAGGGCACATAGATAAGTGAGTGGGCAAAGATTTAGGAGGTGGACTTTAATGTGGGTAAATGTAAACTAATTAACTTTGGCCGGAAGAACAACAAATTAGCATATTATTTAAATGGAGCAAGATTGCAGAATTGAGGTACAGATGGATCGAGGTGTCTTGGTTTATGAATCACAAATCGTTAGCATGCAGGTATGGCAAATGATTAGGAAGGCAAATGGAATGTTATTTATTACAAAGGAAATGCAATATAAAAGTAACAATGTTTTGCTACAGTTGTAATTGGGCATTGGTGAGGCCACATTTGGAGTACTGTCTACAGTTTTCATTTCCATATTTGAGCAAGAATGTTGCATTAGAATCAGTGCTGAGAAGGTTCACTTGACTGATTTCTGGGACGGAAAGCTAGTTTTATGAGGCAAGGTTGGGCAAGCTGAGCCAGTGTCCATTGGACTTTAAAGGAAAGAGAGGTGATGTTATTGATGCATGTAAGATCCTCAGGATCCAAGGCAGATCGGGTGCTAAAAAGATGTTTCCCCTTGTGGGAGAAACTAAAATTAATGGGTGCAGTTAATATAAGAGGATGGAAATGAGAATTTTTATCTTTCAACAGGTCATAAGGCTGTTCTCTTCTGCAGACACTGATGGAAGTAGGGTCATTGAATATTTTTAAGGCTGAGGTAAATCCATTCTTGATTAACAAAGATCAAAAGTGATTAGCAAAGATTATAGATAATTAACAAATTATCATAGGTAGGTGGGAATTTGGAGTTGAGGCAAGAATCACATCAGGCCTGACTGTTGGAGCATGCTCGAAAAGCCAAATGGCCAATTGTTGCTCCTAATGTTTTTTGAGTCCTTGTGCGTGAGTCAGGAAGAAGAGGAGCATAACGTAAAGGAGGAGCATCATTCTATGTAATAAGCAAGCAAAAAGAAAACTGTGTTATGATTGACTGATTTTTAAAATAATTCTGCATATGAGATTGTATTGTTGAATTTACATGTAAAATAATTCTTGACAACCACAGAGAAATACAGCATTCATGATGAATTGTGTTAAAAATATCCTTCAGTGGATGCAATGTGTTGACTTTCCAATAGAAATCTGAGTGATTAGAGCGCCATCTGGTGAATTTTCAGAAACATACTGTTATCACAGAATCATGTAATTGTTACAACACAAGAGGAAGTCATTCAACCTATTGTAGGCATCATTTCTCCCAATGAACAATTCACCTTCCACCTTCTCCGCTGAACCCTGCACATTTTACCTTTTCAGATAATACTCCAATGCCGTCTTGAATGCTTTCACTGAGCTTGTCTCCATCACATGTTCAGACAGCACATTCCAGATCTGAACCAGTCAATACGTGAAAAAAAAATCTTCTCATGCTTCTATTTCTTCTTCTGTTTATTTCCTTAAAGCTGTGCCTTTCTTCTGAATCCATCCATGAGTGGAAAATTGCCTACTTACTATATCCTATTCTGTTCAGACCCCTCAAAATTTTGAACAGATCTATCAAATTGCCCCTCAATATCCTTCAATAGAAATAGTTCTGACTTCTTCAATCCATCTATGCATCTGAAGTTCCCATCCCTAGAAACATTCTCATGACTCCTTTCTGCACTGTACATCAAATGTTTTCACATCCTTGAAGTATGCCATCCAGGACTGCACACAGTACTACAGTTGAGACCAAACCTGTTTTTTTGCTAATTTAATATGATTTCCTTGCTGTTGTATTCCAAGCCTCTACCAATAAAGTGAAAAGTATTGTATGATTTTTGAATTGCTGTCTGAACCTGTCCTACTATTTTCAATAACTTATCCACATGTACATCCAAGTCCCTCTGCTCTTGCACTACTTTAGAATTTTATCCATACTTTATTCTACTTATCAAAATGAATCACTTCACACTACTATGCCTTAATCTTCAAATTGTCTGCGTGTTCCGCCAACTAGTTTATATCCTTTTGAGGTTGAACACTATCTTTATCAAAATTTTGTATTATCTACAAATTTTAGAAGTTGTGGTCTATACACCATGGTGTGTTTATTAATATATATCAGGAAAAACATGGGTCCCAATACCGATCCCTGACGAACTCCGTTACAAATTTTCCCCCAGTCTGACAAGTACCCATTATTCACTATTCTGTTTCCTGTCACTCAGCCAATTTCTTATCCATGTTGCTGCATCCATTTTATTCCAAGAGCGCAATGTCTGTTTGAACTAGGCATTCGTGAGACTCATACATACCATGTTTTACTGGGCTTCAAAACTGGAAATAGAATGATGTTACTATCAAACAAACACTTTATTTTAAGAGATGACTGCCAAATAATGCAGAATGTATTTTCAATCATTTTGTTCCATTTACTTCCACAAGCAACCAAAGAATTCATAGAGCAAAGCTTTTAACATGCTTTTAAGTGCCAACTTCAGTTAGACTGCACAGTGTCCACATTATGCTTCATTGGTTTCAGTCTTACATTAAATGTGTTAGCAAAGCAGCATCTGCATTATGAGCGGCTATTAACAGATTATTGAAAATACCTCTGCAGGGCCAAAAGAACAGATGGGAGGGAGCACATTGAGCTTTCCCAGCACTCTCATAAAAAACAATCCTAAAGGAAACAGATAAGGCTAGCATGAGTTTATGCCATTATTTTACTGTTAAGTAAGTTGTTGTTTATTTCAAAAGAAAAACACAAGGTTAAGGAAAGTTACACTTGAGTATCGCAAATAGACCGATATGGCCATTTTCTTTCTCTGATCCCTATTTCAGTGAGGTTGCTGCATGGAACAACCAGACAAACCAAGCATACTTTCAAATGGCTGGAGAGGGGAGACAGGCCTAGGGAATGCAAATATCACAACACTGTAAAATTGTTATTACCCAACTAAATTATGTTCCTTTTGTAAGATGTAATTTCATTCTGAGAACAGGTTACCTCATGTACCACCACCACCCCACTCCTGTGTGCTGTTGCGCTAGCCAAGGGAATGTTTAAAAATAATATAATAAAATACCAAAACTAGATGAATCAAAAGATAATATTGTCACAAAAAAATACACCAAATGATATATTGTTTCTGATTATTATTATTACTATGATATTTGTGAAAATATTTCTTAGCACCAATTAAACATTTGTAGCAAAAAATCTTTATGCCATTTATTGATTCTTTCTAACTTGCTTAACACAAGTCTTTGTTGTAGATTGATAGCACGCACTAACTATGACCATAAATTGCTTCCTCATAAACAATATGAGGTGACCATATAGTCTAGGATCTTTCTGAAGTTAGTATTGCAATTCCTGTACCTTCCAACTGCAAAACCAATGAAGCGTCTTGCTGCACCAGTGTATTTTGTTTACATAAGAGATTATTTAAGTTGTAAAATATTACCATTATATGAAATGCTAGAAAATAAATGCTGCATTCTAAATACTGTGCCCCTAACAGATTTAATCCCCGTGTTTTCTCCCCAAAAATACACATTATCCATAAAATACATAAAAATATATAATTAACAGTGTAATATAGTTCAAATTCTTCATATACTGTATGCCACAATCTGCAATGCCGTACCACATTTACAGGTCCCATTTACAATGTACAATTCGTTTAAAAGAATACCACCTGTGGGGTTTTACATAAATCCTGGCCCCCTATGTATGAGGACAGCAGGGGTATAGACCGTGGCCTTTCCTCATTTAGACTTTTTGGTGGCTGTCCGAGGCTTTTGTGCATTCCATAGCATTATTCCTAAACCTTGGAATGTGCCAGTCTGCCAGTCATGGACAGCTCTTTTCACAGGACTATTAAGAAATTTTGGGCAGACCAAAAAACATCTCTTGTCGAATTGATTATCCTCCAGAAGCTGATGATATTTGTCTTTGTGCACATCCCATGGGCTAGTCTGTCGAGTTCAGAATCCTGCATTACAGACTTGCTCAAAATAAAATCCACTGAATTTCATTCTTAACTGTCTTACAAAAGGACATGGTCAACAGTTTCTTGTTCAGTGTGTTGCCTCAGAGAGAGCATATTGTCTATCAAATTCAATATCCGTGAATCAGATCTCCAATACAGTGTCACACATTGCAGACATTTAGATTCAATTCTATGTTTATCATCTCATGTTGAATTCCCTATCTCAGTCACACTGCCTCAAGAAACTGTTGTGAGAAAGCCAGACAAACACAGTACATAATTTCAAAGTGTTATGGGTTGAGGCAAGGAGATGATCCATTACCTTTCGTGGTGTATGGCATAAAACCTGAAACAAAACAGAATACTACGGACTGAAGATTAGCAGCAGTCAGCTGTGTTTTTTGTTTGGTAAATGTGGGGGGAAAAGATCTTCCACTCTGCTCACCCACAGCATGGCCACACAAAAAAACAGAAGTTGACCTGCAAAACACAGAAATCGAGCCTGCCAACACATACAGAAACTATCCAGAGTGCCCCAGTCTTGGCCAACAGGCTAACATAGAAACCAGACCTGGCCAAGCCAGCCCCAGACCAGAGAATACACTTCCTAAAACAGCTTTCACTATCGGCTCCCAGCCCACATCAGTACTACAGTCCCAACACCCTAAGGGCAGGCTCCCTTCCCATTGAAACCGATACTGCAAAAACAAACAGGCAGACCGAGAGGCCCCAGTAGACTTCACTCGCAGGAGGAACACAGTGGACACACCTGAATGCCAGGAGAAGGGACATTTACACATATTCGTGCAGATGGGAAATACAATGATGAATCCTCTGGAGGACATTCTCACCCACTCACAGAGATGACTGGAATCTCCTGTGTCAATTACAAATGAATTCCTACTGCCGGATGCTTGATTAACTTCCATTCAGTTTATTCTTGTTTTAATCTCTTTATAGTTTTCACCATCGTACTGTAACTGCTTTGCAATTATCACCTTTGTGTTGTACCCCTATAAAGCATGCCTCCATCTTCTGTTCTGGGAAGAGCATTCTGGCCATTTGTGCAGAGAATCAGTTCTGTGTCAGCCTGGTCAATTTCTCTTCTGCGATATTGCTTTGTTTAATTAAACTGCTTGTCAATTTCACCGCGATCTCTCGTTTGTGGGCTCAATTTCTCCAACAGTGAGTAACATGGTTGATTTCTGTCTGTAAGTCTTATGGATTTTCTTGTGCTGTCTTCTCAAATGGTGTATAGTTAATAAGGTATTAATTATACACGATGCTCTTATGGCACCCTACTTGGAAAGCAGATTACTAGCTATAGTTAATTTTATTGGCCCTGAACATGTCAGATATAGGGTAATTGGTACATTTCTTTGCTGATGGGGACCTTGTTGAATGGGGATGTGCATGATTGCTGCTCATTGAACATGTATTGATAAGATTATATAGAGAAAAACTGCAGAAAGCAGCAACCCATAAGAACTTGGAGGTATTTCTGCAATAAAACATGGAAAGCTGGCACATAGGTATAGTAGATAATCTGGAAGGCTTGTTTGAAGAGGGTTGGAATATGGGGGTAGGGAAGTCTTGGTGCTGTTGTAGGAAATGCTGGTGTGACCACATCTGGAGTAAAGTGAGTGGTTTTGGTCCCCTTATTTAAGGAAAGATATAATTTCATTGGAGGGAGTTCGCAGAATATTTACTAGGATGATCTCTGGTATGGATGGATTGTCTAATGAGCAAATGCTAAACAGGTTGGGACTCTACTCACTGGAGTTGAGAAGAAAGAGATGTGAACTTATTGAAACACATAGGGTTCTTGAGGAGTTTTACTAGGTACATGCTGAGAGGATGTTTCCCTTGTTGGTGGGTGGAGAACCAGAGGCATAGTCTTAAATTAGAGGGGTGCCAATTTAAGACTGAGATGAGGAGGAATTTCTTCACTCTGTGGAGTGAGAGTCTTTGGAACTTCTTGCCAAAAGAGACCTTGGGTACATTTAAGGCTGAGATGGGTAAATTCTTGATTAATAGGGGAATTAAGGGTTACAGGGGAAAAAACAAGGAATGTGAGGAATGTCAGATTAACTATGATCTTGTTGAATGGTGGGACAGGCTCAAGGAGCCGAATTGCCTATTCCTGTTCCTATTTCTTATGGTTATGAATGATAGAGGCCCAGAGGAGCAAGCAGAGACCTGCAGTCACCATTTTATAGCTGTGACTCGAATGTCTGGAATTGTCACCATCTTTTTATATCTGTCACGTGGGAAAATGAGAAACTGCCTATAAGTGAGTCAATATGATGTAATGATAGGATGTCAGTGCACGATAATAGTCTTCTCAGTGCTCACTGGCAAGACTTTTGTCTTAGCTGTTCAATGCTTGGTTGGAAAGTATCACTTTGCTCTAGGCAGGGAAACCCTCCAATGCTGATCTCACATGATTCTCCCAACTTTCTCACCAATACCCACATTCTTCAGAAGATTCTACTCTTACATATTTTCAAAATGAAGAAAAAGTCTCAGTTCCACAAAATAGTTTGCCTTAAATTAAATTATTTTCTCAGTGTGCCCCTTTGTTGCGTTTTGTGTCAAGTATCTGTAAATTTATAATCTGCAGGTTGAGAATAAATTTCAAGTGCGAGAGCATTTGATTTGTTGTATCCCTGAGATTTGAAAAAAACATGTATACTTACTGGGAAGTTGGCATTTTCATTGCCTTGGAGGTGTTTTTTGTAAAATTACATAACTTGGACAGAGGATCTCGATATGTATGCTAATTATAGAAATTTGTAAGATTATTCAATGTACTGAATTATTGATCCTAAAAATGACTAACAATTCCAAGTTTCCCTTTTGTGCCTCGATATATCCAAAAGAAAAATGACAATTTATTGACTATTTGTGCTTATGAATGAGCATGAATTGATAAACAAATCCAGTGTCTTTGTTCCATTTTTATTCTTTCCCTTCTAGAACTGGCAACATACTTGGTCAAAGGGATGCTTTTTCCTGGAGGAAGATGGTGGAATTGTCAGTCATCGGTATAGACTGGAATTACATCAAACAACAAATGTTTGCCTTACCATCAGACCATTAAACCTCAGCGAAAGTGAAGGTATAGTCTGCCAACTATTCTGCAACACTTTAACACTATGGTTAGACATTTTTAATACTGCAAACAATCCCAGCTAATGCTTATATGCCACCTTGTCAGCATGAAAAGAGGGCAATTTGCATCATGAGATACAGCATCATAGAACAGTATGCCTTCTGAGAACAAAAATTTCCTAACCAACATGTTACATATGTTCAAATCTGAAATGAAAACATAAAATGCTGAAAATTCTGAGGCAGCATTTGTGGAGAGAAGCAAAATCACTGCTTCAGGTCAACAGCCTTTCATCATTGACATGAAGCATTAACTCTTCACAGATGCTGCCAGAGCTGCTGAATATTTCAAAGCCATCCTAAGTACAATCAAGACTTTTGCCATAAATAACATGGAAGACCAAAACAATCTAAACTGACTATAAGCAGATAGATCACCGTGGACAGGCAGATTTGGATTTTTGCAGTCAGGCTGACTATGGAAGCCTTTAAAAATTGTGAGTGGGGCCTGATTTTTGGTTTCCTGCCTCTGTTTTTGTCCCCAGGAATTTTCAGAGATCAAATATAATAACCCTACAATTTGCAATTCTGACCTGGGTGTTTCCATTGTGGGGATAAGCACCTTATGCCCTGCCACATAATTTTCTTTCAACTAGGCCAGAGGTGGAGAACCTTTTCATGTTGGAAGGCCGCATTATGTTAGTTGTAATCTAATAAGATCGCATCCAAGAAACTTCAATTATATATTCTTCAAAATTCACATTATTTTGTAAAATTCTAACTAGAGTCACATTATAACTAAATCATGAGCCTAGCAGGTGTCGAAATAGCCCTTATGACTTACCAATTTTTTAATTGTGGCGATCAGTCTGTGAGGATTGTTTTGTTGAATTTTCTTTTACTCTGTGGTATTTTAAATACATTTATTTTAAGATTAAAATAAAAATAATAAAGGACGAAAAAAGCATATTAATAAAAAATAAAAGACTTGTATTTGGAAATGGATATGGATTCTGGAAATGTTCCCACTTCCTGTCTCATTTGTGAAAATTTAGTCTATCGTGTTTAGTCAAGTTTTAGACTATAGGAGTACAGTAGGTGAGCTGGTTCAAAATAATAACAGGTAGTTTTAGGACTGATTCAGGAAGTTGCTGCTTACTTAAAGAGTGGTGTGGAATCTTATGTGAATAAACTTGCAGACACTGTACTGGTGGCAGGAGTTCAAATTACAATCATTTAAGTAATAATTGAATATTGCAAAGCAGAGATGTTGGGATTTCTCTGGGTGGATGAATTAAGACAAATTGTGAAATAACTCCACAAAGGATGGTATCCTGTCACCAAGTTACCCTTTACTTACACGTGTACAATACATGGACTCGGACCAATTAGCTCAGTCAGTCCCTAGAGTGAGGAGAATTCTTGATACTCTTTTTTTAAAATTTTATTAAAGAATACAGTTTACAAGACAATTAACAGCTGTATACAGAGAAACATCAATTTACAAGGAAAAGGAGCGACAAAGCCAATCCCCAAACCCTACTGTTCAAGCAGTTTTCAGGGAAATGAGAACAAACCTCAAATCCCAAGACTCCTGTTTATTTCTGCCAGCCAGGACTCTGTGATTGGCCCAAGTTAACAATCCCAATCGGGGAACTCATACTCAACAAAATCCACCTGGTCAACCTTATTCTAATCACTACAGATTGAATAGTATTCCCCAGATCTAAGTATTTTGTGTTTATACATCACCCAGCAACACAAAGGCTGATATTGTTTGTGCTGTCCTTGCAATGTCAGTTACGACTCAACTTGATAACGAAAAGTAAACTTGGAAAAGCTACATCTTGAAAGTTTTGTGTTTCTCTTTTTAACTTTCTGACCTACTCATCTCACTGAAATACCTCCTGTTTTTTTGCTTCTTGCCTCTTTTAAAGAGCCTAATGTCAGAATGGGAAGAGTCAGTTCAGTTCATGTGGTTTATGAACCTCACGTTATATTGGTGTTCAGACTTCACAAGGTCATTTTCTTCTGTTGTAGTAATGGCTGAGTTATTTTAGCTTATCATCCTGATGTCTGGAATTGAAATACCAGGTTGATTTATACTTCTGATTATTATCCAATGACTCCTAAAGGAAAGTTTACCTATGTATAAAGACAGAAATGTGTTCACCATGCGCTAGGGATAGCAAAATTCTAAATACTTTCATATACGTGTTTATCATTTTTATAAGCTGAAAATGTGTTGCTGGAAAAGTGCAGCAGGTCAGGCAGCATCCAAGGAGCAGGAGAATCGACGTTTCTGGCATGAGCCCTTCTTCAGGAATGAGGAAAGTGTGCCAAGCAGGCTAAGATAAAAGGTAGGGAGGAGGGACTTGGGGGAGGGGTGTTGGAGATGCGATAGGTGGAAGGAGGTTAAGGTGAGGGTGATAGGCCGGAGTGGGGGTGGGGGGGAAGAGGTCAGGGAGAAGATTGCAGGTTAGGAAGGTGGTGCTGAGTTCGAGGGTTGGGACTGAGACAAGGTGGGGGGAGGGGAAATGAGGAAACTGGAGAAGTCTGAGTTCATCCCTTGTGGTTGGAGGGTTCCTAGGCGGAAGATAAGGCGCTCTTCCTCCAGCCGTCGTGTTGCTATTGTCTGGCGATGGAGGAGTCCAAGGACCTGCATGTCCTTGGTGGAGTGGGAGGGGGAGTTGAAGTGTTGAACCACGGGGTGGTTGGGTTGGTTGGTCCGGGTGTCCCAGAGGTGTTCTCTGAAACGTTCGCAAGTAGGCAGCCTGTCTCCCCAATATAGAGGAGGCCACATCGGGTGCAGTGGATGCAGTAAATGATGTGTGTGGAGGTGCAGGTGAATTTGTGGCGGATATGGAAGGATCCCTTGGGGCCTTGGAGGGAAGTAAGGGGGGGAGGTGTGGGCGCAAATTTTGCATTTCTTGCGGTTGCAGGGGAAGGTGCCGGGAGTGGAGGTTGGGTTGGTGGGGGGTGTGGACCTGACGAGGGAGTCACGGAGGGAGTGGTTTTTTCGGAACGGCTGATGGGGGAGTGGAGGGAAATATATCTCTGGTGGTGCGGTCCGTTTGGAGGTGGCGGAAATGACGACATATGATACGGTGTATTTGGAGGTTGGTGGGGTGGTAAGTGGGGTTCTGTCCTGGTGGTGATTGGAGGGGCGGGGCTCAAGGGCGGAGGAGCAGGAAGTGGAGGAGATGCGGTGGAGAGCATCGTCGACCACGTCTGGGGGGAAATTGCGGCCTTTGAAGAAAGAGGCCATCTGGGTTGTTCGGTATTGGAATTGGTCCTCCTGGGAGCAGATGCGGCGGAGACAAAGGAATTGGGGATATGGGATAGCGTTTTTACAGGGGGCAGGGTGAGAGGAGGTGTAGTCTAGGTAGCTGTGGGAGTCGGTCGGTTTATAGTAAATGTCCGTGTTGATTCGGTCGCCCGAGATAGAAATGGAGAGGCCTAGGAAGGGGAGGGAGGAGTCTGAGACGGTCCAGGTAAATTTGAGGTCGGGGTGGAAGGTGTTAGTAAAGTGAATGAACTGTTCAACCTCCTCGTGGGAGCACGAGGCAGCGCCGACCGATACAGTCATCGATGTAGCGGAGGAAAAGGGGGGGGGGTGGTATCATTTTTATAAACCTTGTATACAGGACATATCTTCCCTCTTGCTACAAATCAGGCTAGGTTGTGATGCCCCATCTCGTTCAACAGCTGTAGACATTCATGTCCTGGGTTTGAAGAATGGCTATTTAAGTGAAGAAGAATGCTAATCTCTTGCAGAATGGCACAGCCTCTGAAAAGGAAACACAATTATGAACTTCTAACTACTTAAAAAAATTGGTAACCACAGCTTCAGTGCCTTCACAGTATTACATTGACTATATGTTTTATCCTTATTGCATTTTACTAGTCTAGATGGAAAATGCATGAAATTAATGTATATGTATTATTTAAAAGCCTAAAGCAGTGCAGAGCAATACATTTTGTTACCTTTAAAAATGTAGAGTTTTTAATACATATTTTACTAATCCTAAGGAAGTTCCCTTCTGTTTGACAGGTGCAACCTCACAAATCTTTATAATGGCAGCACATCAATCACCCAGTTCAATCATTCACAATATGAGAAATGTGCATTCTGTAGTTTCATATCTTTTTTATGAATTTAGCCTGATATGGCTGCAGAATTTCAGACAGACTATTTATGATGTGAAATGGAAGCAGACTAATTTTGTCTCATAATTTCCCTGTAAAGTATGTTTAAATGATTCCCCAACCATTTTGAGCACCTTATTCATTTTTAAATGTTTTATTCAACATGCTGTAATCTTTGATTATTTGAATTCTAAACAACTTCTCTACAATGCTATATATCTTTATCAGTTGTAATGTGACACACTTGCAACACAAAATTTCACTAAAAGGAAAAAAGACTTTTTTTCAACAATATACCTTTTTGTTGGACGTATTGCAGTATTTTAGTCACAGTAACATTACATTTTGTTTCATATGCTCAGAAAAGCAATCCTCCTGGATGAATGTGGACACCTCATTATTTGTTTTGAGGAACAATGGTGATTCGGAAGTTCTGGAAGTTGTATGTGTCACAGAATTACGAGAAAAAGAGGTCAGAACTGCCAACTCAGAAATCAAGATTCCAAATGTGATGTTGTTGGCCAGTCACTTGTCTTGACTAATTCATTGATATGCAGAGAGATTAATAACTCCAGATTTGTTTTTCATCATGCATGAAATCAAAATCATGAAGGAAATTGTGCTTCAGCTGGACTTGCTTTGCTTCCTCTGTCCACGAATATTCTGTTTCCTTGTTGGGTCATAGTTTCCTTTCATCCTCTGGGACTGGCTGTGGCTATTAGTGGGCCTTTTTATGATGGATGTAGTTGATGTTGCAAAAGCCAAGCCTAAGTTTTTTCTCTCTTTGGGTGCTTAGATACATCTTCAGTGAGACTCAATACATCCCAGATACTTATGAGTTAGGAGCAAAAATAGGCCATTTGGCACTTCATCTAACCCACCCATTCAATAAGATCATGGCTGATATGTTTGTGTTTTGAATTCCATGTTCTCATCTATCATGACAAACTTTTATTCCCTTGCCTAATAAGAATCTGTCTTTGTCTTAACAATATTCACTGATCCTTCCTTTTTTGAGGCAAAGATTTTGAAGAATGCACAATCCTCTGAGAGAAAAAAATCCATCTCATTTCTGTTTTAAAAGGGTGGCCCTAACTTTAAAACGATGCTGCCTTGTTTCTAGACTCCACAAGAGTAAGCAACCTTTCCAAATCCACATTTATCAGGACTGTTCAGGATCTTAGGTGCTCCAATCAATTCACCCCTCACTGTTCTAAACTACAGTGAAAACAAGCCCAATCTGTCTCAATTTTCTTCATAAAACAATCTGCTCTTTTTGTTATCAATCTAAGAAACCTTCATGAACTGTCTATAATGCACTTTATCCTTCCCTAAATGAGGTGACCCACAGTCTTTGAGATGTGGTTTCATTGATGTCTATATTGATGTCTTTTTTTCTGTTCAGTTTCTTTTATTTAAAAGATAGTATTCTTGGCCTTCTTAATTTACTTCCTGGCTGAATTAACAGGTTTAGCATAATTTTGGTTATTTTATTACAAATGACATATTAAATTTTTCATAATGTGCACTTGTTGGATTAACCAGTTGAGACACTCAACACTATAATTTAACCTGTGACCATTGACAATTTAGTACATGCAAACATAGAGATTTGGAGCAAGAGTCGGCCACTTGAGGCTTGCTCCCTGTTCAATAGGTTGTGGCTGACTTGATTGCTCCACATTCCTGCCACCCCCAATAACTTTACAACCACTTGAAAATACGCAAAGTCTCTGCTTCAACCAGTTTTTAAAGAAGAGAGTTTCAAACTTTCATGACCCTCTCATACAAAATAATTTCTCTGTATCTCTGTTTAGATAGGTGACCCCTTATTTTTAAAGAATGGCCCCTAGCTCTAGATTCTCCAAACAGGAAATATCTTTTTCTATGTCCAACTTGTGAAGACCACTCAGGCTTTTATCTGTTTCAATCAAGTCTCCTCATGCCCTTCTAAATTCCAATGGATACACACCTGGTCTGTCCAAACTTTTCTCAAAGGATAGGCTGCCCATTCCAAATATTAGTCTCGTGAACCTTCTCTGAATTGCTTCCAACACATTTACGTTTTTCTTTAAATAATGAAACCCAATATTGTACACAGTACTACAGTCAGGTCTCATGCCCTCTGTAACTGCACCATAACCTTCTAAATGTTTTAATTTAATTCCCTTTGCAATAAACAATAGCATTCTATTTCCTACTTCCTGTACCTGCATACTAATCTTCTGCGATTCATGCATTAAGAGACCCAACTTCTTGCATCTCGAGAGTTCTGCAATCTCTCACCATTAAGTGGACAATGTCATATTTTCCCATCTGATACACCATTTGTCAGATCTTTGCCACTCACTTAACTATCTATATCACATGTAGCTTCTTTATGTCCCCTTTCTCACGTATTTTTGTGTCATTGGCAAATTTAGCAACCCATACCTTTGGTTACTTCATTCAAATCATTTAGAAAAATTGGAAAAGGGTGAGGCTGCAGCACTGATCCTTGTGGCACAATGCCCATTACATCTTGTCAACTAAAACAAAGACCCCTTTATGTCTATGCTGTTTCCTGTTAGCTGGCCAATCTTCTATTTATGTCAATATATTATCCTCAAATCATGCTTGATTAGTTTCCTCAGTAACCTTTGATGTGGCACCTTATCATATGCTTTCTGGAAATCTGTACTGTGTACCCACCAGTTCCCCTTCATCTGCAGCACATGTTACTTCCCCAAAGGACTCCAATAGATTTGTTAAATATATCATTTCCCTTCATAAACAATGTTGACTCTGTCTAATTACCTTGCACTTGTGTGTACAATGCCATCTTTAATAATAGCTACTAACATCTTTAATATGACAGTCAAATGGCCTGTAACTTGCTGCTGTCTTTCTCCATCCTTTTTGAGTAAAGGAATTATGTTTGTTATTTTCCGATTTAATTGAAGCTTCCCTGAATATGGGGAAGTTTGGAGAATTAGTACGAACGCATCAACTATCTCATTACCTACTTCTTTTAAGACTCTCCAATGAAGTCCATCAATACAAATCCCTCATGGACTTGTCAGCCCGTAGCTTTTACAATTTGTTCAGTACCATTTCCCTGGTGATTGTAATTTCATTGAGTTCATCAATTCCTTCCACTTCTTGATTTACAGCGATTTCTGGGATGTTCCTTGTAAAATCTTGTGAAGACTGATGCAAAATACCAGTTCAATTCAACATATCCTAATTTTCCATTATTAATTCTGCAGACACATTTCCTGTAGACCCAAGGCTCAATCTGTTAATTTGTCTTTTTTAAACATTCATAGAAACTCTTACTATTTGTTTTATATTTCTAGCCAGTTTTCTCTTGAAGTCTAATTTTCCTTGCTTATAGTCATTCTTTGCTGTTTTTAAAATTCTGTTCAATTTTCTAACCTGCCAAAAAACTTTATGCAATTCTACTTTTATTCTATAGGTTTGGTAGTAATACTTTTATCTTTTTTAGCAAGCTATGTATGATGCATGTGAATTTTTAAACTGTCAAAATCTCTGTTGAGCTTAGGGTCAACATTGGTCCCAAGTGACCCGGAATCTGGAATTAAGGATCTAATGGTGACCATGAATCCATTGCCAATTTTTGGAAAATTCCATCTGGTTCACTAATGTCCTCTAGGGAAGGAAACTGCTGTCCTTACTTGGCTAACGTATATATGACACCAGACCCACAGCAACATGGTTGACTACTAACTGCCCTGAAGGCAATTGGGGATGGGCAATAAATGCTGGCCAAGCCCTAATCCCATGAATGAATGAAAAAAAATACCAGTGTAAAACCAGTATTATATTTTAGGAATATTTGTGTGCACACTAATCCAAAACCAACACAACTGATCAAACTGAAAAAGTCATTAATTAAGTCAACCCTAAGAAAAAGAACAGCATATCTGATATTTATCATTGATTAGAAAATTTCTAACATCCTGATTCAGAGAATTGTAAATTTGGAAACTACATGGGAGCAAAGCAGCTTTGCACTAGTATTTGAAATAAAAATAGAATATATTGAAATTTACTGCATGTCAATCATTATTTGGGATAGTGTACTGATGCAGTCTCCTTTCAAATAATGTGATCTACTATTCCCTTTCCAATCATCAATCACTGTGGATTTCTAATACTTCATTTCTTTTTAATTGTCTGCTATTTTATTTGATGGCTTTGTGATGCTTTACCAAATAAGTAATTCAATTCGTTTCTGGCACAATATGTCTGTCTCATATTTCACAAACCTTGCATTCAATTTGCCATAATATCAAATGTATATTATCATTCTTAATCAAAAATATGATGCCACAAAAGATTTATAACTATATTTAGGATCACAAACCCACTAAAGTATATGGAATTTTACATTTACGATTTATTAAGAGCCTTTTAAACTTAATCCAATTATCCATTTTTCCTGTGCTTTATACATGTTGCAGACTTTTTTTTAAAAGCTGTGACTGTAATTTTTGTTTTGAGTTCATCTGGATTGGGTTTAAAGGAAGCAGAGATTTTATTTAATCTCCTTTCTATGTGAAGTTTAAGAGTTCAAATAACATTTCTTGGCCAATTGTTTTCTGAGACATTTTTTAAATTATAATATTCAGTAATGATTAGTCAGCCTAAAATAGTTTAGTGTTGTCTGACTGTAGTTTATGTATTTTGTGCATTGTAAAGACTTTATTGGTATAGGAAAAGATAGAAAACAAAAGGTCACCTCTAGCAGAAAATCTGATATAAATTTGTGTATGAATTTGGGGCTAGCAGGTCAGAACAATGAAGAAAATATTTTAACATCTGCTAACTTTGATACAACAGAAGTTTGGTTGGAAGGGAGAACTTCGTTCTGGAGTTTATCACCTTCTCCCATTTACCACTGGCTGCAGACTAAGAAAAAGGAGGAAATCAAAGACACGTGAAGCTAAGCTGGTCCACAGAGAAGATGGCAACCTAGCACTCACCAAGGAATTCAGGTCGGTTTTATTTTTAAATGGGTCTGATCTTGTGGCAGAGAAACTTCCATATTAATATTCATGTTGGACAAGTCCATCTATAGCACTTGGATGGGCAAATGAGGAAATGCCCAAGAATGCAGAACTAATGGAAGGATAGCATGATGAGGGCAAGAGTTCAAATTTTCAAACTACATTCACAAAGAAGTAACAAATAGTGTAATAAAAGTTTTAAACATTGAGAATGATTTGTAGTATTTGTGTATAAATATGCAAATCAGTGTGTAATGCTGTAATAATGTTTGGTATTCTTAGCATGTCTCAGACATGGCACTGCAGTTCTCTTGGCCTGTTGCAGAAGACCGATAACATACCTGCACAATACCTTGTTGCTTCTGATTAACCATGGGCATATGACAAAAACAGCAACTTTTACTTTAACAGTATCATCTAATGGCACATTTTGCTCACATGTTCCATTTTTTAATTAAAAGGAATGAGATAGTAGTTTGTTTCTTTTCTGTATTCTGATAATACAACCTGTCCATTCTGAAATGTCTTTTGATTTTAATAGGGCTGCTCTGTCAGACATCTTTGAAATCATCGATTTAGATGGCAATGGCCTACTGAGCTTTGACGAATATAATTTCTTTGAGTTCAGGACCAGTGGAGAGAAATGTGATAGAGAAGCCTGGGTTGTGTGCCAAGGTGAGATGGAAAATTTTATTCAGGCTCTAGAAATTCTCATGTTTTTGCCTTCTAATCGTCATCACACATTATTATTGATGATTCACCTGAGCGAGTTATTCAGTGAATAAGGGTTTCAATACAGGGCTCAGAAGTTTAAATCTAGGAAGTCACAAGTAAAAGGGAAGTTCTGCAAGACATTTTCACTTTAAGGATAGTAGAATTTTGAAAAATGTTTCCAAGAAAAGATTGTTGAAGCTGACAGTTTAAGCGATAAAAAGGTTTGATTTTGAAAGCAGAAGGAATTGAGAAATATGTGCACCGTGAGAAGGGGAAGATAATTCTCAAAGAGAGTTGGGTTTGTGAGGGTCAAAGTTCTCTTTCTGTTCTCCTAAAGATTATTGTATTTTGCGTTTATTGCAACTCTTCCAGATAAGCTAGATGGTGGGCATGTTTTGGAAACACATTAAAACTGTTCTTCATAAGAAAGTGTGAGTATTAAATGCCTGAAGTTAAATGTTGTTCATAAGGTCCAAGTATATCATTTTCTAGTCAGAGTTCTATTCCATCCCACACACCATTAACTCCAACTCCACTGATTACTTATTCCCCATATATATAAAATGTATTTATACACCCAGTCAGATTCTCACCTAGTTATCCCTTCATTCACATATAACCATCTCCTGTAACCGAGTTCAATTTGTTCTTAGGCAACCCTGGCAGGCCTTGCTAGATAATGACAAACTCATCTTTTTATGTTTTACTATATGTGTACCATAATAACTAATAACAAACAAAAGACATAAATTGACAGCATAACTTATTCCTGTTTTTTGATTGTATATTACACCTCCAAACATTTTTTTCCAGAATTTCAAATAGTTACTCAGAGCATACTCCTTCCTTGATAAAGCAATCAGACAGCTGACTGCTGCTGTAAATCCACTTCAGTTTGGAGATTTCTCCATTTTCCAGCTTATGTTTCAAAACTTGCAAAATCAAATCTTGATGTTTTGTTATTCATACAGGTATATTGCTGCTGACCCCCTTTTTAGAATTTTTCCAACATTTTCAGTAAGAAAATGCCATATTTACCACCTCAATAGGAGTGAGTGTTTCTGCCAGAAATATCCTTTTGCTACTTTTCTGATCTGCTTTGAGTCCTAAGCTAAAGGGCAATATTTGCCTCCCTCTCCCAAAAAAATATATGAACCCTTCTGCACTTGAGAACACATCTCAGAGATTTTTGCACAAGAAACATGACACTAAAAACATTAAGTTTCATATTCGCACCATCTCCCAGTGATGGGAATTTCAAATCACAATGTTCCATTTAATTTTTTTTTCAATATTCTGTTCACCTGAGTAATATCCTCCACCTTTGGATTTTTCATAGCTATACTCAACTGTAAAACCTCAAAGCAGGCATCTGTCCTTGTTCATATACCTAGCAAGTACACCCACCCAATTAGACTTCACAGTTCTCTGTTTCAGTTTCAGAAGCCATTGCATCTTTTCGTGAGGCCCTTCTTGTCTAACAACATCAAGGCTAACAGTGAGTTTGAGAAGATTTGTAGCTCAGGTTTAGGTTCTGGATGTAGGTTTGCTTGCTGAGCTAGAAGGTTCATATTCAGACGTTTCGTCACCATACTAGGTAACATCTTCAGCGAGCCTCCAGATGAAGCATTGCTGATGATTTCTGCTTTCTATTTATATGTTTGGGTTTCTTTGGGTTGGTAATGTCATTTCTTTCAAGTTCATTGGCTGCTGTTTTAGTGTGTTAGTGGGTTTGTGGGCTACCATGTTGCCAAGGGGTCTGAGTAGTCTGGCAGTCATTTCCAAGATGCCTTTGATGTAGGGGAGAGTGACTAGGGTTTCTGGACATGTTTTGTCTGCTTATTTGAGTTTGTTGCAGCTAATGAACTTGAAAGACTCTGTAGACACAACAAACAAAACTAATATCATTTACAAAATACCATGCAAGAACTGTAACAAACACGACATTGGACAAACAGGCAAAAAACTAGCCACCAGATACATGAACATCAACTAGCCACAAAACAACATGACCCCCTCTCACTAATATTCTTACATACACTTGAGGAAGGACACCACTTCGACTGGGACAACACATCCATCCTAGGACAAGCCAGACAGAGACACGCATGAGAATTCCTAGAAGCATGGCATTCCATCCGGAAGTCTATCAACAAACACATTGACTTGGACCCAATTTATCATCCCCTGAGAAAAAGAACAGGAAATGACATCACCAACCCAAAGAAACCCAAACATATAAATAGAAAGCAGGAATCATCAGCAATGCTTCGCCTGGAGGCTCACTGAAGATGTTACCTTGTATGGTGATGAAACGTCTGAACACGAATCTTCCAGCTCAGCGAGCAAACCTACATCCAGAACATCAAGGCTAACGTTTTTGAAATAAGGTTGCTAAAACAAAGTGACACTTGATTCATTCTGCTTGATTTCCCATTCAATGTACTTAAAAACCCCAGGAGCCTGCCTTATAGTTTTGAATTCTGTTTTAAGCCCCCTTATGGCACTAATTTCAAATTCACTACATCCACCCCACAAAAACATCATCTACATGCACTGTTGAAATGGTGACTGAAAGCTGTCCCTCCCTTTGTGCCAGTCAAACATGGCAGGATGTACAGTGAACTGGAGACGAGCCGATTTTTATGAAACAGACTGATCTCTCCTTCAACATACAAACTGACAACTGTAATACATTGAGCCTTATAGCTGTGTAACATATGGTGAGAAGTACACACCTGGTTTCTTATTGCCTTTCTTTAGGATCTGCAAATTTGCAATTCATATCAAACAATCCTGAAGAGTGCACCTGAACGGACTCGTTCACAAGCTGTACAATTATTATTTATCTATCAGCCTTTATCAATAATCTTGCCTAGGTCTCTCCATTCTTTAAGCCCCTCTCTTTTATAATTAACCACAGACTTTGGAGCAGTTCCTACATGTTGAAGGGTGGCAAACGTAACCCCACTATTTAAAAAAGAGATAGAAAGGAAAAAGCGCAGAATTACAGACTTGTTAGCCTAACATCAGTAATGGGGAAAATACAGTCTATTATAAAAGAAGTATTAACAAGGCACTTTGAAAGCAATAACAGGATTAGACATAGTCTGTGTGAGTTTATGAAAGGGAAATCACGATTAATCAATCTTTTGGAGTTTTTATGGATGCAACTAGTAAAATAGATAAGGGAGAACCGAGGAGGAGGGCCAGTTCAAGGCCCCGGTTAAGAGGCTAGTGGGCAAAATTAAAGCACACGGAATTGGGGTAATATACTGACATGGATTGAGAATTGGCTGAAGGACCAGAAACAGAGAGTGGGAATAAATGGGGCTTTTTCCATTTGGCAGGTGGTGACTTGTGGTGTACTGCAGGGATCAGTGCTTGAGCCCGAGCTATTCACGATAGATATGAATTGAATGGATAAGGGAACCAACTGCAATATTTTGAAGTTTGCCGAAGGCACAAACTAGTTGTGATTATGATTTGTGAAAAGGATGCAAGGAGACTTGAGGGTGATCGAGATAAGTTGAATGTCTGGGCAAACACATGGCAGATGCTGAATAACATGGATAAATGTGAAGCTATACATTTCAGTGTGAAAAACAGAAAGGCAAATAATTACTTAAGTGGCGATATGTTGGGACATGTGGATGTACAATGGGATTTGGGTGTTTTTGTACACCAGTCAATGGAAGTAAGCAGGCAGATACAGCAAGCAGTTAGATAGGAAATGTTTGCTACATTGCAGAAGTATTTGAGTTTGGAAGTAGGGATGTCTTGCTGTATTTATACAGAGTCTTGGTGAGACTACACCAGGCATATTATGTGTCGTTCTGGCCTCATTATCTAACAGTGAATATACTTGGTGTAGAGGGAAAGAGCGAAAGTTCATTGCTGTTAGCTTGGATTGCAGGACTATCATATGAGACGAGATTGGTTCAACTGCCTTGTTTTCACTAAGACTTAGAATAATAAGAGGGTATCTGATTTGAAATATACAGAATTCCAACAGGCTGGACAGATTAGGTGTAGGAAGGATGTTTCTCAATGGGAAGTCTGGACCCAAGGGTTACAGTTTCCAGATGTGTAGTAGGCCATTTTGGACTAAAATGAGGAAACATTTCTTCGTTCAGAAGGTGGTCAACCCTTAGAATTCTCTGCCACAAAAGGATGAAAAGTTTGTCACTGAATATATTGAAGAAAGAGATTAATCATTTTTTAGGTATTTAAGGCATTAAGTAGTATGGAGAGAAAGCTGGAATATGGCATTGAGATCAGCAAGGGGATCAGCCATGGTCATATTGAATGACAGAAGGCTCGCATGACTGCATGGCTTACTCCTGCCACTAGGTTCTTTGTTTCAATTGGGGGGGAGCCTTGAACCAGAGGCATAGTTACAGAAGAAGGCGATATTTACTTAAAATTATGGTAGGAAGGAATTTCTTCTCCCAAAGGGTAGTAAATGGGTGGAATTCTCTATCCCAGAGAGGTTAGATCCACAAGTATTTAAAGAGGAGTGAGATAAATTTTTGAAATATCAGAGGCTATGACGAGCATCATTAAAGTTGAGGCTTGGCACAGATCAGCTGTGGTCTTGTTGAATGGATGCACACCCACACCCCCACCCAACCTCACCCCACACCATACCTCCCCTTCCACCAAAGATACAAGTCTTGAGTATTCTATCATACTCCTGACTTGTATCTTGTAAATGATGGACAGGATTGTATCTTGTAGATGAGTCAGGAGCTGAGTTACACACTGCAGTATTCCTAGCATCTGACTTTCATTTGTAGCCAACGTGTTGATATGACAAGTCAAGTGAATTTCTTGCCAGTGGTAACCCCAAGGATATTGACAGTTGGGGATTCAATGGTGGCAACACCATTGAATGTCAAGGGGTAGTGGCTGGACTGTCTGTTATTGGAGATGGTCATTGCCTGGCATTTGTGTGGTATGAATGTTAGTTGCCACTTACCAACCCAGAGGGGTATTGTCCAGATCTTTTGTATTTTGACATGGACTGTCTCAGTATCTGAGGAGTCACAAATGGTGCTGAACAATCATCAGCAAGCATCTCAACGTCTGACCTTTTAATGGAGGGAAGGTCATTAATGAAGCAGCTGAAGATGTTTGGGCCTAGGACGCTACCCTGAGGAACCTCTGCAGAGATATCCTGGCGCTGAGATGACTGACCTCCAACAATCACATTCATCTTACTATATTCCAGGTAAGACTCCAGATAAGGTGAGTTTGCTCCATGATACCCATTGATTTCAGTTTTGCAAAGGCTCCGTAATTCCACACGTAGTTGAATGCATCTTGATATCAAGGGCTGTCACTCTCACCTCACCTCTGGAAGTCAGCTCTTCTGTCCATTTTAGAACCAAGGCTGTAATGAGATTAGGAGCTGAGTGGCCCGGACAGAACCCAAGCTGGGCGTCACTGAGCAGGTTATTGCTGAACAGATACTGCTTGTTAGGACTGTTGATGACACCCTATATCACTTTACTAATGGTGACTGGACAGGTTGGATTTGTCCTGCTTTTTGTGTGCAGCACATACCTGGGCAATTTTCTACATTATTGGGTAGATACCAGTGTTGTAACTATACTGGAAGAGCTTGGCTACGGAGGTGGCAAGTTCTGGAGCACCAGTCCTCAGTACTAATGCTGGAATATGATCAGAGCTTACAGCCTTTCCACTATCCACTGCCTCTAATCGTTTAGTGATATCACATGAAGTGAATCGAATTAGCTAAAGACTGATGTCTGTGACTCTGGGCGTCACTGGAAGAGGCTGAGATGGATCATCCACTTGGCATTCTGGGTGAAGGTTGCTGTAAGTACTTCAGCTTTATCTTTTGCACTGATGTGTTGAGTTATTCCATCATTGACGATGAGAATATTTGTAGCGTCTTCTCTTCCAGTGAATTGTTTAATCCTCCACCACTATTCATGACTGGATGTGTTGAGTACTGCTGCTGAGGCTGTCTTGGTGGTAGACATTGAAGTCCCCCACCTGAGTACATTTGCACCCTTACTGTCCTTATTGCTTCCTCCAAGTTTTGTTCAACATGGAGAGGTACTGATTCATCAGTGGAGGGAGGATGCTATGTGGTAACCAGCAAGATGTTTCCTTGCCCATTTTTAATTTCACGGGAACCAGAGTCAATTTTCATGACTCCCAGGGCAACTCCCTCCAAACTGTATATCAGTATTCCGCCTCTGCCAGGTGTGTCCTGCATAATGGGACAGAACATATCCAGAGAAGGTGATATGTCTGGGATATTGTCTGATATGATTCTGTGAGTATGACTGTGTCAGGCTGTTGGTTAGCTAGTCTGTGAGACAGCTCTTTCAATTTTGGCACTAGCTCCCAAATGTTAGTAAGGAGGACTTCACAGAATCGCTAGGGTTGTTTCTGCCATTGCCTTTTTCAGTCCTTAAGTCAATGCTGGGTCCATCCAGTTTCATTTCTTTGTTGAGATTTTGTAGTGATTGATACAACTAAGTGGCTTCTTACATCATTTCTGAGAGCAGTTGAGAGTCAACCACATTGCTGTGGGTCTGGAATCACATGTAGGCCAGACCAGACAAGGATGGAAGGTTTCCTTCCCTAAAAGACATCAGTGAGCCAAGTAGGTTTTTCCCACAATCGATAATGGTTTCACGGTCATCGATGGATTGTTAATTCCAGATATTTTATTTGAATTCAAATGACCCTGGCAGAATTCAAACCTGGGTGCCTAGAATGATAACTGAATTTCTGGATTAATAGTCTAGCTATCATATCTAACCCTAGCATTACAGAGACAAGTTATCACCTTGGAATTGTGTCTGTGGTCACAAAAACTGCCTTCTGACTTTCCTCCTCCCTTAACTCTGGGTGCTCTGATTCTTCCTTGTGAACTGCTCTCTGAAAGAGTCTCACATTTTCTTGGAAGCTTCAGCGCTCCAGGAACAATTGTCCACACTACAGCAGATGAGGAGTTTCTGGATCAACCACTCCAGAATATGCTAGGTAAAGCAGAAGTACGAGACAATTCATGACACAAGAATAATATAAGAGTGTGAGGATGAGAGTGAAACAGATTTGTCTGTGCTTTGGGAACTCAAGTCCAATTACACTGCAGTTACATTAACAGAAAGTCTGAATTGAGTGATCTGAGCAGTACTGCAGTACCATAGATGGAGGAACCATTCATAGGTGAGCAGGTAATTCACAAAAATCTGATGAATAGTAATGAGAAAAACTCTAACGTTGGAATTTCAGGCATCTTTTTCATTGCTGCCACACCCCACCTCCCCCAACCCCACTGAAGGTGCATGGAGGTACATGTTTTCAGCCCCCTGTTTGTTAGTCAGCTTGTCTATATACAATATATCTCAAACTAATGAATGGATTTCAGTGAAACTTGATAAACAGGTGGAATATGGCCTGAGGGAGAACTGATAAGTTTTTGGGAAAGAGATGGATCTCCATCCAGATCCTGGATTTTTTTTTTAAAGTATTAATTATCTTTGGTTAAAAGGGAATATTGACCTTTTTTAAAGAACGTTTTCTTTGGAATGTTGTTGACTATTTTATAATGTCTGCTGCTGATGGAATTTGTCTCAAAACCTGAGCAAGGTTTACAGAGCAAGTTTGAATATGGATTGGCCTGAAGCATTCTCAGTGAGTTGGAAGCTCTTCATAAAAAGGTTTAATTTTTTCCACTTTGTGGGCAAAGACCACCAACCAGGCAGGGAAAAACCTCATAGGAAGAGCTGTGTAATTTAACAATGTTGAGTCAACACAGTATGGCAGAGGTCTGTACTCTAATGAGTGCCCTCTTCACTTGTTTCTTTTGTGGTTACTACTAGAACACCCAAATGGTATAATGGCCAGATGGCGGCCTCCTTTATTGTGAGTTTTATATTGTCCTGTTTCTAAGGTGCTGAAGTAAACGTCACTACAAATTGGGAGGAGCATCTTCTAGAATGGGAGGAAGAGGACATGATTTTCATTGAAACCATTGATATGAATGTGAGATCTTGAAAAAGGAATTTAAGGACTTACAAAATAAGCTGAAAAGGTCTCTATAGTGATGTATGGATAGTAGTCCGGGAAACAACAGCCTGGACAATTTGCAGAAAATTGAGCAAGTCTGTATTTGGCTGCAGAAGGAGAGAGGTCATGTTCTCTGGGAATTTAAGCAATTATAGCAGCAATAAACTGTCCCAACAGGAGGACCTGCATCTGAGTGAAAATTTCACAAATACATTCTTGAAGAGATGGTAAACTCAGCAATGGGGGCTGATTTAAATTTGCATGCTGGGTGTTGTAGGATGGTAGGATTAGGGAAAGTGCAGGCTAAAGATTAGAGATTGATCAGAGAGTGGGTAAAGCTGTTGGAAGAGCAGAAAGCTCATTTGAAAGAGGGCAAACATTTTCTCACAGAGAAATGAGAAAGAAATGGATTGTGAGGCACTTCTGAAGGCTATTAGGGATGGACAACAATGCTGGTCTTGTCAGTGACTGTGAAAAATTTAAAAAATAAATCTGTAAACAATACATGCTGGAGGTGAAAGATATTTAACAAAATCAATAGCAACATCCAAGAGTCATGTTCCAAAAATTTGGTGTTATGATTGATTTTTTTTTTTAAATGTAGCAAATATCTAAATTAAGACGGTTAGATACATTAAAAGCTACAGATATTAAATTGATGCAGAATTTGTTGTAATAATATGTATAAAGATGGTTGGCATGTATTTTCCCATTTTGTGTGCCAATTTCACTATTACTTCTCATTTTTCTGAGTTTCTATTTGAAATATGCCGCACTATGCACAACAGTGAATCCAAAGCAACAATATTTATTTTGTTTGTTAATTCCTGTGGAATTTCAGTTTGGACTATCTGTTTACTTAAATCTGTTAGAAGATTGCTAAAAAAGATGAATAAATATGTAAAAGTAAGAGTTTTTTTTAGAAAAAGAGTTCTTCTGTAACTCTACATCGTGAAGCAAAATGAGCTGTGGAGTTTAAGGAGGGTGCTATACCCTGATTAATTTCAGGGAGGTTTCTCATAATTAATGGAGTAAACAGTTACCCTATGATGCAAATTCCCAGGATTTCAAGGATTACAATACTTTTTTCAATTACTATTATGTAACATTGTAATGGATAATTTAGTATAAATAACATTTAATTTGATATGCATTAAATACCAAACATACAGGCTCTGTTTTGATCAATTTGATCAAGAGAATTTTGAGTTAAATGAATTAAGGAAAAGTCTTTGAAATCTTGAACTCTGATGTATTATGATGCCCTGAAGGGCTGTGGCAAGTTTTAAATGCATTCCAGTGTTAATTTGAAAGGATAATTGTAGTTTAGTTGTGGACAAATAACATAGATCAAAACCAATAATTAGAGCATCCAAAATTCAACTTTGAGTAGCTAGATGTCTGAAGTGGAAATGAAAATGAATATCAAGTGACACAGAAAAAAAAAATACAATTGTCATGTGAATTTCAATGTACTTTGATTTTTTTAAAAATCCAGAGAGAGAGAGATACTTTTGAAGTAAATTTTAATCATGCAAGTAATTCTGATCTATTTGGCTCCAAGCTGTAATCCAAATTCTCAACAGTCATTGTACTCATGCACTTTATTATCTGAGTCCTATTATTCTGCAATGTTGTGACATGTTAGTAGAGAGTGGTTAAATAGATATATTCACTTATTAAGGAAATAGTATTGCATATTGTAATGGATATGCTGCTGTAAATTTGACTGAAGATAAATTGCTTAAAACATTCAATAAAAGCCAAACGAGTGGTACTAAATCGCCCTGCATTTCAAACCACCAAATGCTGGAGATGAAAGGCAGGAAAAACAAAAAAAATTGCAGACAGTTCAGATAGTTACAAAATAATGATTTTAACTATTCCATGACTGAGAATGAAAGTAATGTATGTGTCTGGGCTACTAATTCAGAGACCCTGGTAATGCTCTGGGCAAATGAGTTTGAATCCTATCTGAAATTAAGTTGGTCTAATGGTGACCATGAAACCACTGTTAATTGTCATAGAAACCCATCTGGTTCACTCTCTGTAGAGTAGGAAACCTGCCATCCTCACCTGGTCTGACCTGTATATGACACCAGATCTGCAAGGGACCCCAAACAACAGCGAGGACATACATAGCACTTGTGTTGCAAATTCTCCTTCTTAACATTTTGAAACTGATATCAAAATTGAGAGAACTCTCCCGCACACTGGCCAAAGCAATAGTCTGGCATATTTATACATATGGAATCACACCATGTCCTAGACTTCGCCATCAGCATTTCTTGGTATGCCTTGTTCCATCAGTAGGACAGAATCACGATCTGTGGCACATTGTTATACCGGGAGGGAGTTGCCCTGGGAATCCTCAACCTCTATTCTGAACTCCATGAAGCCTCATGGCATCAAGCTAAACCAGACAAGGAAACCTCCTGCTAATTGCCATATTTCGTTCCTGTAAAATCCGACCACATCACCTCGGTTCATGAATCAGAGCTCCACCATGTTAAAATTCATTTGGAGAAAAGATTGATAGTAGTAAGGGCACAGCATGTACACTGGTGCCCTTACCGCCCCCACCCCAAACAATGTCCATTGTTTAGCCTCTCATTAGCACCACGACTGAACGAGATGGCCAACTCCTAAAGGACATAGCTGCCAGACTGGATCTACGACAGATAGTGAGAGAACCAAGAAGAAGGAAATGCATTTGACCACCTCCTCACTAAGCTACCTGTGCATGACAGTATCACTATGAGTTACCACCTCACTCGTTTTGGAAATGAAATCCCATCACCACATTGAAGCTATCTTCCATTGTGTTGCAGTACCCCCATGCTGAATCATACGGATTCAGAGCAGATCGAGCAACTTAAGACTGCAATGTGAGGTGCTGTGAGCCATCAGTAGAAGAATTGTATTTAACTGCTGTTTGTAATCTTATGGCCCAGCATATCCCCGACACTATCATTACCACCAAACCAGAGGATCGATTGTGATTCAATGAGGTATTAACCTGGTAAAGTGACAATACCAGGACTACTTGCATGATAGGGAGTGTAAGCAGCATGCAATAAACAAGGCTAGGTGATCAACAACCAACAGATCAGATCAGTGTTCCAGTCCTGCCACGGCCAGTTAAAGATGATGGACAGTTAAAGAATTCACAGGAGGAGAAGACACCACAAATATCACCATTTTCAGCAATGAGCACATCCAGCAAAAGACCAGGAGGAAGCGTTTTGCAGGCACCTTTAGCCAAAAATGCTGAGTGGACAGTCCTCCTTAGCCTTCCTCAGAGATGCCCAGTATCACACATGTCAGCCTTCAATCAATTTGATTTGCTCCACTTGATATCAAGAAATGGCTGAAGTCACTGCAAAGACTATGGGCCCCCACAACGTTTCGGCAATAATACTGAAGCATTGTACTCCAAAACAGCATTCCCTCTAAATTTGTTTCCAGCTGCTTAGTCCTCTGAGATCTATGCATGGCAGCGACTTCCAGATCAGTGAGGCCATTGCCGATTGTCAGGAAAAATCCCAACAGCTTCACTAATATCCTTTAGGGAAGGAAATCTGCCATCCTTCCAGATCTGGCCCACATGTTACTCCAGACCCACAGCAAAGTGATTGACTCTTAACTGCCATCTAGGCATTTAGGGAAGAGCAGTAAAAATGCCAGTGATGCCCATATCCCATGAATGAATAAAAAACTGGAAGTAATGCCACGATTGACTTGCCAAAGCCACCAATGGAAAGCCATGCTGCATGTGCGTGCACTGTGCAGCCTGGAGGGAACTTTGCAGCAGAACACACTACAACACAGGCATCTATCTGGCAAAGTGGAAAATTGCTCCGGTATTTTCTATCTACAAAAAGCAGGACAAATTCAACCTTCCAATTATCACCCCATCGCTCTACTCTCAATCACCAGTAAATGATGGACAGGGCAGGAACTAAGCAATAACTTCATTGATGTTCAGTCTAGGCTCCACTAGGTCTACAGAGTCCCTGGCCTCTTTACAGCTTTGGTCCAAGTAAGGTCAAAAGTACTGAACTCAAGGGAAGGTGTGGGTGAGAACTCTTGACAATGTTTGACTGAGTATAGCATCAAGAGGCCCTGGCTAAATGGAGTTACTAGAAATCAAGGGAAAAAAATCTACTTTAATTGAAATCATAAATAGCATAAAGGAAGATAGTTTGTGATTGTTCAGTGTCTATCATCTTAACTCCAGGACATCCTTGCAAGAGTTCCTCAGGATAGTGCACTTTCTTCAGTTGCTTATCAATGACCTTCATCCATTATAAGGTCAGAAGTGGGGGTGTTCACTGATGATTGCATAATGTTCAGCACTATTTGCAATTCCTCAAATACTAAAGCAGTCCAGTCTATGTGTACTAAAACCTGGATAACCATCAGGCTTGGGCTGATAAGTGGTAAGTAACATTTGCAACACGCAAGTACCAGCCAATGACTTTTCTGATAACAGAAAATCTAATCATTGCACTTAGCAATCAATAGCATTACCATAGCTGAATCCTCTACTATTAAAATCCTGGGGTTACCTGTGACCAGAATCTGAACTGGACCAGCCATGTAAATACTCTGGCTATGAGCAGGGCAGAGGTTGGAAATTCCACGATAATTCTTCTCTTGACTTCCTAAAATCTGTCCATCAACCAGGCACAAGTCGAGAGTGTGATGCAATGCTCCCCACTTGCCTGGATGAGTGCAGCTGTAACAACTGCCAGAGGAAGTGGTGGAGGCTGGTACAATTGCAACATTTAAAAGACATTTGGATGGGTATATGAATAGAAAGAGTTTGGAGGGATATGGGCCGGGTGCTGGCAGGTGGGACTAGGTTGGGTTGGGATACCTGGTCGGCATGGACGGGTTGGACCGAAGGGTCTGTTTCCATTGCTGTACACTTCTGTTACTCAATGACCATCCAGGATGAAGCAACTTGATTGTTTCACCACCCACTACTTTCAACATTTATTCCCACCACCTGTGATACAGGGCAGCAGTGTATACCATGTACAAAATGTGCTGGAAAAGCTCACCAAGGGTCTTTCAGCAGGACCTTCTAAATCCACAACCTCTACCACCTTGACATGGGAGCATCACCATTTACACATTCCTCTCCAAGCCACATATGTTCAGACTTGGAACTATATAATCGTTCCTCCATTGTCGCTGGGTCAAAATCCTGAAACTCCTTTCCCTAACTGTGCTGGATCCCAGTACCTGAAGGGCTGCCATAGTTTAGAAGAAAGCAGCTTGCTACCACTTTTACAATGGCAGTTAGGAATGGGCAGTAAATACTGATGCAGTTAACAATAACACACACAAATGAATAAAGCCAATAATGTAATTAAAGTGGAAAACACTTTTTGTTATTGTTCTAGCTTTCCATGTCATTATTGGATTTAATGGAGGGCAATGTATTTGGAGGAACATTTCCTTCACCGGTATGGGAACTCTTTTATGTTGTTGTGGTTCTGTTCGCCAAGCTGAGAATTTGTGTTGCAGACGTTTCGTCCCCTGTCTAGGTGACATCTTCGAAGTGCTTGGGAGTCTCCTGTGAAGCGCTTCTGTGATTTTTCCTCCGGCATTTGTAGTGGTTTGAACAGCCAGGGAATTCTTAGAGGCATGGCACTCATCCACAGATTCAATCAATAAGCACATCGACCTGGACCCAATATACCGACCACTGCAGCGGACAGCTGGAACTGACAACCGGAAGCGGCAGATTCAAACCACTACAAATGCCGGAGGAAAGATCACAGAAGCATTTCACAGGAGGCTCCCAAGCACTGAGGATGTCACCTAGACAGGGGACGAAACGTCTGCAACACAAATTCCCAGCTTGGCGAACAGAACCACAACAACGAGCACCCGAGCTACAAATCTTCTCACAGACTTTGAGCTCTTTTATGTGGCAGCAGGCAATTAACTGCCAGCAATCAGGGCTCCCATCACTTTAAGTCCTTTCTGTAAGTGCTGCTAGCAAGTTGGTTGGCTGTGAGGTCGTCAGTCCCAGCTGTATAACTGGGAGTGACCACTGTTGCTGAAAAATGTGTTGCTGGAAAAGCGCAGCAGGTCAGGCAGCATTCAAGGAGCAGGAGAATTGACGTTTCAGGCATATAAGCCCTTATTCAGGAATGAGGATGGTGTGCCAAGCAGACTAAGATAAAAGGTAGTGAGGGGGACTTCGGGGAGGGGCGTTGGGAATACGATAGGTGGAAGGAGGTTAAGGTGAGGGTGATAGGCCGGTGAGGGGGTGGGGGCGGAGAGGTCGGGAAGAAGATTGCAGGTCAAGAAGGCGGTGCTGAGTCCGAGGGTTGGGACTGAGATAAGGTGGGGGGAGGGGAAATGAGCAAGCTGGATAAATCTGCATTCGTCCCTTGTGGTTGGAGGGTTCCTAGGCAGAAGATGAGGCGCTCTTCCTCCAGGCGTTGTGTTGCCATGGTCTGGCGATGGAGGAGGCCAAGGACCTGCATGTCCTTGGCGGAATGGGAGGGGGAGTTAAAGTGTTCAGCCACGGGGCAGTTGGGTTCGCTGGTGCGGGTGTCCCAGAGGTGTTCTCTGAAACGTTACGCACGTAGGCGGCCTGTCTCCCCAATGTAGAGGAGGCCACATCGGGTGCAGCGGATGCAGTATATTCCCCATTTCCCCTCCCACCACCTTATCTCAGTCCCAACCCTCGGACTTGGCACCGCCTTCTTGACCTGCAATCTTCTTCCCAACCTCTCCGCACCCACCCCCTCTCCGGCCTATCATCCTCCTTCCACCTATCTCATTCCCAAAGCCCCTCCCCCAAGTTCCTCCCCCCTACCTTTTATCTTCGCCTGCTTGGCACACCTTCCTCATTCCTGAAGAAGGGCTAATGCCCGAAACGTCGGTTCTCCTGCTCCTTGGATGCTGCCTGACCTGCTGCGCTTTTCCAGCAACACATTTTTCAGCTCTGATCTCCAGCATCTGCAGTCCTCAATTTCTCCTAGTGACCACTGTTGGGACTGTAACTAGGTAGGGCCAGCAATGCGATGGTACCCTCTCTCCTCAACCTAGATAAGTGGTTTCAATTTTGGAGAAGTTATTCAGACAGATCCCAGGGAGGTATTGTTCATGGGGGTGAAGAGGGACAGCGTTGGCACTGTGAGGTTCCTTCAGTGGGAACCACAAGTTGCTGATTAGAAGCAGGAGGGTTAACCACGGTACACATGGTGGTCTCCTAATGTTGGAAAGTGTCCATCTGCTACTGGTAAAATACCAGTGATGGGAAGAGGCCTTTAAGTGATTCTTCCTTGGAGAGAACCATTCACCTTCCCACTCCACTGATAAAATGCCACCAGCAGCAGGAAAGTGATGGCATGTCATTTCTGGTATTATGCAATTTTTTTTTGCAGTCCTTCCATCTTCCTCTCCCACCATCTTATCTCAGTCCCAACCCTCGGACTCGGCACCGCCTTCTTGACCTGCAATCTTCTTCCCAACCTCTCTGCGCCCATCCCCTCTCCGGCCTATCATCCTCCTTCCACCTATCGCATTCCCAAAGCCCCTCCCTCAAGTCCCTCCTCCCTACCTTTTATCTTAGCCTGGGGGGGGAGATTTGCTAGTGCTCTTGGGGGGGGGGGGGGTTTAAACTAACTCTGCAGGGGCATGGGAACCTAGACTGTAGCTTAAGGGTGCAGGACCTGGAGTGTAGGGAGGTTAGGAACATGGCATCAATCTCAAAGGAGGGTGCCTGTAAACAGGAAAGTGGCTTGAAGTGTGTATACTTCAATGCAAGAAGTATACGAAATAAGGTAGGTGAACTTGCAGTGTGGGTTGGTACATGGGATTTCGATGTTGTGGCTATTACAGAGACATGGGTAGAACAGGGACAGGATTGGCTGTTGCAGGTTCCAGGGTTTAAATGTTTTAGTAGGGTCAGAGGTGGGGGTAAAAGAGGGGGAGGTGTGGCATTGCTTGTCAAAGATAGTATTACAGTGGTGGAAAGGACGATGGATGAAGACTCGCCATCTGAGGTAGTTTGGGCTGAGGTTAGGAATAGGAAAGGTGAGGTCACCCTGTTAGGAGTCTTTTACAGGCCTCCTAATAGTCCTAGAGACGTAGAAGAAAGGATTGCGAGGATGATTCAGGAGAAGAGTGAAAGTAATAGGGTGGTTGTTATGGGGGACTTTAACTTTCCAGATATTGACTGGGAAAGCTATAGCTCGAGTTCATTAGATGGGTCAGTGTTTGTCCAATGTGTGCAGGAGGGTTTCCTGACACAATATGTAGACAGGCCAACAAGAGGTGAGGCCATACTGGATTTGGTTCTGGGTAACGAACCAGGCCAGGTGTTAGTCTTGGAGGTAGGTGAGCGCTGTGGGGACAGTGATCACAATTCGGTGACTTCTACTCTAGTAATGGAGAGGGATAAGTGTGCACTGCAGGGCAAGAGTTATAGCTGGGGGCAGGGAAATTATGATGCGGTGAGGCATGACTTAGGATGCGTGGCTTGGAAAAGTAGGCTTCAAGGGAAGGGCGCAATTGATATGTGGAGCTTGTTCAAGAAGCAACTATTGAGTGTCCTTGATAAGTATGTACCTGTCGGGCAGGGAGGAAAGGGTCGTGTGAGGGATCCGTGGTTTAATAAGGAATTGGAATCCCTTGTTAAAGGGAAGAGGGCGGCCTATGTAAAGATGAGGCGTGAAGGTTCAATTGGGGCGATTGAGAGTTATAAGGTAGCCAGGAAGGATCTGAAGAGAGAGCTAAGAGCAGCAAGGAGGGGACATGAAAAGTCCTTAGTTGGTAGGATTAGGGAAAACCCAAAGGCTTTCTATAGGTATGTCAGGAATAAAAGAATGACTAGGGTAGGAATAGGTCCAATCAATATAGTAATGAGAGGTTGGGTGTGGAGGCTGAAGAGATTGGGGAGACACAATGAATACTTTTCGTCAGTATTCACTCAGGAACAGGACATTGTTGCCGATGTGAATACTGAGTCACAATTAATTAGAATGGACAGCTTTGAGGTATGTAGGGAAGAGGTGTTGGAAATTCTGGAAAGGGTGAAAATAGATAAGTCCCCTGGGCCTGATGGCATTTATCCTAGGATTCTCTGGGAAGCATGGGAGGAGATTGCAGAGCCATTGGCCTTGATTTTTATGTCCTAGTTGTCTACAGGAATAGTGCCAGTAGACTGGAGGATAGCAAATGTGGTTCCCTTGTTCAAGAAGGGGAGTAGGGATAACCCTAGTAACTATAGGCCGGTGAGTCTCACTTCTGTTGTGGGCAAAGTCTTAGAGAGAATTGTAAGGGATAGGATTTATGAACATCTGGATAGCAATAATGTGATCAAGGATAGTCAGCATGGTTTTGTGAAGGGCAGGTTGTGCCTCATAAACCTTATTGAATTCTTTGAGAAGGTGACTAAGGAGGTGGACGAGGGCAAAGCGGTAGATGTGGTGTATATGGATTTTAGTAAGGCGTTTGATAAGGTTCCCCATGGTAGGCTACTGCAAAAAATACGGAGGTATGGCATTGAGGGTGAGTTGGAGGTGTGGATTAGGAATTGGCTGGCTGGAAGAAGACAGAGGGTAGTAGTTGATGGTAAAGGTTCAGCTTGGAGTGCAGTTACTAGCGGTGTTCCGCAAGGATCTGTTTTGGGACTATTGCTATTTGTCATTTTTATAAATGATCTGGAAGAGGGGCAAGAAGGTTGGGTGAGCAAGTTTGCAGATGATCCGAAAGTCGGAGGAGTTGTAGACAGTGAGGAAGGATGTATCAGGTTACAGCGGGATATAGATAAGCTGCAGAGCTGGGCAGAAAGGTGGCAAATGGAGTTCAATGTAGCTAAGTGTGAGGTGATTCACTTTGGTAAGAGTAACAAAAAGATGGGGTACTGGGCTAATGGTCGGATACTTGGTAGTGTGGAGGAGCAGAGGGATCTTGGTGTCCATGTACACAGATCTTTGAAAGTTGCCACCTAGGTAAATAGTGTGGTGAAGAAAGCATATGACGTACTGGCTTTTATTGGTAGAGGAATTGAGTTCCGGAGTCCTGAGGTCATGTTGCAGTTGTATAAGACTCTGGTGCGGCTGCATCTGGAGTATTGTGTGCAGTTTTGGTCGCCATACTATAGGAAGGATGTGGAGGCACTGGAACGGGTGCAGAGGAGGTTTACCAGGATGTTGCCTGGTATGGTAGGAAGATCGTATGAGGAAAGGCTGAGGCACTTGGGGCTGTATTCATTGGAGAAAAGAAGGTTTAGGGGTGACTTGATAGAGGTGTACAAGATGATTAGGGTTTTAGATGGGGCTGACCATGAGAACCTTTTTCCACGTATGGAGTCAGCTATTACGAGGGGGCATAGCTTTAAATTAAGGGGTGGTAGGTATAGGAGAGATGTTAGGGGTAGATTCTTTACTCAGCGAGTCGTGAGTTCATGGAATGCCCTGCCAGTAGCAGTGGTGGACTCTCCCTCTTTATGGGCATTTAAATGGGCATTGGATAGGCATATGGAGAATAGTGGGCTAGTGTAGGTTAGGTGGGCTTGGATCGGCGCAACATCGAGGGCCAAAGGGCCTATACTGCGCTGTATTCTTCTATGTTCTATCTCCTAGCATGCAGCCCAGGACCCTATAAAATCTTTGCATATGTTTCTAGTCTAGCAAGAAAGAGTCACATATAGTGTTAAATTATATACATATAGTACTTTTTGCAATCTTGGAACATCCCAGTGATGCTAATTTTTCAAGTAACCACCATTGTGCTGTTTGACATAAAGTAGCCAACCTGCACACTGCAAGGTCCTATAAACAACATGTTGATAATGTGCAGACGATCTGTATTAATGATTGAGGATTAATTATTGATTGGTGGTGCAGTAGGCTTCTGTGGCACAGTGGTAGCGTCCCTACCTCTGAGCCAAGGTTCAAATCCTACATGCTCCAAAGGCTTGCAATAATATCACTGAACAGATTAATGAGAAAATAAAGATGAAACTAAGCAAGATAAGAAAAAATTTGACTCAAATATGAGCAGAATTGTTAACAAAATGGCTCGGTAAATTATCAGTGGGAAACTGTCAGTTATAAGCTGAATAGAGCAGTAACCTAACCCCTGTGATATCATGGGAAGAGTTACACCAGGGCCCACAAGGATAAGAAGGCTGAATATATTGTCAGAAATGTGTACCTATATCCTGGGTTTATTTCAAAACTATTCACTGTCTATTGATTACGCTAATTCAATTGCATGAGGCAAGGGGGTGCAATTGCTTGGATGTATTGATACAAAAAAGAGAGAGACAATTTACTGGTCTTGCTACTGTCTCACTCACAGCAAATTCCTGTGTTTTGTGTTATGATGTTAGTTGTTACATCAGGAAACATATTTATCTGTGATAGTAGAAATTTATGTACCTTTTCAAAAATATTGAGCTGGATTTTGCAATCAGTGGTGAAGCAACAGGGTTCACTGCTGACCTTAAAGAAAGCTTCCAAAAAGACCTGGCAGTGTGTGTAGTGGGGGCTTCCACTTTCCTGACAGAAGTTTAAATCTGGTGCCAAGGGCTTCTCCTGGTGTGCAACAGCACTGATGTCAGCAAGCAGAGTAATCAGTCATTTAAATTTTCTCACAAACAGCAAGTTCTAAGACAGAATAAAATTATGATGAGAAGCTAAAATAAGGCTGAACATGTTTAAAAAAATACGTAAAATGTTCATCTTTTGGAGAAATTTGATATTCGCAAATATGAAATTAGCTTTTTAGGGCCTCAGGAGTGTTAATGATAGAAACATCGAACTTAGGGAGGCAGGAGTATGCCATTCAGCCCTTTGAGCCAAATGATAGGACCATTGTTTATCTGATTTGTGGTCTCAAATCCATCTTCCTGGCTGCTGCTTTAACCCTTCACTCTCTTCTCTGTTAAAAATCTATCTAATTCAATCTATAGGGTCCTGCCCTTAAAGTTGTACCCCTAATCACTGTGAATCTGACATGGAACACTTGAAACAGAGAAGCCAGTCAGGTATTAGCACTCTGGCAATAGTTGAGGTTTTTTGGTCACAGGTGGGAATGGCCTGCGTGAACTTGGTGAAGATATCCATAAGGCCGGGAATGTGCTCATTCTTGTTATTTATTGGTGTCCTGGTCCATAAAACTCATTGCATGGACCTCTAGAGGTCTTTTGGTGACCAGGGATCCTATTCAGGAGTGAAGTTGCTTCCCTGCTTTAGCCAAACCACACCTTGCACAATTCCACAGTTTATCAATATCAACAGCCATTGTGGGCTTGTAACACCACACTTTGGTCAGGGCAGTCACCTTGTCTGTCACTTGATTTCCTGCTTGATCATAAACTGCTATCAACTCTTGACACTTGAGGCTATCAGAAATTATAAGTTGCTTCACCTTGCTCTCCTTGTCATGAACCAGCCACTGAAGGACTTCCATCCCTCCTCCCTGATCGTCTTTCAGCATCTCAGCAGTTTCTGTTTTTGTTTGTACTCACTTATCAGTTGTTGCTGGGTTGGTGGATGTTGGATTTTTGAGTAATGGTGCACTGGTCTGATGACCGCATCAATCAGCTGAAGCTGTCTGAAGTCCTCTTTTGAAATAGATAGTAAAGGTTAACCTGCGCCTGTCTGGACCTGGTTTTGATTTCATCCATAAATGCCTCAATAACACTCGATTGAATCTTAGTCTGAATGCCATTGGAAATGGAGGCCAGAATGCTGCCTTTGACTTGGGACATGGGCATATTGTTAGCCAAAGTCCCCTTCAGGTGGGCAGGGATGGTTTTCCTCCCATGGTCTTCCAACTAAGTGCATCAGCATTTTTATTATATTTGACCAACCGTGCTGAATCTGAGTCAGTTCATTATGCATCGGTCTCTATCATAAGCTTGGTGAATGCTTGAAAGTAACTGGGTGAGTTATTATCCATAGACACTTCAAACTCTGCACTGATCAGGATGTCTCATAACCTCTGCAGAATAGCCCACCTCAAAGTTAGCAGATCGCATTTCATATTGAAGTAATTCTGCTTATTACTCTCGTTCAGCTTGAGCCTGCAACTGCAAAAGTGATAACCATTCTTTTCTGCCCTTTTTCCTGTGATAGCACAGCTCGTTAAGCTAAGAAAGCTGGTGCATTTTCAAGTATGAAAGCATGATGGAAGTATGGGTAACCAAGCTCAAGTGATCAGATAAGCTTTTACTTGAAGGCACAAAAGGAATTTTTTCATGCTGGGGTCTGACTCCCTGTGATATTCTGTTAGTATCATGCTTTGTACGTCCATTTCCAAACACTCCTGCAGTATTCCCTGATTCCCTCAGCAAATGGCTACTCCTGCACCTATTGTCTATTGTCAAATCATGTACTGGAATGGCTAACTGTGTGAAGCTTTGCACAAACCTTATGTAGTAACAAGTAGATCAAGGAACCGATGCAGTTCCCTCCATGTCTTAATCCTGGGCCACTCCTCCACTGCTCAGATTTTCTTATCGAAGGATTAATGCTTTTCTTGGTAACAAAATACCCAAGGTACTGTACTTTTGACCAGAACATTGGCACATCTCTGCTTTACCTATCTTACCACTGATGTTAATCTGCGTAGAATACAAGGGTGTAAGAGTAATGAGAGCTTATTACTGAACATTGGTTAGGCCATAGCCAGAATATTTATGTTTTAGGAGGCCTTTGCAGAAAGCTCATTTAAGCCACAGAGAATATGCACCATAGATTCACCAAGATTCTGAAACTAGTGAGAAAGAAGAATTGAAATAATAAACCTGCACCCAGGCTATCAGAAAAAGTGAACAAGATACTTAACAGAGCTTTTGTTTTATGATTACAAATACTTCTGATTTTACTGCTGCCTTTCTTCACATTGTTTTGTGTAACCCTGAGCTCTGGCTGTAGTCGAGAGATTAGGCAGATCACCCGATAACAGCATTTTGGCCAATGTCTCTTGACCTGACCACTGGATGGTTTACAACACCAGTCTAGGGAAGACCATGCTTTTCCATACCTAAGAGGCCACCATGAAATACACTTTCCCTTCACACTTACATATTCTACTCACAGAAAATTTTGACACAAAGAAAAATGAGCTGACACGACAGGGATTCATGGACTTGAATTTGATGGAAGCGAATGATCGGGAGGGTGATCCAAAAGACCTTTGGGTGACACTTGAATCAATGGGCTACAGCAAAACATTAGAAATGCATGAGGTAAGTTGTTTATTTATGTTCATTTTGATTAATGGCAGTAAGCAGTTAACACTTTGAGGAAGTGAACTGTGATGTGATTTGGTAGTATAGAATCTAAGTACTGCTGAAAAAAAGCATTTTTTTGTTTCATCTTGTACTTACCAGGTCAATTTGCATGAATATCAGTTTGACAGGAAAACTAACAATCATTTTTTTTTGTCTGCAAAGAACAGGGACTGGTGTCTTAACAAATGTTAACTAACAGGATGGTGCCTTCAAACCAAAAAGGAGGTCTGCCCTTCACACAAATGTGGGCAGTGTTCCCTCTAACTTGTGCGACCATCCAGCTGCTCCCAAGTTCCATGCATGGCAAATTGCGTGCCAATCCATTTACTTCTGATTTGGAAGTCAATGTCATACATGGACCTCGGAGATCCACAAACTGGAAAGAAAAGAGGGATTGTTGAATGTGGGACATGAATTTAAGTGCTGACGTGATGCCAAGTATGTAAGCAATATGTTTTAGACTGATGTATGTTACCAAACAGCATATTCCTTGTAACATAATAGACTCAAGAAGCAAGGTATTGATTTTTAGCCAGCCAGCCTACACTTGCAAAATTCACAACACAGAGTCCATGTAATTCTGCAATTGGGCAACATTTGCTAGATAATCCCAATGTGCAAAGAATTATGCTGACAATCAATTCAGTATTGTCATTTGGGCTTGTAGTGTGACACACTTTTGTGCACTTGATGTTACTTATATTAATTCACATGGACCTGCTTTTTGCAGCAGGAAGAACATGTTCATGCACTGTGTCTGTTTCAACTCAACAGAACAGGTGACGGAAGTTATTGGTTCATTTCTCAGGTTAACGCCTTGACGAATGAAAGTCAACCTGTCTGGCATTTAACTGTTGATCATCATTAATTCATGGAAAGACACCTATCAATCTGACTCCACTTCCCAAACAATTAGCACTCTGCTCTCATACACTATAAGTATAGGTTTCCTCCTTAAGTTAAGTATTGTTGCAAATTGTCCTGATGAATGCAAGACTAAAAGTTTTTACAAAGTGGTTCTTTTTTCATCAGTATTGAAGAGAAATGTGTAAATGTGCAAAATTTTAAGATCCATAAGCTTACAGATACAAGCATCCTACATTTTGCTGTATGAAGTTTAGATGTAACTGCTGTTTTAAAATTTGATTATAAGTCCATATTGTCACTCAGTATATTGCATCAATGCACAACTGGAAAAATTATACAGAAGAAGTATTTAGGATGATGTTTTTGTGTTCTGTTCTTAATTCAGCAATTCAATTTACTGTTACTAATAGTGAAAGACATGCAACCATAGAGTTCCACCCTTGGCTCTTATTCTTTAGCTCAGTTTCAGTTCCTGTTTATAGAGCTTTCAGAATGTTTTCATACCTTACAAGCACTATGCAAGCACAGATTGCTACTTCTTGACTTCTATGTAGAGAAATTTAGTTTTGTTTAAAATGTATGCTCTTTTTGTGTGTGTAGGCATGTCCTTTTGTAATTAGTATCTATGCAGAGGACAGCAAACTTAAGTTAACACCTATCAGTCTGGAAGCGGGTGGAAACCTTCTCAATTCAGTTATCTGCAAATCTGTCATAAGTAAAGGAGAAGCAAAAGCAATGAAGAATTACAGCAATTTGGTGATTCATATCTACAAGACGGAAACACGAATCACTTCAGTCATTGAAAATAAAGTATGCATTCATTGTTTTATTTGATTAATTTAGAGTTTGGTTCTTTTATATTTTGTAAAATATGTATATATTGTCATTTTTATCATTGAAATAATAACAGCCTTACTTTATTAATGTACATTTTCAGTGAACACAATCCCAAGCCCTTTCTTTCCCAAGACTGAAACTCATTCCAACATATGGAAATAAAGTGGTGAGATCCGGATTTTAATCATGTCACAGTGACAAACACTGGAACAGTATTGTTTCATTTGTTCCTTACTTGTTGTGATAGGCTCAATTCCTGATCGAAATCTCCTTAGAAAGCAAATTGGTTTATTCTATAATGCTCTTAATTATGAGTCTGTAAGTTATGGATTCAAGCCTCACGTCAAGATTTGCATGCATACTTAATACTGTTGTGTCAGTGCAGTATTGATGTATTATTGAATGCTGCAATTTTTCTTTCAATCTTGAGATATCTCCATCACTGACAAAGAGACTACTTATTATGAGGATATTGAGGAGGTGACATATGAGTATCTTCTAAACCACTGCTGTTTATGTGGTGGAGATTTTCCTACAGTGCTGTAGGATCTAATCAACAGCAGTGAACGTAAAGTGATATTTGGCCAAGTCAGGATGGTATGTAACTTGAAGGTGATGGTGTTCAAACAGCTTGCCTTTCCAAGTTGGGGAAGATTACAAGTTCAGGGGGTAATACCAAAAGAGGTCTTCACTTGCTGCAGTACCTACAGTGAATGTACACACTGCAAGCAAAGTATTCTTGCAATGGAAAGGCATGCAGATGAAGCAGATTGTTTTGCTCTGGTTTGAGCTAGTGTCCTAAGAGCTCTTACAGCTGCATCCATCCAGGCATTTGAAGTATATTCATATTCCTTCCTTTGAGTTCTGTCGGGTGATGAAATGTTGGGATATCATGACATGAGCTATACATACCACAGGAAAATGAGCCTCTGATCTGTTGTAGTAGCCATAGCATTAATATACCTGGTCCACAATAACCCTCAAGCTGTCTTTTGTTGGCAATTCAATGATAGTCTTATTGAATAGTAAAGGGAAGTGGTTATGCCCTCTTTAGCAATAGGTTATAACTTGAGTGGCATCAACTCAATCTTAAATGTTGTTGAAAATGAAGTTAAAATGGCAAACAATATGATTTGACCTTATGGTGGAGGGAATGCCTTTGATGAAACTGCTGGATATATTCTGGTGTAGGAAGATGCCTGAGGGAATTATATGATGTCTTGGGGATGAGATGAGTGCTTTCAAGTTGTATCATCTGTATCAATATTTAGACCAAGGCTGCAATGATATTAAGAACTGAATGTTCACCATTACAAATGCCAGTTTTATGCCAATCTGAATTATTTCCCATACTAGGAAGAAACCGTTGAATTACTGGACATAACAAAGGCTATGCGCCTGAAAGCATCATAAGCCTTTGTCCATTTTTAGTTCAACTTGTTTTGTTTTGTTTTACAGTCTGAAACAAGAGTGATTGTTCATGTCAACAATGAACAGAGTAAGAACTCTGTCAGCAGTCGGGGGCTTAGTATCTTTGCAGTTGAAGTAGCACCAAAGACAACTACAGTAAGTTGAATTGAGCACATTTGGGGGTACAGTAACATATCTGTTATATTTCAAGATTTGTAATCCAGAAATCTGAATGAATAAGCAGGAGATGTGTGTTCGAATCTAAATAAATTTGAAAGAAAAACTAGTGACCATGAAACTACAAGAGCGTTGGAATAATCTGTCATCCTGACATGGTCTGGCCATATGTGATACCAGAATCACAAAAATGTGATTTACTCTTAACTGTCCACTGAAATGGCTTTGCAGGCTGCACAGTTATATTCAGGATAGTATTCCATTACCAACTTCACAAGGGCAACAGGATGGGCAATAAACACTAGCCTTGTTGGCAATGTCCGCAGCCGATGAATGAATAAGATTTGTGACAACATTGTATACTCAGAGTCTGTCACTCCTGTGTGACATATAATGATATGACACAACTTCATATCTGTCTTGAAAAGTCTGGCCTGCATAACTTGATTTTGTGAGCACTGGTTATATCCTTTGATTTTTTGCCTAGTTCACGGTCCTTGGCATGAACCTAGACTGAGCTTTGCAAGGCCATTTGTCCGTGAGTGGCAATGGTTATCAATTGCATTGAAATATCCTGAGATTGTGATAAATGCTGAATACAGACATATCCTGGCCAGTGCCAACCCTGTCCCCAATCAATGAGCATGATTGATGTCCTTCTGCAAGACTTGCATTTGAGGTGGGGTGGCCCCATTAAAAAAATACAGATTTGTACCTCACCATATTATTGGCAATCACTGACTGGGTCCCTATAATCATTGTCATGGGTAAGATGCCCACTAGCCCACATCCTTAGACTTATTGAGCCTTTAAGGATATTAATCTGCCTCCACTGACATAATATAGTGAGCAGAGGAAAACAGACCTTTTTTTTTCAAAAAAAGTTGCTGAAAAGGCAGCTGGGGAAGGTGGAATATTTCCTTTAGGGGGTGCACGGTGTGCTTCCTCATATGGTCTTCAAATGTCCTAATGCTCCCTTCACACCTCCCCCCCCCCCCCCAAAATCTCCAGGGTGCCAATTCCTCCACAACCAACAAGCCCAGGACTTATCTGCATTCAGAATCTAAGTTTGATATCTACTGTTCTTGGGACAGTAGGAGCTAAAGATCAATCAGATTGGCTGGCATCTTGCAATGGTAGGACCTCCACCCTCTGAGGAGTGTAACTCCCACACTCTGCTTATTTTCGGCCAAAAGCAGCATTCTATATCCTGGATAAATTTCAGCCCAATATCTACATGCATTCTCCAGTCAAAATTGCTGCATACTAATCAGGAGTAAACTTTCTAGTTTGATTTTGTGCTCCTTCACTCTCATGCTGACAGTTACAGTGTTCCAAATTACCCTGGCTAAGATCTGCCAACTAGGCATGGATTATGAAAAGATTAAATCAGAGAAGAGGTTGAGAAGGAAATTAACAGCAAATTTTGAATATATCTCCCCTCCCTTAGAATAACATCGAAATATTAATTTTGCTGTTTTCTTATCCTACTATTTGTAGGTCTGCCAGCATGTAATGCCTATCAATGAAAAACTGGAATGGATTTACAGCTGCACAGAAAGCATTGTGACCTGAAATATAAAGCACAAGAAAAGAGCTGCATTATCAAGCATCTGGATGGCAATGCTGCTGAATCCAAAGTGTGAAGTTAAATTGACACTTTTGTATGTGTGCCTTCTAATGTATTTTTAATTGATCTCATTTATTTGCTGGCTAAGTGTTTTGTATAATTATGGTTCCATGGAATATGTTATTTACATATCGAAAGGGAAATTGTTAATATTGTGTTGTGAATCACACAGGGAATGCTTTTCTGCAGAGCTTAGTGTAGTTTGATCTAATGTGGCATTGTATATGTTTGTGAAAGATACCCTAATTGAAACAACTTAGTTATCACAAAAATGAAATTAATGCAATGTCCTAAACGCATAGGCATTAAAGAGCAACATTGGAGCATATCGCATGACCAGATGGTCTCTCAGCCTTCCATCAATCCAGTCCATCTGCTACTACTGAAGTAAATTCTGTTGGGCTTTTGGCCAGGCCGCCAGATGCGGTGTCTCATGTTTGCAAGATACTTGCCATACTAAAACAGAAACTGATCTTTGGTGATACCACACAAGATGGCCTCTTCTGTCCACCCGAATGTGTGTGCAATCAAAGACCTCATAAGAACTTTTGTTAAAACTATTACATCCACCCAGCAGATTTAAGTTGCATACAAACAATATATATGGTTGGAGAGAAGAGATCAGTGGAACGAAAACAAAATACATTAGTTTTATTTACATTATGAAAGCATTGACAATATTGCAAAGATTTTAAAAATTAGGAGAAAGTGAGGACTGCAGATGCTGGAGATCAGAGCTGAAAAATGTGTTGCTGGAAAAGGGCAGCAGGTCAGGCAGCATCCAAGGAGCAGGAGAATTGACGTTTCGGGCATAAGCCCTTCTTCAACCCCACCACCAAGGATATATTTCCCTCACCTCCCCTATCAGTGTTCCGGAAAGACCACTCCCTCCGTGACTCCCTCGTCAGGTCCACACCCCCCACCAACCCAACCTCCACTCCCGGTACCTTCCCCTGCAACCACAAGAAATACAAAACTTGCGCTCACACCTCCCCCCTCACTTCCCTCCAAGGCCCCAAGGGATCCTTCCATATCCGTCACAAATTCACCTGCACCTCCACACACATCATTTGCTGCACCCGATGTGGCCTCCTCTACATTGGGGAGACAGGCCGCCTACTTGCGGAACATTTCAGAGAACAGCTCTGGGACACCGGCACCAACCAACCCAACCGCCCTGTGGCTGAACACTTTGACTCCCCCTCCCACTCTGCCAAGGACATGCAGGTCATTGGCCTCCTCCATCACCAGACCATGGCAACACGCGCCTGGAGGAAGAGTGCCTCATCTTCCGCCTAGGAACCCTCCAACAACAAGGGATGAATGCAGATTTCTCCAGCTTCCTCATTTCCCCTCCCCCCACCTTATCTCAGTCCCAACCCTCGGATTCAGCACCGCCCTCTTGACCTGCAATCTTCTTCCCAACCTCTCCGGCCTATCACCCTCACCTCCGTCCACCTATCACATTCCCAATGCCCCTCCCCCAAGTCCCTCCTCCCTACCTTTTATCTTAGCCTGCTTGGCACACCCTCCTCATTCCTGAAGAAGGGCTTATGCCCAAAGATTTTAAAAATTGTAAACCTGAATTGAAATATGTTAATGCTTTTGATGGTAACCTCATCCCAACTTATCTCACATATTAATATAAAATAGCATTACAAAAATCTGCATGACAAATTGTTTTGCTTCAGAGCACAGCAGCAGGTTGTACATTACAGCATAATGAGAAACCTGTTGCAGAAACCAAACATGTTTGAAAACTCTGAAAAACTATAGTGCTCCTGTATAATTTTACTGTCAGTTGATTATTCTCAACGAGTCTTCATGCATTCATAATTATGAAGCTTCACAGGATAGCAGTATTACTAGTTCAAATGTTTATCATCAACATCTTATGCTATTGCAATAGTGGTTTTTCAAATACAGTTTAACAAGTATATTGTGCTTTCACCTTCTGGATGTTGCTTCCTAATTAATAGTTAACATTTCTACTGATATGGAATGAACTTGTGTAAACAAACCTTAGAAACTAGCCAACAAAAAAAAATCACTGCCTGTAAATTGACTATATCACTTTGAGGGACAGATTAGCTGGTGTGGGAAATGGAGAAATGGTACAGTAATGGGTACCTAGGTGAGTTTACATCAGAGTATTTAATCTTGTCATATTTGACTTTGGTGTACTTAGTGCTAAGATTGGATAAGAAATTAGAAAGACCATAACATTAATGTTTTTCACTGACAAATAGAAACATTCACAGAAAAATGTGTATCTTTTATCATATATCAGATATCTTACATTTTGTTTTGTACCTACTAGATAATTGTTTGCTAAGGATATAAAATATTTCAGACACAATATTTTTGGGTTCTGTATCTTTGCTATCCAAACCGAATAACTTACACAAAGCACCTTCGGGAATAATCCCACAACCATTTTCCCCATTCCACTCGCTTCTTCCACTGCCTGATCCAAAGGATCAAGCATCACTTGCCTTCTCCATGTACTAATCCAGGATGTTTGGTCATTATGAAAAAAAGCTTTTACTATGCACAATGTAATTTTGATTGATTTTTCTTGAGATTTTGCAACTTGCTGTCCCCTCACAGAAGCCTTACTAACTGACTTCACTTTCCCTTATCAGTACCTCACAAAGTACCAGTGATGACATTGCTCTTATTTAAAGATGAATTTTGCCTCACCCTGCTACTTTAAGACCATTAGACATAGCAGCAGAAGTATGCAATTTGGTCCATTGAATCTGCTGCTGTATTCAATGAGATCATGGCTGACCTGATAACCCTCAACTCCATTTTCTCGTCTTTTCCCCATAACCTTCTATTGCCTCACTGATTAAAAATCTGTCAATCTCAGTTTTGAATATACTTAATGAACCACCCACAGCAGTCCTCTGCAGTAAAGAATTCAATTGAATCACTCTGCTCTAAGACAAAATACTCCACTTCATTTCTCTCTAAAGTGTGTGACTCTTACTCTGAGATTAAGCTCTCTTCTCCTAAATCCTCCCACAAAGGGAAGCAATCTCTCCATAACTACCCAGTCAAGCTCCTAAAGAATCTTATTTGTTTCAATAAGGTCTCACATTCTTCTAAGTTCCAGTGAACTTAAGCTGAATCTACTCACCCTGTCCTTACAGGAAAGTCTCTCCACACCTGGAATCAATGTACTGAATCTTCTCTGACTGCCTCCAATGTCAGCATATCCTTCCTTAGATAAAGGAACGAAAACTGCTCACAGTATCCTAGGTATGATCTGGCTAGTACTTTGTATAGTTTTAGTAAGACTTCCCTCTTATTAGACTCCATTCCCTTTGAAATAAAGGCCAGCAATCTATTTGCCCTCCTAATTACCTGGTGAATTTGGATATCAGCTTTTTGGAACTAATGCACAAGGACACCCAAATGTCTCTGTGCTGCAGCTTTCAGCTATCTCCATTTAAATAATGTTGAGTACTTCTATTGTTTCTACCAAAATGGGTAACTTCACTCTACCCACACTATATTCCATCGACCTAGGTTTTGCCCTCTTATTAACCTGTTTATATTCCTTTGTAGACTCTGTGTGTCATTTTCATTACTTACCTTCCCACCTGTTTTTGCATCATTTCCAACTTGACAATAGTACATTCAGTTCTATCATCCAAGGCATGAGTATACATCACAAGTAATTGTGACCTTATTACTGATCCCTATGGCACTTCACTGGTTACAGTTTGCCATTGTGAAAACACACCCTTCATCCCAACTCTGTCTTCCAGTCCTCTACTAATCTGTTGCCCTAATCATCAATTGCCTCTTGTCTTATCAAGTAACCTTATGTGCGGGACCTTATCAAACACCTTTTGCAATTCAAAATACCTTGCTGTTTCCCCTAATCTCTTACCTCCTGTCAGAATTCTCATTCACTTATCAGGCATGATTTTCCCTTCATGAAGCCATACTGACTCTGCTTGCTTATATTATGTATTTCTAAATGGTCTACGATTACATCCTTTAAAGTAGACTTTAAAGTGGGTTACTCTAAGGAGGTTTGGTGTGGACTTGTTGGGCCAAATGACCTGTTTCCACACTTTAGGGATTCTAAAAAAAAATTACTTTCCCAGTCATAGAGTCATACAGATGTACAGAAGCAACTAACTGACCTATCGTTTATTGTTTGTCTCCCTTTTTGAATAAGGGTCTCACAGAGACAGTTTTCCAATCGTCTGGAACTTTTTTGGAATCTAAGAATTATTGTAAGATTATTACCAGTGCGTCCACTATCTCTATAACTACTTCCTTTAACATCCTAGGATGCAAGTCATCAGATCCAGGACTGACACAAAGTATTTGTTCAACCTTCTCTTCCATATCTTGGTTCCCATCGTTAATTCCTCTGCCACATTCTCTAAGGGACTAATGGTCATTTCGGCCCGTCTCTTACTTTTTATATATTTTAAAAATGCTCTTACTGCCCACTTTTATGTTACTTTCCAGTTTACCGACATACTTTATTTTTCCTGCATTATTATATTTTTGGACTTCTCTTGTTGGCTTTTAAAATTTTCCAATCCACTGGTTTGTCTCTAAACTTTGCTACCTCGTATATTTCTTCTTTCAATTTGATACTATTCTTAACTTTCTTGATTAATCATTATTGATTTTTCTCCTTCCTAGAATCCTTACTGGGATATATCTTTGTTTGAGTCATGAAATAGTTTCTTGAATGTCTGTCATTCTTCCTCACCTGTCTTTTCTGCTTAATTTGGTGGCACAGTGGCTCAGTGGTTAGCACGGCTGCCTCACAGAGCCCGGGACCCAGGTTCAATTCCAGCCTTGGGTGACTATCAATGTGGATTTCCTCCGAGTGCTCTGGTTTCCTCCCACAGTCCAAAGATGTGCAGAATAGGTGAATTGGCCATATTAAATTACCCACAGTGTCCAGGGATGTGTATGTTAGGTGCATTAGCTAGGGGAAATGTAGAGTAATAGGGTAGGGGAATGGGTCTCGGTGTGTTACTCTAAGGAGGGTTGGTGTGATTAGATTAGATTACATTACAGTGTGGAAACAGGCCCTTCGGCCCAACAAGTCCACACCGACCCGCCGAAGCGCAACCCACCCATACCCCTACATTTACCCCTTACCTAACACTACGGGCAATTTAGCCTGGCCAATTCACCTGACCTGCACATCTTTGGACTGTGGGAGGAAACCGGAGCACCCGGAGGAAACCCACGCAGACACGGGGAGAACGTGCAAACTCCACACAGTCAGTCGCCTGAGGCGGGAATTGAACCCGGGTCTCCGGCGCTGTGAGGCAGCAGTGCTAACCACTGTGCCACCGTGCCGCCCGTGTGGACTTGGGCCAAATGACCTGTTTCCACACTTTAGGGATTCTAAAAAAAAATTACTTTCCCAGTCATAGAGTCATACAGATGTGTAGCATGGAAACAGACCCTACAGTCCAACCCATCCATGCCGACCTGATATCCCAACCCAATCCAGTCCCACCTGCCAGTACCCGGCCCATATCCCTCCAAAGCTTTCCTATTCATATACCCATCCAAATGCCTTTTAAATGTTGCAATTGTACTAGCCTCCACCACTTCCATTATACGCACTACCGTCTGCATGAAAAGATTGCCCCTTAGGTCTCTTTTATATCTTTACCCTCACCCCAAACCTATGCCCTCTAGTTCTGGATTCCCCCACCCCAGGGAAAATACTTTGTCCATTTATCCTATCCATGCCGCTCATGATTTTATAAATCTCTATAAGTTCGCCCCTCAGCCTCCAATGCTCCAGGGAAAGCAGCCCTAGCCTATTCAACCTCTCCCGATAGCTCAAATCCTCCAACCTTGGCAACATCCTTGTAGATCTTTTCTGAACTCTTTCAAGTTTCACAATATCTTCCCAATAGGAAGGAGATCAGAATTGCATGCAATATTCCAACAGTGGCCTAACCAATGTCCTGTACAGCCGCAATGTGACCTCCCAACTCCTGTACTCAATACTCTGACCGATAAAGGAAAGCATACCAAACGCCTTCTTCACTGTCCTATCTACCTATGACTCCACTTTCAATGAGGTATGAACCTGCACTCCAAGGTCTCTTTGTTCAGCAACACTCCCTAGGACCTTACAATTAAGTGTATAAGTCCTACTCTGATTTGCTTTCCCAAAATGCAGCACCTCACATTTATCTAAATTAAACTCCATCTGCCATTTCTCCACCCATTGGCCCATTTGGTCAAGATCCCATTGTAAACTGTGATAACATCCTTCGTTGTCCACTACACCTCCAATTTTGGTGTCATCTACCGACTTACTAACTATACCTCTCATGCTCACATCCAAATCATTGATATAATGATGAATAGTAATGGACTCAGCACTGATCCTTTTGACACTCCACTGGTCACAGGCCTCCAGACTGAAAATAACCCTCCACCACTACCCTCTGTGTTCTACCTTTGAGCCAGTTCTGTATTCAAATGGCTAGTTCTCCCTGTATTCCATGAGATCAAATCTTGCTAACCAGTCTCCCATGGGGAACCTTGTCGAAGGCCTTACTGAAGTCCATATAGATCACGTCTACCATTCTGTCCTCATCAATTCTCTTTGTTACTTCTCTATGTTTGTGAGACATGATTTCCCACGCACTAAGCCATGTTGACTATCCTTAATCAGACCTTGCCTTTCCAAGTCTGTCCCTCAGGAGTCCCTCCAACAACTTGCCCACCACTGAGGTCAGGCTCACTAATCTACAGTTTACTGGCTCGTTCTTACCACCCTTCTTAAACAATGGCACCACGTTAGCCAACCACCAGTCTTCCGGCACCTTCCCTGTGACTATCAATGAAACAAATATCTCAACAAGAGGCCCAGCAATCACTTCCCTAGCTTCCCACAGAGTTCTAGGGTACACCTGATCAGGTCCTGGGGATCTATCCATTTTTATGCATTTCAAGACATCCAGCACTTCCTCCCCTGTAATATGGACATTTTTCAAGATGTCACCATCTATTTCCCTACATTCTATATCTTCCATGTCCTTTTTCACAGTAAATACTGATGCAAAATACTCATTTAGTATCTCCCTCATCTCCTGCAGCTCCACACAAAGGCTGCCTTGCTGATCTTTGATGGGCCCTATTCTCTCCCTGGTTGCCGTTTTGTCCTTAACTTATTAGTAAAAATCCTTTGGATTCTCCTTAACTCCATTTGCCAAAGGATCTCATGTCCCCTTTTTGCCCTCCTGATTTTCCTCTTAAGTATACTCCTACTGCCTTTATACTCTTCTTAGGATTCACTCGATATATCCTGTCTTTTCTTGACATATGCTTCCTTCTTTTTCTTAACCAAACCCTCAATTTCTTTAGTCATCTAGCATTCCCTATACCTAGCAGACTTTCCTTTCACCTTAACAGGAATATACTGTCTCTGGACTCTCGTTATCTCATTTCTGAAGGCTTCCCGTTTTCCAGCCGTTCCTTTATCTGCAAACATCTGCCCCCAATCAGCTTTTGAAAGTTTTTGCCTGATACCGTCAAAATTTACCTTTCTTCAATTTAGAACTTCAACTTTTAGATCTGGTCTCTCCTTTTCCATCACTATTTTAAAACTAATAGAATTATGGTCTCTGGCTCCAAAGTGCTCCCCACTGACACCTCAGTCACCTGCCCTGCTTTATAGTCCACTCCAGTCAATTTATCCCTCATCCCTGTGCAATTACCCTTGTATAAATTTAGCATAGTTATTTTCAACTCAATTTTCTCACTCAAACTAAATTTATCACATTATGTATCACTATTTCAAAGGGCATATTTTATTGTGAGATCATTTATTAAACCTGTGCCCTTTCACATCACGCGATACAAAATAACCTGATTCTTGGCAGTAATGATTTGGAAGTGCTGGTGTCGGAGTGGGGTGTACAAAGTTAAAAATCACACAACGCCACGTTAGAGTCCAACAGGTTTATTTAGAAGCACTAGTTTCCGGAGCGCTGCTCCTTCATCAGGTGGTTGTGGCGTATAAGATCGTAAGACACAGAATTTATAGCAAAAATTTACAGTGTGATGCAACTGAAATTATATATTGAAAAACACCTGAATTGTTTAAGTCTCATCTTTTAGAATGACCATGTTGGTTTCAGTTCCTCCATATGTGTAAGTCCTAGAGCATTTTTTAAAGTTACATTCTCAAGTGAACTTTAGCAATAGGTGCCATGTAGACCCTGATAATGCATTGAAATTGTGAGGTGCCCTGTGTGAGGCTGTCTGTGCCCCAGTGTTCAGACTGATTCTATTTCTAATAAAGGGATTTACAGAATTTTACATGGATTCATGCAGTTTCTGAGCAAAATAAAATCTAATTCTGCAAGTACAAATTCACCCCACGAACTTATATGTGGGTATGTGTGTGGGGAGGTATGAGTGTCTGTGTGAGAGAGTGTGTGTGTATGTGTATGTGTGTGAGTGTAAAGGGGTATACACTAAACATTGATGTTAAGTAGTAGTTTTAAAAAATTGTGATCTGTATCTGATCTATCCTCAAAATGTTTCATTCTATCAAAGCATGGAGAACTGCATGTGAAGTATATGATAAGGTTAGATCACAAGAGGGTGCTATTGCTGCACCACTGGTAAAAAGCATTGTATAATTAGATATTATATAACACAAGTCCATTCCTGAAAGTAAAACACTTTGATCAATTATGGAAGTGCTCCAAAATTTAAGAAAATATCCAATCTAAAACCTGGAATAAACATATAACTTCCAATCCACTATCCTTTCCATTAACCGAAGGAATATAGCTTCCTCACGAGTTACATTCAAGTTCCCTCATCCTTCTCCGATACTTCTGTTGCTATTGCCCTGTTTAACCATTTCCTCTCACATTTGTTGCTGCTTTGATCCTGCTCATTGCTTTTAGCATAGCCCTCTTCTCTCTTAAGAGTAGACACTTAAGCATCTCAAGCGGACTAGCTAGCAGAGGTATCCACTGACGTCTTCATCCTCTCCATCCTACAAACCAAAGTGCCCACTTGCTTCAGGAAGACAACCATCATCCCCGAACCTATGAAAGCACATGCAACGTGCCTTAATGAGTACCACCCAGTGGCTCTGACCTCCATTGTCATGAAGTGCTTCAGTAGCTAGTCACAGCCCACATCAACTCTTGCCTCCTAGCCTGCCTTGATCTCCTGCAATTTGCTTACCAATGTAACAGTCCATAGAGGACACCATTTCCCTAGCTCTACAGTCGTCGCTGGAACATCTAAACAATAAGAATATCTGTGTCAGACTCCTACTCAGCGAATACAGCTCCACCTTCAACACCATTGTCCCCTCCAGACTGATCTCAAAACTCCGAGACTAGGTCTCTGCTCTGCCCTCTGCAACTGGATCCTCAGCTTCCTGACCCACAGACCACATTCAGTGAAGATAGACAGCTGCACCTCCTCCACGAGAACTCTGAACACTGAAGCACCCCCTCCAAGAATGCATTCCCAGCCCTCTGCTGTACTCCCTGTATATTCACGACTTTGCAGTCAAATTTCAAAAGAATACCATCTACAATTTTGTTGACGACACCCTTGTGGTAGGATGGATGTCAACAAATGATGAGTCAGAGTGCAAAAAAGAGATAGAGATCTTGGTGTCATGGTGCAATGATAACAATCTCTCAATGTCAGCAAAACAAAAGAACTGATCGTTGACCAGAAAGAAAGGAGAAGAACACACCCCCATCTACATCAATGGAGCAGAGGTTGAGAGGGTGGTCAGCGTCAAGTTCCTAGGAGAGACGATAACCAACAGCCTGTCCTGGACTTGCCACATAAATGCAATGGTCAAGAAGGTACAACAATGCCTCTTGTTCCTCAGACGGCTTAGGAAATTCAACATGTCCATAAGGGTCCTCACTAACTTCTACAGATGTCCATAGAAAATATTCTATCTGGATGCATAATGGCCTGGTACGGCAACTGCTTTCCCAGGACTGTATGTTATGGACCAGGCCAGACATTTCAAGAAGGTGGTCCAGACCCTAACGTTTTTAGTTGTTTTAAGCAGGTGTAAATGAGTGATGCAGCTAGTCCAACCACTCAGTTTTAAACAAAACAATTTATTTACAGTCAAAAAGTGCAGTAGTGGAGCAGGAGAATCGACGTTTGGAGCATGAGCTGTTCATCAACATTTCTGATGAAGAGCTTACGCTCGTAATATTTACTCTCCTGCTCATCGAATACCGCCTGACCAGCTGTGCTTTTCCAACACCACACGTTTTGACTCCTATCTCCAGCATCTGCAGTACTCACTTTCTTCTAGAATTTATTTACAGACTACTGAGTGAAATACGAACAAAAGAGAACCAAATTTAGAATAACCTAACCTCTCTGAAAACCTATTTGATTCTATTGCAACTTACTTGTGGTGTTCCAAATACCTGCAACATTCCTATAAACACTCACTAGGCAAAAAAAAAGGAAAAATAAAACATGGGTTCTTACAGGAGAGATGTCAGAGAGCGAGAGAGGATTAGCGTGGAACTGCTTCTTTGGGTCCCTAGCAGCTTCATTGGGTCCCCAGGTAAAACTTGACCAGCAGCTGCAAACAAAACAGCTTGCTAAAACCAAACCAAACCCAAACTGTGAACTGGGAGAACTGTCTACTCCCCTTTCATTGAACAAGTGTTTAAAAAAAACACTTAAAAGCTTTTTCAATTTATTGGTCAAAGTATTGAGTAAAGGAGTTGAAAGGTCATGTTGTGGCTGTACAGGACATTGGTTCGGCCATTGCTGGTATACTGCGTGTAATTTTGGTCTCCTTCCTATCGGAAAGATGTTGTGAAACTTGAAAAGGTTCAGAAAAGATATACAAGGATGTTGCCAGGGTTGGAGGATTTGAGCTGCCAGGAGAGGTTGAATAGGCTAGGGCTGCTTTCCCTGGAGCGTCGGAGGCTGAGGGGTTAACTTATAGAGGTTTATAAAATCATGAGGAACGTGGATAGGATAAATAGGCAAAGTCTTTTCCCTGGGGTGGGGGAATCTAGAACTAGAGGGCATAGGTTTAGGGTGAGATGGGAAAGATATAAAAGAGATCTAAGGGGCAACCTTTTCACGCAGATGGTAGTACATGTATGGAATGAGTTGCCAATGGAAGTGGTGGAGGCTAGTACAATTGCAACATTTAAAAGGCATCTGGGTGGGTATATGAATATGAAGGCTTTGGAGGGAATTGGGCCAGGTATTAGCAGGTGGGACTAGATTGGGTTGGGATATCTGGTTGGCATGGATGAGTTGGACTGAAGGGTCTGTTTCTGTGCTGTACATCTCTATGACTATGACTCTAAGTAGATATTTCCAGACATATTGAAACCTTTGCCTTTATGACCCCTCTGAAAAAAAACAAGGACAGCATAACGTGTTAAAGGAGCAGCATTGTCACACCTAAGAAACTACAGAAGGTTGTGTGCACAGTCCAGACCTTATGGAAGTAAACCGTCCATCCACTGATTCCAGTTACACTTCTTGTTGCTGTGGAAAGACTGCCAGCATCATTAAAGACCCCTCCCACACTGGTAATGCTCTCCTACAACCTCTTCCATCAGGCAGAAGATAAAGAAACTTGAACACATGCACCAACAGGTTCAAGAACTGTTTCTTCCCCGTCGTTATGAGACTGATGAATAGACCTCTAACTTCAAATAATGTTGAACTTGTTAATGTTGATCTTGCTTCACCCACCTCCTGTGCAGTGTAACCTATGTCTAAGCACTCTATAATCTGTATATCCTTGCTTGCAATGATCTACCCGTACCGCTCACAAACAAAGCTTTTCACCCTACTTAGGTACACATGACTACAATGCGTCAAATCATGTCAAATAAAATCTCCGATACAAGATAATCTAACTATTGCTACTTGACATTCAATGGCTTCACCATCATTGAATCACCCACAGACTTTCATTGATCAGAAACTGAAATGAACTAGTGAATATAAATACAGTGACTACAAGAGCAGGTCGGAGTCTAGGAAGCCTTCTCCACCATCTACAAAATACAAGTCAGAAGTGTGAAGGAATACATCCCCCTTGCCTGACTGAGTGCAGTTTCAACAATATTCAAGAAACTCAACCATCCAGGACAAAGTAGCCTACTGAACTGGCACCATGTCCACAAATATCCAAACCCTTCCCTATTAATGATTAATAGCAGCAAGAGTGTACCATCTACAAGATACACTGCAGAATCTCACCAAACGTCCTTAGACTGCACTTTCCAAACCCACAACCAGTTCCACCTAGAAGGACAAGGGCAGCAGATGATTGGAAAACCACCATTTTCAGATTCCCCTCTAAGTCACTTACCATCCTGACTTGGAAATATACCACCGTTCCTTCAGTATTTCTGAGTTAAAATCCTGGGAGAGTTCCCTCTCTAAGGGCATTGTGGGTCAACCTACAGCATGTAGACTGCAATGGTTCAAGAAGACAGCTCACCACCACCTTTTCAACAGTAACTGGGGATGGACAATGAATCCATGTCCAGCCAGTGACACCCAAATGCCATGAATTTAGAAAATGGTGCACAACCAGTCTAGCTGTTAATCATTAGGTCAAATGTGAGATAGAAAATGATCATATCCATTATTCCAGGATTTTCTTGCAAGGAAGGGACAACAGCAAGCTCCTGTTTAATATAATCAATCATCCCCTCGAGCTTCATTTTTAATGTCAAATATCAGGTTATGTATTTCTTCATTACAAAAATTGAGCTCATCTTGGAAGCTGTCAATCTTTTTAAATCTCAGTCTAACTGCTTCCTAGTTACCCCCCCCCCCCCCCCCCCCCCCCCCCCAACTCTGTGCTAGGACATCATACTTTTGAGCTACCTCTCCACTTCAAAACTTATTCATCCATAAAACCCACCTTATGCTTCCTCATCACTAACTTCTCACATGCACCAACCCTACGTGGTCCTCTTGCTTTTTGTAATTGTTATTAGCCCTTACACAGAACATAATTTCTCCTCATTAAAATTTTTATCATCACTCTCTTTTCATTTGACTTCTGCAACTACGACCTTATGTTCAACCTCCTTTTTCTCTTTAATGAGTTATGACCTTTCATCTCTGTTCCCTGTCCAAATTATGATGTTCTGCCTCTCCTTGTCATCCCGCACTGTGAAGCTATCTTTACATAATTTCAGGCCCACTGAGCTGAATATCAGCCATGCATATCTGACAATGGCTTCTCTTCATATAGTGTGCAATGCTACCTTTAGCCTCATGCACTCAATATGCTACTAAAGCATAATATGCTATTAAATTATGCTACTAGAATTTTTTTAGAATGGTCTTTTAGATTTTTAGCATTTTTTAAGAATTATTTCCCACAATGTTGCTTTCTGTAACTCTATCCCTGTGTATTGCTACTTTCTAAATCTTGCCTTTGTATTTCTGTTTAGCCCCCAACACTAATTGTGACTAAATGCAATTTGTAGTTGTACCCACTCTATTGTTTAAAAATCCAAATAACAAAATTTGTACCAACACAATTTGGGACTGAACTCAAAAGACATTCAACATTTATTTTTCAAAAGGTAATCAGAGCCATCAGAATAGCTGGCATTTTGCTAGTTCTGCTATTTCATCAGTCAGAGATAGGAGCTGCATTTACTTTCCTTTTGTATTTTAAAATGGATCCTTTCTTGTGAAAAAAACATGCTTGAACAAATATATTGCATACTTTAAAACCCACAGTGGGCGGCATGGTGGTTCAGTGGTTAGCACCGCAGCCTCACAGTGCCATGGACCTGGTTTCAATTCCCGCCTCAGGCAACTGTCTGTGTGGAGTTTGCACATTCTCCCCGTGTCTGCGTGGGTTTCCTCTGGGTGCTCTGGTTTCCTCCCACAATCCAAAGATGTGCATGTTAGGTGAATTGGCCATGCTAAATTGCCCATTGTGTTAGGTGCATTAGTCAGGGGTAAATGTAGGGAATGGGTCTGGGTGGGTTGCTCTTTGGAGGGTCGGTGTGGACTTGTTGGGCTGAAGGGCCTGTTTCCACACTGTAGGGAATCTAATCAAAATTATAGTTGAGGAGGGCTCTCCTTTGTCTAAAGACTTAATTAGTATATTTACTGTGCAAAATTGAGTAACTACAGTATCAGGCTTTATCTTAATTTAATCTCAGTTTCCCCTTTAGAAAGTACTCATTCTTTCTGGGATACAGTTCTTCCTGGTTTATGTGGTAGGGGATCTCCACTAGTTCATTCAAGTTGTCTTTCTTCAAGTGTCAGTGAGCCACTAAATTTGAGCATATTATTTAAATATGGTGAAAGTGGGGATGGAGAGGAAGAGAGACATGCACATGACATCTGAGCATAATCATTACTTGATGTTCTTGCATGTATCTAATAGTAAGTAAGTCCCTGGTGTACAGGTCAGACATAGAGCATTTACTTGTCATTTAGGACATCCCTTGTTCAAAGTCAGCTGTCCTCTTATAAGGGCTCTTATGCTAAAGTGCCTCTGTGCCTGAGTACAAATACTCCCCTTCCCTGAATGTGTTTTATAACAAGTTAATTAAACTTTTTTTTTACAACAAGCATTATTGCATGATGATTCTTTTTTGTCCCCCCACCTAGTCTGGGACATCAAGACCAATTTTAGTAGCTACTACCTCAGCAGACACCAGCTGATTCAGCACAAAGCAGGGATCAAATCTGGAATTCCTCATTTGTCTGGCTTGCTGCCACACCAGAGATAAATTTACGGACTGAGACATCTGGGAAGATTTTTAATGTCCATTAAGATGTCAGTTATGGTTTTTGATAGTGTATCAAAAATCTGAATTTTATCTAATGATTGTTTCAAAAGTTCTCAGAAATTTTAGTATTAAAATATACAGTAAATATTTTTATGAGCTTGTTTGAGTCCTTATCATTTCAGAGGTGCACTCACTTGTTATACTTGGAATTATAACAGGCTAACTGCTGCTTATTTTAAAGTGTGTCTTAATTGCTTCAGGCATGTTGGCAGCAAAATGTCTTGGAGGGCTATCTTTAACCTGCTAGTGATTCCTTTGCTCTATGACTTTTTGCACTGTAACTGTAACCCAGTGGAGTAAATGTCAGCTAACACATAACCCTTACAGAGATTCACTTTTAGTTTGAGTCTAAACATAGAAATGTCCTAAATTTTTATGTAGTAGGTAGTTCCAAAGTTTCTGCTATACCATATTACAGCTTGGGACTGAAGTTCCAATTTCAGTGAGGGTGTAAAATGGGCAATATTGGATCTACATCTGTTATATGCACCACCTAATTTTAAGCAAGATGTATAATGGGCAGTTGTTCCATATCCCACTAAAGGTGAAGGTTTCAGTTTTATCTTCCACTAAAAAAAAACTTTTCAGAATTCTTTGACTCACAACTCTCCTATTATCTCCCTTTATAAGCCTTTATGAGATCTATCCCTAATACTTATTCTTCAGTCAGTTGAATCTGCGACCTGCAAGCGTTTCTCTCAATGCGATATAGTAGTTTTTTTCACTCTTCACCCAAAATTCACCTCATTAATTATCTACCCATCCCTAAGGCGGCAGTCTTGCAAGATGTTATCTTGTTTCTATCCCTGAAAATATACTGCTGGGATATCCCAAAATGGACCAGCATTCCTGACACAGTTATCATCACTAAAAGGCCACTGTGTACTCGGGCTGTCAGTCCAGAGCTACCTGCGCAGTTCATGACATCCCGTGCGTCAACGCAGATAATGGGAAATTGACATTTCACTTTGTGGACAATTTCATACGGGTCCTGGTGGATGATACGAGGCTTGCACCTACATTAATGTGGTCTTAGACATCTGGAGGAATTCCCAGTACTCCGCCGGGGTAAGTGCCATCATATTGTCTCTGTCAGCCCACAATTACTCTATCTCTGCTACTGCACCTACCGTCCACCAAGGCTCATGCTCTACCACTCTCACAATTTATTGAATGCACTCAGGACAACTGCCTCCTTTAACCCCACCTGTACCAGCACTGATAGCTGTGTTAGCCACTTCTATCTCTTTTAATACCTTACTTTCTCTCACACAGCCCACATTAGGGCAAAAGGACATAGAACATAGAACATAGAAAAATACAGCGCAGTACAGGCCCTTTGGCCCTTGATGTTGCGCCGATCCAAGCCCATCTAACCTACACTAGCCCACTATCCTCCATATGCCTATCCAATGCCCGTTTAAATGCCCATAAAGAGGGAGAGTCCACCACTGTTACTGGCAGGGCATTCCATGAACTCATGACTCGCTGAGTAAAGAATCTAAGGAGTCAAGACAGATGATGCATTGCCTAACATTCAGCTTCTTGCATCTTATAAAGTGAGGATCCTAACACTGACCAATCCAAGTGGCTGACTGGCCATATCCAAGCTCCAGAATTGGTTTCAGAGGTGCTCTTGCTTACAGTGCTGGGACCTCCAACTGAGGGCTGTTTCCCTTGCCTAAGGACAGCTGACAATTATGACTAGCTTCCTGACTTTGTGGCAGCGTTCAACGGAAAGTTAAGACAGCAGTACTGTGAGTTTGGTACCTCTGGCTGAGTGAGCTTTGCACAAAAAGGCAAGCCAGGGAAATTGTCAACATCCAGGTAGACCCAAACTGAGTGATTGCTGAGAGAGCAAGTGAACAGCCCTGACAGACAGCCAAATCTAATCCGTGAGCTGGGTGCTCTGACTTCCTTATAAAGTAATCTTGGCATTGAATTTCCTTGCAGTGGCTGATAGGATAGGAAGATTCATAATAATGAGGAAAGACATGCAGTTAATGAGGCAATAATACCACTTAATACGCATCTCACTACTGTCTGGCAAGAAGCTCGTCTCAATGTTTGGAGCTTAACTGAAAAATGCACAAGTTGCTCCTGACATCAAGAAATGCCTCACAGGAGTCATTTCTCACTTCGTATTATGGCCCATGTCATTCAGGACCCTGTCAGGTTCTGCATAGTTGATTTCCTTCCTTGGATCTTTGAGTTTCCCTTGCTTTTCATTGTACCTCTAAACTTGATCTTAGCTATACCACCAAACCAGGTACTGAAAGAAGACAATTGATTCAATTCAGATGCAAATCATGATATTGAGACTTATTTAGAAAGATTAAGTATGTGGGCAAAAGAATGTCAGATGGAGTATAATGTGGGAAAATGCGAATTTGTCCACTTTGGCTGAAAAAAAAGTGGACCTTTCAAATGGAGGGATATTGCAGAACCCAATGGTGCTCTTTGTTCCTTTATCACTTGTAACTTAGAGAATGGGTGATGGACCTTCATTTTGAGTTGTTACTTTCTTTGTGATTATGATAGTAAATTGAAAATTACAGGGTTATAGTCCATCATTGGTGAAGACTAACTTATATGTACAAATCAGGATGAAATAATGAATTGGAAGTAAACATTTGCACAGCTCTAGACCTTCTTGATGTTAGAATTATTAGAATTTACTGTGGTATTTTTATTTGTCTTAAAGATAATTTCAGTTATTGAATTTGTCCTCACCTGGCTTCCAGTTCATTATTTTTATTAACAAGTCAGGCTTCCCTCTAAATTTAGACTCTGCTCAGATTTTTGTACACTTTGGTCATATCTTTGGTTGTTTTAATTGAATCCTCTTTTGAGGTCAGGCCCCAATTTCAGTCTCAGACAAGATGGAGAGGTGAATTGAATTATTTTTACTGTCCTCCTCTCCTGTCTGCAACAGAAGTTCATTTTTAATATTCTTTCTTTTCTTTTGAAAAAAAGATGGTGATGCATTTCCACAAGCCCATTGCAAAATCCAATTTACAATGGCCCACAGCAAAGTATTTAGGTTCAAACAAAGAAGGATTTATTACTGTACTCAAAATCACAGCAGGATGGTTTGCAACACACATTCCCACACACACATGCAAGAAAGAAAATAAAAAGGAGTGAAGTTACAAATTACTTAAGGTAAAAGATGTCAGAATTAGGATATGTGAATTAGAAAATTCAGGAAGTTAATATCCTGTGAGGAAGTTAATTCCTTCATTGGCTGTTCACAGAAGTTGCTTTCACAGCAGCTCAGATGATGTCAAATTGCTGGTAAAGTTATAGTCATTGTAAACTGGAAGTGGGTCACTTTGCAGATGAAATACAGGTTTCTTCCCAGGCTAATGGAACTGGTTTCGTTTGGAAAACTTGGTTGCCATGGATGAGTATGACTCTATGACTGTATGACTCTAAGTCAAACTTTTGAGATATACTGAGATCAGAGGTAGCTTTAGCTAAGCCTAGAGCTGGTTATTCTTCTAGTGTTACAAGTTACAAAATAACTCAAAGAACTGTATAAAGGTAACGGCATCATAGGGCTGCAATCTCATGAGAGACAGATGACTCATGGTATTTTTAACCTCAGGGTCACCACCCCGAGGGGAGTGGAGAGATTGAGAAGGAGAATCCTTCATGGTTATCTCAGCCAGTGTAGACATTGAACCCATACTGTTGAAAACTTTCTGCATTGTGATACAGCTGTCCAGCCAACTGAGCTGAGATGATTAGCAAATGAAGGTTGACACAGATAAACATCTGTTAGGAAGAATAGTTAGTTACTTGTTATTTGGAATTTGTGAGTCCAAGTTATGAAAAAAGAGATCTCAGAGTATAAATACAACAATCACCAAAAGCTGCATTCAGGTTAACAAGGTTATTTTTTAAAAAAAGGACTGAAAAGCAGAGAAGATAAATTAAATCTGTATTAAATGTTGGCCAGACCACAATCTGAGTACTGTGTGCAATTTGCCATATTATGTAAAGAATTGAGGGGCACAAGAGAGAAAGTAGAGAAAAGTTTCAAAGTTTGTATCAGAAATTTGTAAGTCTGCATATCTGGAAATAATAAACAATTTGAGTTCATTTCTGTTGACTAAAAAAGGCTGATTGTTAAACTAATAGAGATATTCAAAATTATGAAAGGATTGTTAGAGAATGCTTCCATTTGTGGAGAACAGCATAACTAAAGGCCGAGTCTGGGACAGGAAGGGATGTCAATGACCAATAACTGAGGCAGGGGACTCAAAGGGGCACGCTGTGTTTAGTTTACAGGTGGGGCCACTGTCCTTGGCCTGTGGCAGGAGGTGGACCCTGGGCCAGGAGCACCACCCAGGGCCTGTACTTTTTGTCCCTGCCTCTGAATAGATTTCACCAACGTGAATAGTAGTGATACAGTTAAAGGGAAGTTAGACAAGCACATGAGGGAAGAGGGAATGAAGAATTTTGGAAAAGATTTAGACAAGAAAAATTGGATTGAAAACAGCATAAATGCAAGAAGGATGAGTTGGTCTGAAAGCCTAATAAACCAGTCTCAAAAGGTAAACACGATTGAGGGTAGCTAAGAGAGGTCAAGTGAAAAAGAGGGACAGGAGGCTTGCCCTGTTGAATCACCAGATACCAGGAGAACTTCTGCCTATTGACTTGACTGAAGACTGGTATGTATGATGCTCAGACCACTAGAGGGGGCTGAGATGGATCATCCATAATGAACTTCCGGCTGAAGATGTTACAAGTACTTCAGCTTTGTCTTTTAGACTGATGTGCTGAGATCCTCAATCAATAACAGTGAGAATATTAGTGGAGTCGCCTCCTCCAGTGAGTTGTTTAATTGTCCACCTCCATTCACAATTGACTTTGACAGGACTGCAGAGCTTAGATTTGATCCATTGATTGTGGAGTCACTTAGCTCTGTCTATGACTTGCTGCTCATGCTATTTGACACACAAGTAGTCCTGTTGTGTAGCTTCACTGGGTTGACACCTCACTTTTAGGTATGCCTGGTACAGCTCCCTGCATGACCTTTGCACTCTTCAATGAATTCCAAAGCAAGTTCTCCTGGGTTTTAAAATGCTGCCAATCACGAGTGTGTGGTTTGATAAGCAGTAATTTCCCATTTCCATGTATTTAGGAGTCACTCTTTCCAATAGGAAGGGCAAGTCCTTCCTAAACACCATGAGACATTTAGGATTTTCTAGTCCCCATCATGGTGTGATGAAAGGTGAACTGGACTGGCTCAGAATCGAAAGAGCAGAAATGAAGTTCTGCCCCTTCACATGCTGGGCGGGTATATCACCAGCAGATTACAATCTGCCCTCTGCCAGATACCTATCTGCAACTCATTAATTCATCAACCCATTGGGATTAACTTTGCCTTCTCAATTAATTTTTACCAAATGGAAAAACTCGACATCCTGAAAACCTGACAGCAAAATGCAGGTGAGTCCGTGGTGAGCTGTATTCAGGGTAATTACTTCCTGCTTCATTCTTACAGCAATACAGCTTTAGTGACGTTTATAGTCACTCACATTGTCACATTTCCAAGTACAGTCGACATGTTCACATTTACCATAGCACGCTGTCTCTCTGGGCCCCCTCCAATCTCAAATAGCACATGACAAACAGAGGACAGTTAATGACTGAACGGTAGGTCTAGATGTTGCCCAAACTAGGCTAACTGATGTCTGTGACTCAAGGGTAACTAGGGAGAGAATAGGGCTCCTCAAAGATCAGCAAGGCGGCCTTTGTGTGGAGCCATAGAAAATGGGAGAGATACTAAAAGAATGCATCAGTATTTACTGTAGAAAAGGACATGGAAGATAACGAATGCAGGGAATTAGATGGCGACATCTTGAAAAATATCCATATTATAGAGGAGGAAGTGCTGAATGTCTTGAAATGCATAAAGGTGGATAAATTCCCAGGACCTAATCAGGTGTACCCTAGAGCTCTTTGGGAAGCTAGGGAAGTGATTGCTGAGCCTCTTGCTGAGATATTTGTATCATTGATAGTCTCAGGTGAGGTGCCTGAAGACTGGTGGTTGGCTAATGTGGTGCCACTGTTCAAGAAGGGTGGTAAGGACAAGCCAGGGAACTATAGACCAGTGAGCCTGACCTCAGTGATGGGCAAATTGTTGGAAGCTTATTCCATACACGTACCACCCTCTGCATGAAAGAGTTGCCCCTTAGGTCTTTTTATATCTTTCCCCTCTCACCCTAAACCTATGCCCTCTAGTTCTGGACTCCCTGACCCCAAGGAAAAGACTTTGTCTATTTATCCTATCCATGCTCCTCATAATTTTGTAAACCTCTATATGGTCACCCCTCAGCCTCCGACACTCCAGGGAAAACAGCCCCAGCCTGTTCAGCCTCTCCCTGTAGCTCAAATCCTCCAACCCTGGCAACATCCTTGTAAATCTTTTCTGAACCCTTTCAAGTTTCACAACATCTTTCCGATAGGAAGGAGACCAGAATTGCACACAATATTCCAACAGTGGTCTAACCAATGTCCTGTACAGCTGCAACATGACCTCCCAACTCCTGTACTCAATCATCTGACCAATAAAGGAAAGCATACCAAACACCTGCTTTACTATCCTATCTACCTGTGACTCCACTTTCAAGGAGCTATGAACCTGCAATCCAAGGTCTCTTTGTTCAGCAACACTCCCTAGGACCTTACCATTAAGTGTATAAGTCCTGCTAAGATTTGCTTTCCCAAAATGCATTTATCTGAATTAAACTCCATCTGCCACTTCTCAGCCCATTGGCCCATCTGGTCCAGATCCTGTTGTAATCTGAGGTAACCCTCTTCACTGTCCACTACACCTCCAGTTTTAGTGTCATCTGCAAACTTACTAACTGTACCTCTTATGCTCACATCCAAATCACTTATGTAAATGACAAAGAGTACCCACGACTGATCTTTGCGGCACTCCACTGGTCACAGGCCTCCAGTCTGAAAAACAACCCTCCACCACCCTCTGTCTTCTATCTTTGAGCCAGTTCTGTATCCAAATGGCCAGTTCTCCCTGTATTCCATGAGATCTAACCTTGCTAACCAGTCTCCCATGGGGAACCTTGTCGAACGCCTTACTGAAGTTCATATAGATTACATCTACTACTCTGCCCTCATCAATCCTCTTTGTTACTTCCTCAAAAAACTCAATCAAGTTTGTGAGACATGATTTCCCACGCACAAAACCATGTTGACTATCCCGAATCAGTCCTTGCCTTTCCAAATACATGTACATCCTGTCCCTCAGGTATCAGATTTTTTTTAGCCTTCTTCTCTCCAAGAACACAAGCCTCAACTCGTCAATTTATCCTCATAACTGAAATTTCTCGTCACTAGAAACATTTTTGTAAAACTCTTCTGCAATGCATTTACATCGTCCTTATTGTGTGATGCCCAGAACAGTTGTGTACAGTTTGGGGACGTGGTTACTTGCTGCACCATTATGCCAAGGCAACTTAGATCAGTTCTGCTTCACCCTGTCAGAAGAGAAGCTGACTTTTGTGTATGGAAGGTGCACTGCTATGTTAGCATTACCCCAGACAATGCGTGCTGTCATTAGACACATGTCATGTTATTCGCAAAGACCTGCTCTTTGAAGCTGCTCAGGATACAGCTTCCCATGGAATATGTGGATGGTAGGGGAGGAACTGAGCTGGGAAACATTGTGAGGTGATGGACTCTCCTGGGCAGGATAAGGCAGGTTGGCAGCACTAATGTTTATGAGAAACATGACTATCATGAGGACATTACTAGATTTTTGAAGAATGAGAAGTGATCTCATTAAAACCTAGGAATAGATGGAGTAGATACAGGAAAGATTCTTCCTCTGGGTGGGGAGATGAGAACTAAGGGAAACAATTTAACACAAAGGTAAGGAGAAACATTTTTTACTCAGAAGGTTGTGAATCTTTGGAATTCTCTACTGCACAGGACTGTGGAAGCTCAGTCTTTCATTATGTTTAAGGTAGAGATTAATAGATTTCTGATGTCCAGTGACATAAAGGATTATTGGGATAGTGTGACTAAAAGGTACTGAAATGTTTGATCATCCATGATTATATTAGATAGCAGAGCAGGCTCTACAATCTGAACATCCCACTTCTGTTCCTATGTCCCGATGTTACCATAGATCACCTGAAAGGAACATCAAGATGGGTCAGATAAACCCTACCATTCTTCTGACCTCTTTCAGAACAAATTACAGTTATTAACTGTTCCAAGGCAACACTAATAGCAGGAGCAGCAGCAGCAGGAGCTGACAACAACTGCAGACTAGCTGCAGTGGCACAGCAGCCTTTACTAAGGGGCCTGCAGAGAAGACATGTATTGACCTAAAACCAAGTCCACAGCATTCAACACAGGTATATCCATAGGACAGATGTTAATGTTGATGCCATCTCATGGTGTTCCAGGGAGTTGTCTCCTGTACAAGCCCCTCTATCCTTAAGTAGGAGTCAATGGTGAAAGCAATAGAATTCAGGTCTGAGAGAATATTTGCAAACTGCTGAATGTTCTGATGGACTTGGGTCTCCAGAGTGGTCACTGTCTTTCCGAGGAGACCACCAAGTACTCGCATGTTGGAGCCACCACAATAAACAGAAGATGGACAGACTCCTGCATCTTTTACTCCAACCTAGTGAGCATGTCCACCATTCTGCTTAGCAATGCATTCACCTGTTTCTGCAGTTTGACCTTGTCAGTTATGTCCAAGTCTTCTGCATAGTGCTGAAAAGATGCCCAGTCTTCAACAGTCCTTGGACTGACAGAGACCGCAGGCATTTCTTCCTCTATTGGCTGCAGACACTTGTCAGTGCTGAATCTACTTCAGTGAAAGTACCCATTAACTTGGGATTCTCTGGGCTCAGGTTCACAGGAAACACCATCAGAGGTGCTGGTGCTGGATAATCTCTGTGGCTGCGTGCATTTTAGTGTCTCATATCTGTGCAAGAAAATTACTTGAGTGAAGAAGCACACAATCTTTGTGTAGAAAAATATCTAGGAGTGGTTGGAGACCTAAGAATTGGCTTTTACCGTTCCAATCTCTCTAAAAGCACAGAGTGAGTCTTGTTCTTCAGCCATCAGCTTCAAAGGAAGTGGGAATATGGAGATCAGGAACCCCTATTTTGTACTGTGCATTTAGAGAAACAGCACAGTACAATTGTTTTGCAATTAGAGAAACAGCAGAGTGGAGTGTGATGGCTATGTGAAGAACATGTGGAGTCCTGCCAAGTGTCGAACCCTATCTTCCCCTCTCCCTACCCCCAGAAGTAAGTAGAAAGCACAGTGCCCCTCTAGTGTTGGACAATGGACAGCAAAATGTGGGCATGAGTCCATCAGTGCATATCATGCATTTGATGCAGATCTTGGCATGTTGGTGCAGTCAGACTGAATGATGGCTCCATGAGCTCAAGAGATTGAAGAGATGGTGGTGTTTACCCTTACATAGGATAAAAGATCATTTGTCTTCTTCCTGTACTGGGCACTGCTTCTTCTATGAGTGTTTGAAGCACTGTGGTCCTGTGTGCCTGGGAGAGCTTATTTTGTCCAGCAGAGGGGGACGGCACCTCCTTTATGGCCCACAAGGCCTTAAGCAGAATGTTCAGTGAGGAATCCATGAGGAGGTAAGGTTCTCCATGGCACCTTGTAGATATCTTAGGAGTTGGTGGAAGAGGTAGTGTGAGCAATGACCACAGGTTGGTCTGAAGCTCCTGGCTTGTAATGAGTTAAAAGGTATTAAAGTAGCCTCTCAATATAGCACCAAAACTTTCCATTCCAGAAGGGTGAGAACCTCTGCCATGGTTTGTTGCATAAGTGGCTGTATAACTCTCTTCTAGACAAAGTAAGCTGAGAAGTAAATGATTGCTCCAGAAACCATGTCCTAGACTACGGTGGACATGATGCCAGATAAAATTCCCACTGCCATGCTTTAACTCCAAAACACAAAATCCCAGCCACAGAGTGTGTGTCACTTGCACTGATGATATACCACTGCCAATCTAAACACCATCTACCTGCCTCTCTGTATGAAAGTACTGTCGGTGGTTTCAGATGCAACATTGTCATATCTGTGAGTATATGAAGATGATGGATAATTTACCATGATCTGAGACAGCCTTAGAGGGTCAAAGGACATTGTGTGATTTCTGACAAATCACTAGTTCTGTCTGACTATGAAAAGTTTATAAATTGTAAATGACCATTGCTCTTGAATTGACACATCCATGGAATTTGCACCTGCTATTGTTGGTTGACTTACCCAAAATTTATATTCTAATGAACTCTTAGATTTACTATGTCTACGTTTCAATGTTACAAATGAGAACAGCAAAGAACTTAATCAGATCATAAGCAGCTACAATGCTACCATCCACTCTCCACTGTATAACAATGGCTTCGTACTTTAAATCGTTTTGGTTGGAAATAGAGGTACTGATCATATTACTGAGACTGAGTACGCTAACTAATCCTGTTGCTCAAATTAGATGCTTGTCAGTCAGAGAGTAACAGGACAGATTTCCTTCAGTTTAAAGAACACAGCTCTGTCTAACAACAAATCAAGAGAGAGAGGGGAACTAATTCATATTCGCCTGATGATATTCACCTATGCAGAAGCTTGGTCATAACCTCATCTGGAAATCCTGTGACCCCCAGCTTGCATTCTTCTCCAACAAATTACAAAGCTTACAAATTAAAGGATTCAATCTGATTGTGATCTGCTTCATGTATTCTGTTAATAATCTAACTGCATGCATTGTTCTCGGAGAATCTATCTTTCCTTGTCTTTGTGTTTGTATCGTGTTTGTGCATGAGGGAGTGAGTGCATTCATTGCATTTACATTCTGCAGAATAAATGTTTATCTCATCTTCTGATGCAAACTTACCCAAAAGCTTGTTTCATGTATAAATCTGAATATCATACTTATAAGGGTATTCAGCACTCTCTCTAAAACACATCTTGTTGTGGACAACCAAGAGATGAGGAGAAAGGGAAAGAGATGTTCCACCATCTTGACCATCTATGACAAACATAAATATACTGCTCAGAAGCTGATCTAGTGGCTAAACATTCACCAAAGTCAATATTTACTATAATGCAAGTGAATTCTTTTACATGTAGAGAAATTAAAATTCCTTTAGATGTAGGACAGAATTATTAATAAATTGGGGAAAGTCAAGTAAAGATTCACACACCAGATTCTGTCTGATCTCGAAATAATTGAAAAAGACACTCTATAGCTGATTGGAATGTATTGCCAGTTAATGCAACATGTGCTGAGTTCCTGCATGCCTTCAACAAAAGGCCAGACCAATTTGTGGCTGAGCCAGAGACAGCAGTATATAAGCTGTACAAGGATTAACCATTATTATGCCACTGTCCAATGTGATAGCTGCTCTATAAACTATGAGAAGGTATTTGATAGGAATCTGTCTACAGAAAATAATGGAATGTTTAAACAAACTAAAAATTAATAGAAATTATAAAAGGGTAATTCAGAATCCATACTGGCATTAATCAATAATGGTGAGACTTGATAAGTTTGCCTGACAGCTTCCCGTTCAAAACAAGATGTGCTAAGGCCCCGGTAGTGTTGAACCTGTATACTGAGACTATCTTCAGAGATGTAGAAATAGAAGACCTATGCAGCATCATGGGTTGAATGTCAACATCTTCAGATATGCTGACAGCATTGCAGGAAATTGTAAATAAAATGAGAGAAATGAGTGTGAAACATGGACTAAGAATGAATGTAAATCAAACTAAGACTTTGGTGAAAATTGAAGTAACTGGACAGGTCTGTAAATAAGGGAATTAGTTCACATATCATGGGGTGAGATCTGAAGAAGAACTGAGATAGCCAAGATCAACTCCACCAGGATAAATGATGCGTTAATGTCAAAAAACCTGCACTTAAATTTTGGGGAAAGAATGCTGAAGTGTTACATTTGGTCACTTATGTAATGATGTCTGCAATACATGTGCAGAGACTGATGAAGATGGAACTATCTAGGGATAACACATTTTTGTTAGTGAATGATAATTTTCTTTGTGACCATGTATATTTAACAACTTGGGTAATTTGGAACTGCAAACTGCAAACTGGTGCATTTTTTTAATGTAAAAAGGGTATGGTTGGAGAAATATAATTTTACTGGCTTGCTGTAGTTATGTGACCTCTATCACCTGCTGTAAGTGCCTGTATGCGCTGTCTGTGGGAGTGATTAAACACATATCAGCTGTACATGGTTCATAGACTTAATTTTTTCAAACAAGCATAATAGATGGTACTTTATCAAAAGCCTTTTGATAGTGCATAAATACATCAACAGCACTCCCCCCATCCACCTTCTCTGTTAGTTCAGTTAAATTGGACAATGATGACGATTGATCTTAATAAATCCATGAAAGGTTAACATTAACTTTTCTTCTTTTTGCACAGATGCTGCCTGCCCTGTTGAGTATTTCAAACAATGTGGTTGCTGTGATCAACACACCATGGATGGAGAAGTTCCTCAATCAAAGTAGTACTCTTATTTGACAGCTCTGCAAGATACCATTCACAATAAAAGGCCGCAGAAAGAGCCAGGGGACAGCTTTAATTTTTCTGTGAGAAAGGTTATCTAGAAGACATGCCTGTTTGAAAAAGTCAGAGAAGCCCAGTTTCCAAATTTTGTTTCTCTCAGCTCAATGATGCTGACTTGTAAAATGAGCAAGGCCCATGTCAAATGTGCAAAGTTGGTGTCAGTATTTCACATATTGTAAGGGCCAATATGAAGAGATAGTTTTATGGGAAAATTTATGTTTTATTCATCCTTTAAATGCATTAATAGTTTGATTTATTGATTTACAATAGGCTTCACCCCCTCAGAGATCTCATTGGCCCATCTCCTAAAGTGTTGGAGAAATGCAGACTGTTATAGCTGTTCACATTAGCTTAGTGTTTATTGATTATTGGGTTGTAAAGGTAGTTGCTAGTCTATAACCAAAACAACAGGTGCAGTTATGGGAATAACCAATGAAGGTGCCCATTATAGGATACTTCATGCAGATCCAATGGTTGTAACACTAATGTTATTATACATTCTTTAATTTTAAAGTTTTGTCAATGAGAAATGAAATGGTGTCCCAATGCATAAAAAGTGCTTCATATTTATGATCTTGATAGCATTATGTAAGTATTTAGCTTAGTAAGTTTGGTCATGAGATTTTGGCCCAATGGGAGGGCCAGCAGGGAATTGGGGTCAGGGGTCACATCACAGCCAATGGCTTGCTGTGAACTCAGGATGGGTAGGGCTGGAGAAGGCTGGGAATTCAAGCAGCCACAGGAGTTGAAGCAAGGACATAAAAACAGGTTAATTGTGCATGGTATGGATTGACTGAGAAGGTATTTGGAAGAATAAGCCCATGTCTATACAGGCATACATGAGAAGGCAGTTACCAGGAAAATTGGAGGGCATTAAGCAACTGGAGAAGGTAATGGAGAGGATAAAGATGAGATGGATACCAGTGACATCCCAGAAATAGCTCCAAATGAGGAAGTGGACAAAATTGAAGAATTCAAGAAAATTACAACCACCAACAAAGTGGTACTGAACAAGTTGTCGGAGCTGCAGGTTGAGAACTCCCCCTTGTCTTGATGAACTTCATTGGAGGATCTTATAATGAGTGGCTAGTGAAACAGTTGGTATACTGGCTTTAATTTTCATACATTCCCTTTAGTTTGGGAAGGTTCTCTTAGATTGGGAAATATTGATGGTAACTCCTTCAAAAAGGGAAGGAGACACAAGGCAGGAAACTACAGGCCAATTAGCTAATTTGCACGCACTGTGGTGAGAGGAATAGAGGCTAAATTGCCTATAGTGTTAAATGCATTAGTCAGAGAAGAATGGGTCTGGTTGGGTTACTCTTTGGAGGGTTGGTGTGGACTTGTTGGGCTGAAGGGCCTGTTTCCACATTGTAAGGAATCTAATCTAATCTATTTAGGACTAGAATACAAGAGCAGATATGTACTGCTGAGGGTGTATACAGCTCTAGTCATAATGTATTTGGAATATTGTAAGCAGTTTTAGGCCCCGTATCTAAGGAAGAATGTGCTGGCTTTGGAGGGGGTCCAGAGGAGGTTTACAAGAATGATCCTGGGATGATGGGCTTGCCCTGAGGAGCAATTGAGGACTCTGGGCCTGTACTAAATGGAATTTAGAAGGAAGAAAGGGGATCTGATTGAAACCTAAAGAATATTAACAGGCATAGTTAGAGTGGAGATTGAGGACACGTTTCCACTAGTAGGAGAGACTACGACCCAAGGGTACAGCCTCAGAGTGAAGGGACAACCCTTTAGAACTGAAATGAGGAGGAAATTCTTTTGTCAGAGGAGGTTTAATCTGTGGAACTCTTTGCCACAGAGAGTTGTAGAGACCAAGTCATCGAGATAACTAGATTCTTGATTAGTAAGGGGATCAAGAATTATGAGGAGAATGGGGTTGAAACACATAACAGCCATGATTGAATAGTAAAGCAGACTCCATGGACCAAACAACCTATTTCTGTTCCTATTTCTTATGGTATTATTGGAAAAATGTTATAGCATGGCATGTAGTGAAATTCAGGCAGAATCTAACCGGTTTTGTGAAACAAATATCCTGTTTAACCAACTTATCAAAATTCTTTAAAGAACATTTATATAAATGATTTGGATGGGAACGTAGGAAGTATAGTTAGTAAGTTTGCAGATGATACCAAAATTGGAGGTGTAGTGGACAGCGATGAGTTACCTCAGAACAACGGGACCTTGATTACATGGGCCAATGGGCCGAGGAGTGGCAGATGGAATTTAATTTAGGTAATTGTGAGGTGCTGCACCTAGGAAAGGCAAATCAGGCCAGGACTTATATACTTAATGGTAAGGTTCTGGGGAGTATTGCTGAACAAAGACTTTGGAGTGCAGGTTCATAGTTTCTTGAAAGTGGAGTCACAGGTAGATAGAATAGTGAAGAAGCTGTTTGGTGTGCTTTTCTTTATCAGTCAGACCATCGAGTGTAGGAGTTGGAAGGTCATGTTGCAGCTGTATAGGACATTGATTGGGCCACTTTGGAATATTGTGTGCAATTCTGGTCACCCTCCTATCGGAAAGATGTTGTGAAACTTGAAAGGGTTCAGAAAAGATTTATAAGGGTGTTGCCAGGTTGGACAATTTGAGCTATAGGGAGAGGCTGAACAGGCTGGGGCTGTTTTCACTGGAGCATCGGAGGCTGTAATTCTATGACTCTATAACTAGCATCTGTTGTGGGTCAAGGAGAGTATCCAGAAAAATGACAAAGTGCCACATCAAAGGTTATTGCAGTGAATGCCAGTAGTAATCTTACACCATTGTGCTTTATTTTCTGTCATTGAACCAATTTTGGATTCAATTAATCAAATTCCATTGTATCTGTGGGCTTTTTTTTCTTTAACAGTCTGCATGGGACCTTTTCAGATTTCTTACTAAACTCCAGGAGATAACATCCTCAAGTATCCTCGTCAATCCTTCTTGTTACTACTTCAAAAAATTCAATCAAATTAATAAGGCACAAACTTCCTATATTGGTAGCAGTAATTTTCCGAACACCAAGGTCAGACCAACCGGCCCATAACTCTTTGGTCTAACCCTGACATCCTTTTTGAATAATGTACAATGCTTACAGACCTCCAATCCTCTAATATAAAAACAAAGAACTGTGCATGCTGAAAACCTGAAATACAAACAGAAAATGCGAGTGAAACTCAACAGGTCTGGCAGCAGCACTGGAGGGAGAAACAGTGTTAATCCTTAGCCCATATCCAAAGAAGAAACATATTGCACTTGAAATGTTAACCTTTTTTTTGTCCACAGATGCTTCCAAACCTGCTGAGTTTCTCCAGCAATTTCTACACTTATTTCTCATGTTCCCATTTCTGGAATGGGTGTATTGTCTTATGAAATAAGATTGTACAGCTGGGCTTGTATCTCCTGAGTAAGAGGTGACTTGACATATAAGAATTTGAGGTCTTGACAAAATACATGTGAAAAAGAGATTCTACAACTAAGTGTCACTATTTAAAAAAAAATAAGGTGTTAATCCATATATCACTGACTTGGATGAGGCAAGTTAACATACCATTGCCAAATATGCGGATCACAATAAAATAGTTAGGAAGGCAAGTGGCGAGGATGGCACAGAGTCTACGGTGGCATACAAATTGGTTAAAAGTGAGCAAAAACCTGACTGATGGAGTTTAATGAGGGAAAATGTGAAGTTATGAATTTTGACAGGAAAAATAGAGGGACTGAATATTGTTTTAAAAGAAGAAAGACTGCAGAAAGTTGCAGCACAGAGGGTTTTGGGAGTCTTTATACAAAACACTAGCATACACGTTCAGCAGGGGTATTAAGGAGGACAAGTAGAATGTTGGCCTTTATTTCAAAGAAAAAGGAGTATAACAGTGGGGCGGTCTTGCTAAAACATTCAAGATTTTAGTTAGGCCACATCTAAAATACTGTGAATAAGGAAAAATATGTTGGCATTGAAGTAATCCAGAGAATGTTCACGAGGTTGATTTGAGGGGAGGTTGAATATGTTGAGTCTCCACTCATTGGTGTTCAGCATAATGAGAAACCACCTGCTTGTGGATGACACGTAAATTGGTGGTATAGTGGACAGTGAGGAAGGTTCTCTAAAATTACAAAGGGATCTTGATCAATTGGGCCAAGGGGCTGAGGAGTGGCACATGGAGTTTAATTTAGATGAATGCAAGGTGTTGTATTTTGATAAGATTAATAAGGACAAGACTTACACAGTTAATGGTAAGCCCTGAGGAACGTTGCAGAACAGAGACCTGGGGTTCAGGTAGACAGGGTGGTAAAGAAGGTGTTTGGCACGCTTTTCTTCATTGCTCAGACCATTGAATTTGGAGGTGAGATGTCATGTTGCAGATGTGCAGGATGCTGGTGAGGCCACTGTTGGAGTACTGTGTACAGTTCTGGTCACCCTACTACAGGAAGGATATCATTAAGTTGGAGAGGGTGCAGAAAAGATTTAAAAGGATGCTATCAGGACTGAAGGGTTTGTGTTATAAGGAGAGTTGGATAAGCTAGAACCTTTTTCACTGGAGTGTAAGAGGCTGAGGGGCAACTTTATATGGGTTTATAAAATCATGAGGGCATAGATAAGGTGACTAGTAAAGGTTTTTTTTCCCCCTCTGGTAGGGAATTCAAAATTAGAGGGCATATTTTTCAATGTGAGAGGAGAAAGATTTAAAAGGGATCAGAGGCTTTTTTTTCCACGGAGGGTGGTTTGTATGTAGAAAGAACTCCTAGAGGAAGCAGGTACAGTTAGAACATTTCATGTTTTTGTCCAAACCTTTTAATAGGAAAGGTTTATGGGCCAAATACAACTAGTTTAGATTACTTACAGTGTGGAAACAGGCCCTTCAGCCCAACAGGTCCACACCGACCCTCCAAAGCACAACCCACCCAGACCCATTCCCCTACATGTACTCGTTTGCCTAACACTACGGGCAATCTAGCATGGCCAATTCACCTAACCTCCACATTTTTGGACTGTGGGAGGAAACCCACACAGACATGGGGAGAATGTGCAAACTCCACGCAGACAGTCGCCTGAGGCTGGAATTGAACCTGGGACCCTGGTGCTGTGAGGCAGCAGTGCTAACCACTGAGCCACCATTTAGTTTGAGGAAAGTTGGTCGGCATGGACAAGTTGGAACGAAGGGTCTATTTCCATGCTGTATGATTCTTGGGGAGTTTCACAGGGTAGATGTTAAATTTTCCTTTTCTCTGAGCAAAGGCTCACTCAGTTAGAGCACCCATTTAAGAGATGGGAAGAGATTTCTTCTCTGAGGGAGTTGAATCTGTAGAGGTTGGATCATTAAGTATACTTGAAATTGAGAGATTTTAAGTCGGTGAGGGAATTAAGGATTGTGGAAAAGGCAGGAAAGTGAAGTTAAGGATTAGCAGCAAATCAATCATGATCTCATTGAAAGGTGCAGCAGACTTGATGGGCTGAATGGCTTCTTTCTGCTCCTATGCCTTGTCATTTTGAGAGAGATGAGAAATGTTTTGTCATAGAGGACCACAAGTCTTTGGAATGCTCTTCCTTGGAAGGTAATAGAAGCACAGTCTGAATATTTGTAAGGTGCAAATAGATAGATTTTTGGTAAACAAGAGGGTGATAGGTATTGGGGTGGGGCAGTAATGGTCACAAATCAGATCTGCCATGAATGGCAGTGTGAGCTTGAGGGGCCAAAGAACCCTATGCCTGTTCCCTATTGGTATGCTTGTATGGATGGGGATGGGGGAACTGACCTGCTGTTCAATTTACAGCAATATCTTTGTTTTACAGTATTTTGCTGCTCAAATATTTGTAGGCGTTAAATTGCTGCAGTCAACTTGTGCAATAGTTTTGTAGGTAGGTGTAACTGTCATGGGCACACTTAAAATTTACTGATTTTCATATCGTACCCCCATTTTCTTTCCCTTGTCAGTTTACTCCTCCCCTTTCTTGAATTCTGTTTCACATTTGGACGGCAGTCATGCATGATCCTGCCATTCATCCTCCTCTACAAATATATTTAAATTTTGCTTTCTTACAATTCCATTTCGTTGCGCTCTATGAACACTCACTAATTTATGTTTTGATCTTGATCGCACCCTCCCCACTACAGTTGATCGAAAGCTATTACACTTCCAACTTCCCCCAGCTGTGATGAACACTCACAGACAGACGTGAGAAGTGAAGTCAGTTTCTTGCTCCACAAAGTACTATTTTCTGTCTACTTTAATTTCAGACTTCCAGCATCTGAAGTACTTATGCCTCTTCTTTACTTTGAAAGGGGTGCCTTGCACGGTTAATTGTCCTTCCAAATTATACAGTAATCATGACTTCTTAAAACACGTCAATTTGAACATGAAAGGTTATGCAAGTTAATGCAATGTGTGCAACTGCAGCAACCTTCATATTTAGCGAATACATTCCACATCCACCCGAAGATTTGAAACGACAGAAAAGTGCAAACCGTGTAGTGCTTCTCTGTGCAATGCGACTGAATGGACTGAGTGTAGGTTCAGTCCAGCGAAAGGTTGAGGGAGTGGGGGGTATCTGTGTTGACCCTTTGTCGCTGGAGGGAGGGGGTGGGGGGACAAAGTGCAGCAGCTGCCTGACCTTGCTGAGAGTGTGTGGTGTACGTGCCGCCGGGGCAGGACTGGGCAGGAGGAGGAGGAGCAGACAGGGAGAGCAGGAGGAGGAGGTGTAGAGCTGTCAAAAGGCACTGAAGCAGGAAGCTGCGAGTGTAGCCCTTGGTTCGCACCGGGAGTCGTGTGGGAAGGAAGGAAAGGAGGATTAAAAACAACAACAATAATAATAATTTAAAAATTGGAAATCTTTCCCGGGGTTAGGGTGGTGGTGGAGAAAAGGCCGAAAGCATGAGCAGGATCCTGACGGTGAAGACCAGCGCCTTTGGCGATCAGAAGCCGGGCACCAGCGGCCTGAGGAAGCGGGTCAGCGTCTTCCAGGCGCAGAGGGGCTACGCCGAGAATTTCATCCAGAGCATCCTGTCGGCGGCGGTGGAGGATCCCGCCGAGCGTCAGTGCGCCGTCTTGGTGGTCGGCGGAGACGGCCGCTTCCACAACAAACATGTCATCCAGCTCATCATCCAGATGGCAGCGGCCAACGGGGTAAAATAAATGCACACCTCCCTGAACACCGTGTGACACTTCCTCCTCTCTCTTTCCCCCAACCTCTCCGCCCACCACCCCTTTCCTCCTTTCCCCCACCTTCCCTTCCCCCAACCCCCACCTTCCCTTCTAACCTTCCCTTCTAACCTTCCCTTCTAACCTTCCCTCATCTCCTCCCCCACCTCCCATCCCCCACCCCCAACCTCCTCTCCCTGTCCTCTCACTCCTCTCCCTCCCACCTCCTTGTCCCCAATCTCCCCCTACCAATGCCTACCCTTCCCCAATCTCCCCTCCCCTGTGCAGTAGAGACCAAACATCCCTCTTAGATATTATTTAATTTGCCCATGTGTTGTTGTGTGTAATTAAGATCATTCGTTGTTTCGGGCATTTTCACCCATTTATTAGATTGCAAGGATTCCTGTGCAGGTCCAGCATTTAAACTGCTTTGCAAAAGTTGAATCCGTAGTTTCATTATAACACTGGTCTTCATGTCTGCGTGGAGGTTGGTGAACCGTATTATAGAAATTGCTTTTTGATTAGAAAGATGTTCTTCTATATTGCATTTCTGCAGCTGGTTGATTTTTGGCTTTGTCTAACAGTTTGTCCTTTGACATTTTCTTAATCGTAATTAGATACCAGAGTGTGTGCGTGCCAACCTTATAGGTTTACCGCCAATGATGTTGATTACCTTTTGGTGCTTTTATGCTTCTTTTCTGTATATTTTGAAATATGTGGTAGTTCCTGTTCACAGGCTTTAGGATTCTGCAGGCCTAGTTGCTGTGGTAACGGATAGGCAGGGGCAGGCTGCGTCCAAGGGTGTGCATGCATGTTGCTCAACAAGTAAATGTTTGTGCTGCAACTAACAGTATAGTCATCGCAGTGTCTACAATAGACGCCACCCTGTTATTTATTGCAAAAAACTAAAGCATTCCAGACTAGGTTTAGAACAGGATTTTTTTTAAAGAGGAAAAAAGTCCAGAAATGAAAACCTTCCCGTGTGAAACTCAACCATTGCCTTTGAACCCTTTGGAAAGGCCTGAAACATGAAACACAAGTCAGGCTTAGAGCAGCTGTACCTGGAAATATATTGTGTGTTGTAATGATAGAAAAAAAGTCAGCTGACTTGATTTTCTGAGGGTTTCAACCAGTTGCTGAAAGTTTCAATTCAGGTTGAATATTATCCCCCAATCAACATTGTGCTCATAGGAGTTTGCTCTGCAAATTTGATGCCTTGTTGCTTAAACCGTGATTACACCTCCAGAAGTACTTCATTGACTATAGAGTGCTTTGGCAACAATGGGGCGGGGGGGGAATCTCAGAGAAACCTATGAAGTTCTAACAGGACTAGACTGGGTAAACACAAAGGATGTTCCTGATGCCTGGGGAGTCGAGAACCAGGGGTCACAGGCTAAGGATACTGGTAGGCCATTTAGGATTAAGATGATGAGAAATTTCTTCGCCCAGAGAGTGGTGAACGTGTGGAATTCTGTGCCACAGAAAGCAGTTGAGGTGAAAATGTTCACTGTTTTCAGGAAGAAGACACATGTAGTTCTTGGGACTAAAAGGATCAAAGGTTATCAATGAAAATGGAAACATGTTATTCAGTAGGATGATCAGCCATGATCACATTGAATGTCAGAGCAGGATCAAAGGGCACTGGTCTACCCCTGTCCTGTTTTCTTTGGTTCTTTGCATTCTTATCAAACCTTCTATCTCTTTAACCTCCTCCTGTCCTATGACCTTCTAAGATCTCCATTCATCCAAATCTGCCATTCTGTGCTTTCCTCATTTTCTAATATATTCCTTTTTCATCATCTGAGTTTCTTCCTCTACCGTGGTTGACAAGGCTTTCCACTGTACCCAGCCCTTTTGAAAACTCCCCCCCCCAAATACCCTTATTCTCATCCCATCAGCCTTTGACTTCAGTGGAGAATCTGCTGCAATTTCTCCCACTTCCAGAATGATGCCTTCGTGAAGCATGTCATCTCCTTCCCTTCCCTTTAAGCATTCCAAAGAAACTGTTTCTTATGCAAAGCCCTGGTTCTGTTTTCAATCAGCCACAACATCTCCTCCATTCCCATCCAAACACCAAAGATACAATACCTGCATTGTCCCTTCCCACCATCCAGAACCCCAAACTGCTTACAGGTGAAATGGCAATTAACATGCACATCTTACAATTTAATAAAACATTCGCAACTTCTACATTGTCTTATCTCCTTTGGGGAGTTTGTATGCATGTTGTGTGAGCACTTGATGGAATACCTTTGTTCAGTCCACAATTGTGTGTTTGAGCTTCTGGTTGCCTGTCACTTTAGTTTGTCCAGCAACATCTGCTCTGACGAAGTGCAACATAAGCTTGAGAAACAGCATAAATATAACATTTAGGGATTTTACTCTATTCCAGATGAATCATTGAATCACCAATTTTACATCACTTCCATTGTTTCTTGACTTGCCTCATTTCCATTTGCTGTGCAATATTGTTTCTATCAATATTTAATTGCTTGTCTTCCACCAATTGAAAGACATTTCCTTCCATTCTCCCATTCCCCCCACCTTCTCTATTTACCCACTTCTATGCTTGCTTAAAATTTGTTACATCTCAAACACTTTCCAGGCTGACAAAAGGTAATGCATCTGAAACATTAACTCTCTCTTTTGAACTGTTGCCTGACTTGTTGAGTAAGTATGTCTTGTTTTAAATTTTGCATATTAATTGGTTGTTGATTTGCACATTATTAGACCTTGCCATGTGACAATTGACTGTCATGTATGTTAATGTAACAACAGAATTGCATTTCATGAATAAAACACTTAGGTCTGTCCTGAAGATGTAACAAACTGCTGTACGTATGTGCCCAATTTATTTGATTTTAATAGTCGATAGAGACTTTGCACAGAACTTAATTCAATCATTCTAATAGAACATAGAACAATACAGCACAGAACAGGCCCTTCGGCCCACGATGTTGTGCCGAACATTTGTCCTAGCTTAAGCACCCATCCATGTACCTATCCAATTGCCGCTTAAAGGTCGCCAATGATTCTGACTTTGCCACTCCCACAGGCAGCGCATTCCATGCCCCCACCACTCTCTGGGTAAAGAGCCTACCCCTGACATCCCCCCCCCATACCTTCCACCCTTCCCCTTGTAACATTCTGTTGTACCCGGGGAAAAAGTTTTTGACTGTCTACTCTATCTACTCCTCTGATCATCTTATAAACCTCTATCAAGTCACCCCTCATCCTTCGCCGTTCCAATGAGAAAAGGCCTAGCACTCTCAACCTATCCTCGTACGACCTATTCGCCATTCCAGGCAACATCCTGGTAAATCTTCTCTGCACCCTCTCCAAAGCTTCCACATCTTTCCTAAAGTGAGGCGACCAGAACTGCACACAGTACCCCAAATGTGGCCTAACCAAGGTCCTGTACAGCTGCAACATCACTTCACGACTCTTGAATTCAATCCCTCTGCTAATGAACACTAATACACCATAGGCCTTCTTACAAGCTCTATCCACCCGAGTGGCAATGTTCAAGGATCTATGAACATAGACCCCAAGATCCCTCTGCTCCTCCACCTTAAGAACCCTACCGTTAACCCTGTATTCTGCATTCTTATTTGTCCTTCCAAAATGGACAACTTCACACTTGACAGGGTTGAACTCCATCTGCCACTCCTCAGCTCAGCTCTGCATCATATCTAAGTCCCTTTGCAGCCGACAACAGCCCTCCTCACTATCCACAACTCCACCAATCTTCGTATCATCTGCAAATTTACTGACCCATCCTTCGACTCCCTCTTCCAAGTCATTAATAAAAATTACAAACAGCAGAGGACCCAGAACTGATCCCTGCGGAATTCCACTTGTAACTGGGCTCCAGGCTGAAAGTTTACCATCTACCACCACTCTCTGACTTCAACCGGTTAGCCAGTTTTCTATCCAACTGGCCAAATTTCCCTCCATCCCATGCCTCCTGACTTTCTGCATAAGCCTACCATGGGGAACCTTATCAAATGCCTTACTAAAATCCATGTACACTACATCCACTGCTCTACCCTCATCCACATGCTTGGTCACCTCCTCAAAGAATTCAATAAGACTTGTAAGGCAAGACCTACCCTTCACAAATCCGTGCTGGCTGTCCCTAATCAAGCAGTGTCTTTCCAGATACTCATAAATCCTATCCCTCCGTACCCTTTCCATTACTTTGCCTATCACCGAAATAAGACTAACTGGCCTGTAATTCCCGGGGTTATCCCTATTCCCTTTTTTGAACAGGGGCACAACATTCACCACTCTCCAGTCCTCTGGTACCACCCCCGTTGACAGTGAAGATGAAAAGATCATTGCCAACGGTTCTGCAATTCCCTCTCTTGCTTCCCACATAATCCTAGGATATATCCCGTCAGGCCCGGGGGACTTGTCTATCCTCAAGTTGTTCAAAATGTCCAACACATGTTCCTTCCTAACAAGTATCTCTTCTAGCTTACCAGTCCGTTTCACATTCTCCTCTTCAACAATACGGTCCCTCTCGTTTGTAAATACTGAAGAAAAGTACTCATTCAAGACCTTTCCTATCTCAACCGACTCAATACACAGTCTCTCACTACTGTCCTTGATCGGACCTACCCTCTAATGCTTTATCGTTTATTCATTCTGAGATATTTCAAATACGTCTAGAGTCATAGAGTCATAGAAATGTACAGCATGGAAACAGACCCTTCGGTCCAACCCGTCCATGCTGACCAGATATCCCAACCCAATCTCGTCCCACCTGCCAGCACCCGGCCCATATCCTTCCAAACCCTTCCTATTCATATACCCATCCAAGTGCATCTTAAAAGTTGCAATTGTACCAGCCTCCACCCCATCCTCTGGCAGCTTATTCCATACGCGTACCACCCTGTGTGTGGAAAAAGTTGCCCCTTAGGTGTCTTTTATATCTTTCCCCTCTCACCCTAAACCTAAGCCTTCTAGCACGGTGCGGAGCAGCACGGTGGCTCGGTGGTTAGCACTGCTGCCTCACAGCACCAGGGACCCAGGTTCAATTCCAGCCTTGGGCAGCTGTCTGTGTGGAGTTTGCATATTCTCCCCATGTGTGCGTGGGTTTCCTCTGGATGCTCTGGTTTCCTCCCACAATCCAAAGATGTGCAGGTTAGGTGAATTGGCCACGCTAAATTGCCCGTAGTGTTAGGTGCAAGGGTAAATGTGAAGGAATGGGTCTGGGTGGGTTGCTCTTCCGAGGATCGGTGTGGACTTGTTGGGCGGAACGGTCTGTTTCCACACTAGGGAATCTAAGAATCTAAGTTCTGGACTCCCTGACCCCAGGGAAAAGACTTGCCCTTCATAATATTTGTAAACCTCTATAAGGTTACCCCTCAGCCTCTGATGCTCCAGGAAAAACAGCCCCAGCCTCTCCCTATAGCTCAAATCCTCCAACCCTGGCAATATCCTTATAAATCTTTTCTGAACCCTTTCAAGTTTCACAACATCTCTCTGATAGGAAGGAGACCAGAATTTCACGCAATATTCCAACAGTGGTCTAACCAATGTCCTGTACAGCCGCAACATGACCTCTCAACTCCTGTATTCAATACTCTGACCAATAAAGGAAAGCATACCAAACGCCTTCACTATCCTATCTACCTGCGACTCCACTTTCAAGGAGCTATGAACCTGCACTCCAAGGTCTCTATGTTCAGCAAGACTCCCTAGGACCTTACCATTAAGTGTATAAGTCCTGCTAAGATTTGCTTTCCCAAAATGCAGCACCTCGCATTTATCTAAATTAAACTCCATCTGCCACTTCTCAGCCCATTGGCCTATCTGGTCAAGATCCTGTTGTATTCTGAGGTAACCCTCTTCACTGTCCACTACACCTCCAATTTTGGTGTCATCTGCAAACTTACTAACTGTACCTCTTATGCTCGCATCCAAATCATTTATGTAAATGACAAAAAGTAGAGGACCCAGCACCGATCCTTCTGGCACTCCACTGGTCACAGGTCTCCAGTGTGAAAAACAACCCTCCAACACCACCATCGGTTTTCTACCTTTGAGCCAGTTCTGTATCCAAATGGCTAGTTCTCCTTGTATTTCATGAGATCTAACCTTGTTAATCAGTCTCCCATGGTGAACCTTGTCGAACGCCTTACTGAAGTCCATATGGATCACATCTATCGCTCTGCCCTCATCAATCCTCTTTGTTACTTCCTCAAAACACTCAATCAAGTTTGTGAGACATGATTTCCCACGCACAAAGCCATGCTGACTATCCCTAATCAGTCCTTGCCTTTTCAAATACATGTACATCTTGTCCCTCAGGATTCCTTCCAACAGCTTGCCCACCACCGAGGTCAGGCTCACTGGTCTATAGTTCCCTGGCTTGTCCTTACCACCTTTCTTAAACAGTGGCACCACGTTTGCCAACCTCCAATCTTCCGGCACCTCACCTGTGACTATCGATGATATAAATATCTCAGCAAGAGGCTCAGCAATTACCTCTCTAGCTTCCCAAAGAGTTCTCGAGTACACCTGATCAGGTCCTGGGGATTTATTCGCCTTTAACCGTTTCAAGGCATCCAGCACTTCCTCCTCTGTAATCTGGACATTTTGCAAGATCACCATCTATTTCCCTACAGTCCATGTCTTCCATATCCTTTTCCACAGTAAATACTGATGCAAAATATTCATTTAGATCTCCCTCATTTTCTGTGGCACCACACAAAGGCCACCTTGCTGATCTTTGAGTGGCTCTATTCTCTCCCTAGTTACTGTTTTGTCCTTTAATGTATTTGTAAAAACTCTTTGGATTCTCCTTAATTCTATTTGCCAAAGCTATCTCATGTCCCCTTTTTGCCCTCCTGATTTCCCTCCTAAGTATACTCCTACTTCCTTTATACTCTTCTAAGGATTCACTCTATCTATCCTGTCTATACCTTAGATTATATTAGATTACTTACAGTTTGGAAACAGGCCCTTCGGCCCAACAAGTCCACACCGACCCACCGAAGCGCAACCCACCCATACCCCTACATTTACCCCTTACCTAACACTACGGGCAATTTAGCATGGCCAATTCACCTGACCTGCACATCTTTGGACTGTGGGAGGAAACCAGAGCACCCGGAGGAAACCCACGCAGACACTGGGAGAATGTGCAAACTCCACACAGTCAGTCGCCTGAGGCGGGAATTGAACCCGGGTCTCTGGCGCTGTGAGGCAGCAATGCTAACCACTGTGCCACCGTGCCGCCCACATATGCTTCCTTCTTTTTCTTAACCAAACCCTCAATTTCTTTAGTCATCCAGCATTCCCCATGCCTACTAGCCTTTCACCCTGACAGGAATATACTTTCTCTGGATTCTCGTTATCTCATTTCTGAAGGCTTCCCGTTTTCCAGTCATCCCTTTACCTGCAAACCGCTGCCCCCAATTAGCTTTCGAGAGTTCTTGCCTAATACTGTCAAAATTGGCCTTTCTCCAATTTAGAACTTCAACTTTTAGATCTGGTCTATCCTTTTCCATCACTATTTTAAATCTAGTAGGATGATAGTTGCTGACCCCAATGTGCTCCCCCTCAGTCACCTGTCTAAGAGGATTGTGCTGATCAATGTAGCTGTTGATTAGAAGGGAACTCTATTGTTGAACTGAACTATAACTGTTTACCTATTATTTACTATCTATGCTACTTAACTACGTGACCTGCTTGTATTGCTCGCAAGGCAAAGCTTTTCACTGTGCCTTGGTACATGTGACAATCAATTCAATTCAATATAGGATGCTAATGAATGAGTAACATACTCTGCAACTGAGAAAATTATTAATTTTCACTTCGAACATTGGTAAATGAAATGTGTTTCTAATGGTTGAAAGCCATGACAGCATAGGTTTAAAGGGATTGGCAGTGACAGTCATGTTTGTGGCACCATGGGCTGTTCTACTATACACGAAGGAAGAGCAACAGTGGTAGGGGATTCATTAATTAGGGGAACAGATAGGCATTTCTGAGGTTGGAGGAAGGTGTGGTCCCAGTTTCAAGGATGTCTTGGAGTGACTGCACGATGTTCTTCTGTGGGTGGATGAACAACCAGAGATTACGGCCCATGTTGGTGCCAGTGACTTGGGTAGGAACAGGGATGAAGTCCCGAAGGCAGATTTTAGGAAGCTAGGAAAGAGATTGAGAAACAGGATCTTGAACAGTAATCTCTGAATTACTGTCAGAGCCACCTGCTCGTGAACAAAGAAATAGGAGAATCTGGTGTAGAAGGGAGGGCATCAGATTTCTGAGGCTTTGGATCAGTTCTGGGGAAGATAGGATCTGTACAAGTCAGACAGTCTGTACCTGAACAGGAGCAGGTCGAATAACCATGAAGGGAGATTCAGAGCCACGAAAAGGAGAAAGACAGCAGAAACAAAGGTTTTAACAGTGTACAGTTTAAGAATTTGGTAGTGTTAAAAGGCACATATGCAAAGGTGGGTATTACAGTGAATAAAACCAATGGTTATAGAAATACAGTTCGATGTCATTGCAATAATAAAAGCTTAGTTTAAAGTGAGGCAAAAATAGCAGTTTAACATCCCTCAATTTTCAGACAGGTGAGGTGGAGGGTGGTATGATTGATTATGGAATCAATTACAGCTGCGAGGAGGGATGATGTATTATCATCAATGAATTGAGTTCAGAGATAAAAAAGGGGCAGCCATACTATTAGGAATGCGCTATAGGCCCCGAAATACGGGATGGAGGTGGAAGAGTAAATTTACACACAAATATTTGATGGAAAACAATGGTACAACATAGTTGGGGCCTTCAACGTATCCTAATATCCCAGTGATATTAGAAAAATGTGAAAGGCACTGACAGTGCAAAATTCTTGACTCCATCAAGATAACCTTTTTGGCCAGTACCTAACAAGAGGGAAGCTCAATTCTGGATTTAGTCTTCAGAGATGGAACTGGGCAAGTGGAAGAAGTAGCAGTGGGTGACCATTTTGAAGACAGTGACCATAATATGGTTAGATTTAACATGATTATGGAAAAGGCCAAAAATCAAATGGGTGCAAAAGTTCTGACTTGTGGGGAAGTCAAATTGTATGAATGAGAGAGTTGTTCGGGTGAAAGTCAAAAAGTGTGGTGCTGGAAAAGCACGGCCAATCAGGCAGCATCTGAGGAGCAGGAGAATCAACGTTTCAAGCATGAGCTCTTCATTGCATTCCTGATGAAGAGTTTGTGCTTGAAACATCGACTTTCCTGCTCCTTGGATGCTGCCTGACCGGCTGTGCTTTCTCAGCACTTTTTGACTCTGATTTCCAGCATCTGCAGTCCTCCCTTTCTCCATGTTCGGGTGCAAGCAGACTGGATATAGCTACTTGATCAAAAATCAATAACAAATCAGTGAAATACTTTGAAAAGCAAAATTCAGGGGGTGCAATGTGGACACTTGCCGCCAAATGGCAAAAAAAGGTACTGCCAAATCCAGAATGTACAGGGTAAGATAAAACAGAAACATAGTTCTAGAGGATATGAAAGAGTATTGGCAGGTAAAACTAAGGAAAACCCAAGATGTCCTAACAGTATATTAAGAGCAGGATAACTCAGGAAAGGGTAGGACCAATCTGAAGTATATAAGTTTATTTATGCTTAGATGCAGAAGCTGTGGACAGGGTTCTTGCTGAGTACTTTGTATCTCCACAAGGGTGAGGGATGCAGACATTCTACAGTTAAAGGGGAGGGGTTTGCAATAGATAGAATAAGCATGATAGGAGTAGTGGACTGATATCCTTGAAGGTGGATAAATCACTAGTGCTGGATGGGTTGTATCCCACGCAGTTAAAGGATTAATAATGGATGTTCTGAGGCTCATTTTTTAATCCTCAGTAGATACAATGTGGTACCAGAGGACTAGTGGTCTGTGAATGTTGTACCATTGTTTAAAATAAGTTAGTCTGAGTCCCTTGGTGGCAGTCTGGTGAGAAAAGTAAACATACATGAGTTATCGAGGAATGTGGTGAACCATAGAAACCAGGAGTAGGCCATTTAGCCCTTCGAATCCACTCGATATGACCGTGGCTAATCCTCTGTCTCAATGCCATATTCCCATTTTTTTTTCCCATATCCCTTGATGCCTATAAAATCTAAAATAAAATTTATCTCTTTCCTGAAAATGTTCAGTGACTTGGCCTCCACAGCCACCTTTGTTTGAGAATTTTGTAGGTTCACTATCCTATCACAATCCTAAATGGCCTGTCCCATTTCCTGAGACTGTGACCCTTGGTTCTAGTCTCCCCACCTCAGAAAACAATCTCCTTGTGTCCAGTGTGTCCAGCCCTGTTATACATTTTAATCAGATCCCCCACATACTTCTAAACTCTAGTGATTGCAGGCCGAGATGCACCAACGTAACCTCTTGGACAATCCTGCCATCATCAGTATCAGCCTATGAATCCTTACTGTACCCCCTCTATGACAAGTATATCCTTTCTTAGGTAGGGAGATCCAAACTGTATGTAGTACTGCAGGTGAGGTCTCACCAAGACCCTATGTAATTGCTGTAAGATAATTCTGAATTCAAAATTCCTGCAGTGAAGGCAATATGATTTGCTTTCTTAATTACTTGCTGCATCTTCCTGTCTACTGTCATGGACTGCGAGACAAGGACATGCAGATCCCTTTGTAGATCCACATTCCCCAATATACTACTATTTAAATAATTCTCACTTTCTGCTTTTCACATTGAAAAACGGCCAGGTGACGTGTTTGCACCATATGATGTGGGAGCCAGTGAACCCCAGTATGGTTCCTCGCCACAGCATATGTAGCAAGTGTTGGTTGCTTGAGAAACTCTGGCTCAGAGGTAATGAGCAGGAGGCTGAGTTCCCACTGCCACAAGTTAGGGAGGGGGAGAGTTACCTGTGTGCTGTGTTTCAGGAGGCAGTCACATCCCTTTATTTAACTGGCTTGAATTCGGTCAATGGTCAAGACAGGAGTCATAGGGTCATACAGCATAGAAACAGACCCTTCGGTCTGACCAGTCCATGCTGAACGTAATCCCAAATTAAACTAGTCCCACCTGCCTGCTCCTGGACCATATCCCTCCAAACCTTTGTTATTCATGTGCTTATCGAAGGTGTCTTTTAAACATTGGAACTGTGCCTGCATTTACCGCTTCCTCAGGAAGTTTATTCCATACGTGAACCACCCTCTGTGTAAAACAAATTGCCACTCATGTCATCTTAAACCTTTTCTCCTCCCACCTTGAAAATCTGCCCCCTAGTCTTGAAATCCCCCATCCTAGTACAAAGACACCTACCATTAACCCTATCTGTACCCCTCATGATTTTATAAACCTCTATAAGGTCATCTCTCAACCTCCTAGGCTCCAGTGAAAAAGGTCCCAGCCTACCCAGCCTTTCTTTATAACTCGAACCTTCCATTCTCGACAACATCCTGGTAAATCTCTTCTGAACCCTCTCCAGCTTAATATTCGTCCTATAACGGTGACCTGAACAGGACACTGTACTCCAGAAGAGGGAGTGAGTATGAGTGAAGCAGGTAGAGGGATTCAGGAGACAGTTCTGAAGAAGCTTCAGATAAAGGGGAGGGAGGGGTTAGTACAGGTTTTAAAGTTTCCACAACAAGTAATAGGACAGAGAGTTTTGAAAGGCTCAGGAATCTAACTTTAGGCACACAGATGGGGGACAACTGTGAGAAGTGGGCAGTTAACACAGGACTGAGGGTGTTATACAGTGGGTGTGTGCCACAGAACAAAGTAAATGAGCTTGAAGTGCAGATTGAAATTGGCAGGTATAATACTGTGGCTATCACAAAAATGTGCCTGCATGGGGATTAGGGCTAAAACATAAATACCCAAGGATAAATGTCCTATCAAAAGGTTGCCTAGTTAGAAGTTAAATTGATGGCATGAAGTGATATAGAGTCAGAAGGCATAGAATTTGTGTGGGTAGAGTTAAGGAAATATACACACTGAGCAGTAGTCAGGATATGGAGAAGAAAATAAATCAGGAGATGAAGAAAGGCACTATTACAATATTCAATACCCAGGTGAACTGGAAAAGTCAGGTTGATAGAGGATATCAAGAAAAGGAATTTGTGGAATATCTGAGATTTTGTTTTGTTTGGAGCAGTTTGTGTTAGAGCCCATGAGGGGATAGTCAAAATCTAAATTTGGTGATGTGTAATGAGATAGACTTGATTAGTGAGCTTAAGGTGAAGGTACTCATAGCGGGTAATGACCATAACATGATAGAATCCAACTTGCAGTTTGAGAGGAAGAAGCTTGTAATGGTATTACAACTGAGTAAAAATAAATACAAAAGCTTGAGGGAGGAGCTAGCCTGAGTTGGGAAGGGGAGCTGAGCAGGGAAGACAGTGGAGCAGCAATGGCAGGAGTTTCTGGGGATAATATGAGGCACAACAGAATTTCATCCCAAGGAAGAAGAAACATACCGAGGGGAGGACAGAAAACCATGGTTGACGAGGAAAGTCAGGGACAGCACGAATATGGTGAAGATTCATGGGAAACCAGAGGATTGGGAGCAACGGATACAATAAATGATATTAGTGGATGTGCAAGTAAAACTTTGGATGTGGAAGGCTCCTTTAGGGCCTTGGATAGAGGTGAGGGAGGAGGTGTGGGCACAGGTTTTACAGTTCCTGCGCTGGCAGGGGAAGGTGCCAGGATGGGAGGGTGGGTTGTAGAGGGGCCTGGACCTGACCAGGTAGTCACGGAGGGAATGGTCTTTGCGGAAAGGGGTGGAGAGGGAAATATATCCCTGGTGGTGGGGTCTTTTTGGAGGTGGTGGAAATGTCGGCGGATGATTTGGTTTATGCGAAGGGTGGAAGGTGAGCACCTGGGGCGTTCTGTCCTTGTTATGGTTGAAGGGGTGGGGTCTGAGGGTCTGAAGAGCCTTCCACATCCATCAAAGTTTTACCTGCACATCCACTAATATCATTTATTGTATCCGTTGCTCCCGATGCGGTCTCCTCTACATTGGGGAGACTGGGCGCCTCCTCGCAGAGCGCTTTAGGGAACATCTCCGGGACACCCGCACCAATCAATTACACCGCCCTGTGGCCCAACATTTCAACTCCCCCTCCCACTCTGCCGAGGACATGGAGGTCCTGGGCCTCCTTCATCGCCGCTCCCTCACCACCAGACGCCTGGAGGAAGAACGCCTCATCTTCCGCCTCAGAACACTTCAACCCCAGGGCATCAATGTGGACTTCAACAGTTTCCTCATTTCCCCTTCCCCCACCTCACCCTAGTTCCAAACTTCCAGCTCAGCACTGTCCCCATGACTTGTCCGGACTTGTACCCCCACCCTCCTCTAGCTTATCTCTTCACGCTTCAGGCTCACTGCCTTTATTCCTGATGAAGGGCTTTTGCCCGAAACGTCGATTTCGAAGCTCCTTGGATGCTGCCTGAACTGCTGTGCTCTTCCAGCACCACTAATCCAGAATTTGGTTTCCAGCATCTGCAGTCATTGTTTTTACCTCGTTGATTTTAACCCTCCTGCGAATCCTCTTGCAAGGATGCCTGCCTTGAAGAAGTTTTCCTCCTCTCTCTACAAGAATCTCAGGGAGTCCCTCTCCCACTGCAACTCCCAGGTCATTTCCTCAGCCCTGAAGCTCTTCAACCATGTCGTGAAACAAACTCACTACCACAGCCACATTTGCTTCCTCAGTGCCTGCCTCCGTAACCAACTCATCCCACACGGACTCCGGACCACCTTTAATCCAGCAGAGTTCGGACCCGAACAGGACAAACAGTACAGACTACAGATTCAAAAACACCAGCAACGATTCTCCTTCAGGATCCTCCGCTCCACGCTCACAGCAATGTGCCGGCACCTAACCTCTCTACAGTCAGCCCTGCCTCAGCTGAGGGCCACACTCTCTCAGAATTGCAAAGGACCCACTCTGAATTCTCCTGAGGATGTAGTACATACTCTCAACAAACAGTATTTCAATTCCATCTCAAACATCAAAAACTATAGTTATAACAAACTTTTATTTACCCAGCTCCATAACCAGCGCTCCTCAAACATTCCAGAAGATTCCCCTGGCCTCACAATCTACTCAGACGCCATTAGCCATGCGGCTGATGCAGCTGCCACCCCCACGCTGATTGATGATGTCACTTCCGCCCCCATCATGGCCACTCCCACAACCACTTCCACCCCTCACAATTCCTCATGCATCACACGTGACATCACTTCCGCCCCTCACATCATCGCTGATGCCACATGCTCAGTGACTTCCGCCACCCCTACTGCCGTGGTCACCACCACTTCTGCCCCCAACAGCGCCACTCACCTGCATTCTGCTGACATGCCCCCCACAGACCCCACTGTCACTATCCCCACCCCCCAGAACCCTGAGGGGAACACTACCCCTGCTCATGACTCCACCCCCATTCCCGACACCATCACACCCACTCCAGTTACAGGTTCCGCCCCCACTCCCAGCTCTACACCCACACCAGATCCCAGCTCCCAGCCCTGCCAAGTTTTCACCATCCCCCCAGACCTCCCCCTCATTGAGGACAAATGATCAGTCCTCAGCAAAGTTCTCACCTTCATCCCCCTCCGTCCACACATCAATGAATTTAATACACGCTGTGACGTCGAACAATTCTTCTGTCGCCTCCGCCTCCGAGCTTACTTTTACAATCAGGACTCCCGCCCACCTTCTGAGGAACCCTTCGCCCACCTCCAACACACTGCATCCACCTGGACACCCCGCGCTGGCTATTACCTGCCCTCGACCTCTTCATTTCCAACTGCCACCGGGACATTAACCGCCTCAACCTGTCGACCCCCCCTCCCCCACTCCAACCTCTCACCCTCACAACGCGCAGCCCTCCAATCCCTCTGCTCCAATCCCAACCTCACCATCAAGCCAGAGGATAAAGGGGGTGCAGTGGTAGTCTGGCGCACTGACCTCTACACCGCTGAAGCCAAACGCCAACTCGAGGACACTTCTTCCTACTGCCCCCTCGACCATGACCCCACCCCCCATCACCAAACCATCATCTCCCAGACCATACAGAACCTCATCACCTCAGGAGATCTCCCACCCACAGCTTCCAACCTCATAGTCCGGGAAACCCACACTGCCCGGTTCTACCTCCTTCCCAAGATCCACAAGCCTGACCACCCTGGCCGACCCATTGTCTCAGCATGCTCCTGCCCCACTGAACTCACCTCTACCGACCTCAACACTGTCCTATCCCCCCTAGTCCAGGAACTCCCACATATGTTCGAGACACCACCCACGCCCTCCACCTCCTCCAAGACTTCCGTTTCCCCGGCCCCCAACGCCTCATCTTCACCATGGATATCCAATCCCTCTACACCTCCATCCGCCATGACCAGGGCCTCCAAGCTCTCTGTTTTTTCCTCTCCAGACGTCCCCAACAGTACCCTTCCACTGACACTCTCATTCGTTTGGCTGAACTGGTCCTCACCTTTAACAATTTCTCCTTTGAATCCTCCCACTTCCTCCAGACCAAAGGGGTAGCCATGGGCACACGTATGGGCCCCAGCTATGCCTATCTCTTTGTTCGCTACGTAGAGCAGTTGATCTTCCGTAATTACACTGGCACCACTCCCCACCTCTTCCTCCGCTACATTGATGACTGCATTGGCGCCACCTCGTGCTCCCGCGAGGAGGTTGAGCAATTCATCAACTTCACCAACACATTCCACCCTGACCTTAAATTTACCTGGACCATCTCTGACACCTCCTTCCCCTTCCTGGACCTCTCCATCTCCATTAATGATGACCGACTTGACACTGACTTTTTTTATAAACCCACCAACTTCCACAGCTACCTGGATTATACCTCTTCCCACCCTACCTCTTGCAAAAATGCCATCCCGTATTCCCAATTCCTCCGCCTCTGCCGTATCTGCTCCCAGGAGGACCAGTTCCACCACAGAACACACCAGATGGCCTCCTTCTTTAGAGACCGCAATTTCCCTTCCCACGTGGTTAAAGATGCCCTCCAACGCATCTCGTCCACATCCCGCACCTCCGCCCTCAGATCCCACCCATCCAACCGTAACAAGGACAGAACACCCCTGGTGCTCACCTTCCATCCTACCAACCTTCGCATAAATCAAATCATCCGCCGACATTTCCGCCACCTCCAAACAGATCCCACCACCAGGAATATATTTCCCTCCCCACCCCTTTCCACCTTCCGCAAAGACCGTTCCCTCTGTGACTACCTGGTCAGGTCCACGCCCCCCTACAACCCACCCTCCCATCCTGGCACTTTCCCCTGCCACCGCAGGAACTGTAAAACCTGCGCCCACACCACCTCCCTCACCTCTATCCAAGGCCCTAAAGGAGCCTTCCACATCCATCAAAGTTTTACTTGCACATCCACTAATATCATTTATTGTATCCGTTGCTCCCGATGCAGTCCCCTCTACATTGGGGAGACTGGGCGCCTCCTAGCAGAGCGCTTTAGGGAACATCTCCGGGACACCCGGACCAATCAATCACACCGCCCCGTGGCCCAACATTTCAACTCCCCCTCCCACTCTGCCGAGGACATGGAGGTCCTGGGCCTCCTTCACCGCCGCTCCCTCACCACCAGACGCCTGGAGGAAGAACGCCTCATCTTCTGCCTCGGAACACTTCAACCCCAGGGCATCAATGTGGACTTCAACAGTTTCCTCATTTCCCCTTCCCCCACTCACCCTAGTTCCAAACTTCCAGCTCAGCACTGTCCCCATGACTTGTCCGGAATTGTCCTACCTGCCTATCTCCTTTTCCGCCTATCCACTCCACCCTCTCCTCCCTGACCTATCACCTTCATCCCCTCCCCCACACACCTATTGTACTCTATGCTACTCTATCCCCACCCCCACCCTCCTCTAGCTTATCTCTCCACGCTTCAGGCTCTCTGCCTTTATTCCTGATGAAGGGCTTTTGCCCGAAACGTCGATTTGGTCATTGGAGTCCGTCCTTAAGGATGAGATTGAGGAATAAAGGAGGTAACTAGCAAATTAGACAAAGCAGAGGCAGTGATCTATCTGGATTTCCAGAAGGTCTTTGAAAATGTGCCACACAGGAGGCTGCTAAATAAGATAAGAGCCATGGTGTTAACAGCAGGACACTGGGATGAATAGTGGATCGGCTGTCTGGCAGATGATAGAGAATGAGGGATAAAGGGATCTTTCTCTGAATAGCAGCTGGTGACAAGTGAGGTTCTGCAGGGGTCAGTGTTGGAATCACAATTATTCACGTTATGTATTAACGCTCTTGACAAAGGAAATGTCACAAAATGCACATTACACAAAGATGGGTGGAGGGACAGGTAGTGTTGATTAAATGGGGAGGCTGCAGAAAGACTTGAACTTCAGGAGAGTCGGGTCAGAGATGGATATCGTGGCCATCACTAAAGAGAAGATGCTGAGGAAGCTGGAAGGTTTCAAGGTGGATAAATCGCCCAGATTCCACCTCAGAGTTCTGAAAGAGAAGAGTGAGAGTGGGCAAAGAAGTGGCAGATGGAATACAGTGTGAGAGTGTGAGGTTATGCACCTTGGTCGGAAGAATAGAAGCATAGACTGAGTTCTAAATGGAGAAGACTTTGCAAATCTTGGGACTTGGGAGTCCTAGTTGAGAATTCTCTTCAGGTTAATGTGCAGATTCAGTTGGCAGTTAGGAAGACAAATGGAGTATTAACATTCGTTTCAAGATGGCTATATATATATATAGAGAGAGCTGTATGTGGCTCTGATCAGACTGCCAGTGAAATATTATGAGCAATTTTAGGCCTCATACCTGGGGAGGAATTCCTGGGGTTGGAAGGGTTCCAGAGGATGCTTACAAGAAAGGTTGTCATAAGGAGCGTTTGTTGACTCTAGGTCTGTACTCAGTGCAATTTAGAAGGATGATGGGGGCATCTGATTAAAACTTCCGGAGTACTGAGAGGCCTAGATAGAGTGGAGGTGGAAAAGATGCTTCCACTAATAGGGGAGACTAGGATCCAAGGCCACAGCCTCAGAGTGAAGGGACAACACTTTAGAACTAAGATGAGAAGGAATTTTTTATGCCAACGTATGGTGAATCTGTGGAAAGCATTGCCTCAGAGGATTGTGGAGGACAAGTCATTGAGTGTATGTAAGACAGAGATGGGTAGGATCAAAGGTTACAGGGAGAAGGCAGTAGAATAGGGTTGAGAAACATATCGGCCATGGTCGAATCATTGAGCAGATTCGATGAGCCAAATAGCATAATTCTGCTCCCTTATCTTATTGTCTTTTCTGTATAAGATGATAAGGCGTCTAGGTTGGGTGCACAGGAAAGACTTGTTTCTGTTTAGTGAGGGGTCAGATTTCAGGGGACACAGATTTGAGGTAATTGACAGAAAAATTAGGAGACATGAGGCAAACCTTTTCATGTGACAGATGGTGGGGTTCTGGTATTTGCTGCCTGGTTTGGTGGTGGATACAAAAAAACGTCAGGTTTTTTTTTTGAGATGTACCATCTGCACCTGAATTGCTATAGTTTACAAGGCCTTGGATCCGGTGTTGTGGTGTGGTATCCAAACCGTCAGCTACTGTTTTGCTTCTCTTTAATTCTGAAAACAATTATTTTTTTTAGCCAGTGTAGACATGATGGAGTGAATGGCTCTTTTTATGTATCACAAGTATTCTATGGCTGTATTACATGGGAAGAACTTTCTCAAACAACAGTAGTTGGAATGAACTATCCAATAGTGGTTTTAACAAGGGAATGGGATAAATACTTAAACAAGAAAAACCTGCAGACCAAGGGGAAAAGAACCAGGCACCTGAACCTGCTGGACTGTTGTTTGAAAGAATTGATGTATATTTGATGGGCCAAATGGAAACAAAATGTGGAATTTCAAGTTGTCAACTGGGTTGAGGAAGGCTGTAGAATCACGTAGCAGTCTGCACAAAGGAGGTCTGTTTTCAGAACTCTGGGCTAAACCATGTAGGCGGTTGAGAGGTACCAAGGCTGTGATGCTGCATGCAAGTGGTTGGAAGGCAATTCCAATATTTTAGAAGATCGTTGACTCCAATTAACATACCTTCGAATGGAATATAATGTTTTTGAATTTAACGAGTGCCAAAGAGGAATCATGTGTCTAATCCTTGACCAATATATTCTGGCAGTTTCCAGGTCCGATCTCAGACAATGAGGGGAATGTTGGCTGTTTGAGCAGCATTTCAAAGGAGTGCAAAACTTGGTTGAAAAGGCAGCTAATAAGATGTGAATGAGAAGGTGAGTTGCAGCAGCTGACATTTGCATTCAAGGGCAGTAGTCAATGAAGAGGGTAGCGTCAGAAGATAGGACATTTGCCCAATCATTTGGAGCTGAAAATGTGTTGCTGGAAAAGCGCAGCAGGTCAGGCAGCATCCAGGGAACAGGAGAATCGACGTTTCGGGCATAAGCCCTTCTTCAGGAATGAGGAAAGTTTGTCCAGCAGGCTAAGATAAAAGGTAGGGAGGAGGGACTTGGGGGAGGGGCGTCAGAAATGTGATAGGTGGAAAGAGGTCAAGGTGAGGGTGATAGGTCAGACTGGGGTGGGGGCGGAGAGGTCAGGAAGAAGATTGCAGGTTAGGAAGGCGGTGCTGAGTTCGATGGATTTGACTGAGACAAGGTGGGGGGGAGGGGAAATGAGGAAACTGGTGAAATCCGAGTTCATCCCTTGTGGTTGGAGGGTTCCTAGGCGGAAGATGAGGCGCTCTTCTTCCAACCGTCGTGTTGTTGTGGTCTGGCGATGGAGGAGTCCAAGGACCTGCATGTCCTTGGTGGAGTGGGAGGGGGAGTTGAAGTGTTGAGCCACGGGGTGGTTGGGTTGGTTGGTCCGGGTGTCCCAGAGGTGTTCTCTGAAACGTTCGCAAGTAGGCAGCCTGTCTCCCCAATATAGAGGTGGCCACATCGGGTGCAGAGGATGCAATAGATGATGTGTGTGGAGGTGCAGGTGAATCTGTGGCGGATATGGAAGCTTCCTTTGGGGCCTTGGAGGGAGGTGAGGGGGGACGTGTGGGCGCAAGTCTTGCACCTCCTGCGGTTGCAGGGGAAGGTGCCAGGAGTGGAGGTTGGGTTGGTGGGGAGTGTGGATCTGACGAGGGTGTCATGGAGGGAGTGGTCTTTACGGAATGCTGATAGGGAAGGGGAGGGAAATATATCCTTGGTGGTGGGGTCCGTTTGGAGGTGGCGGAAATGACGCTGGATGATGCGCTGTACATGGAGATTGGTGGGGTGGTAGGTGAGGACCAGTGGGGTTCTGTCCTGGTGGCGGTTGGAGGGGCGGGGCTCAAGGGCGGAGGAGCGGGAAGTGGAAGAGATGCGGTGGAGGGCATCGTCGACCATGTCGGGGGGGAAATTGCGGTCCTTGAAGAAAGAGGCCATCTGGGTTGTACGTTTTTGGAACTGGTCCTCCTGGGAGCAGATGCGGTGGAGACGAAGGAATTGGGAGAATGGGATGGCGTTTTTACAGGGGGCAGGGTGGGAGGAGGTGTAGTCCAGGTAGCTGTGGGAGTCGGTCGGTTTGTAGTAGATGTCCGTGTTGATTCGGTCGCCTGAGATAGAAATAGAAAGGTCGAGGAAGGGGAGGGAGGAATCTGAGACTGTCCAGGTGAATTTGAGGTCAGGGTGGAATGTGTTGGTGAAGTGGATGAACTGTTCAACCTCCTCGTGGGAGCACGAGGCGGCGCCGATACAGTCATTTGGACCCTTGAGCTGTGGAGGAGCGGAACAGTGCAACAAGCTCCCAAAGCCATTATTACCAGGTCAGCAGGAGCAGCAAAAGGTCCACATTATAGCTATGCAATCTGCACGAGGACACCTTCGGTAACTGCAGCAGGAGGGAGGCAGAGGGCAACTTGTTCCTGAGCCAAAATCTTCAGATTCCTGTGAGTTACCTGCAGTTTAGAGCATCAGTCCCAAAGAAAACTGCATCTCTGTTAGTCCCTCATCGAATTCTAGATGACGTTGCAAGACAATCTACAATCTTTGGGCTGGGTGAACACCCCATATCAGTTTTGCTGAAATTCATTGCAGGACTGAATATATATGCTTCCAGCTCCACCCAGGATATGTATGGTATATCTCAGGCAACTGGACATTGTTGGCATTAGGGAAGAGTTCTGGCAAGCCACATAACTAAGGATGTAGAAAAGGTTTAAAACTTTTTAGTGGAGGTAGATTGTCAAATTTGGAAAGGTAAGTTAGAATATGGTCAAGCCAAAAGCGAAAGATGTATTTTATCTAAGAGTAAATGAAAAACTTCAGCTAGAGGTCATAAATAAATAAAGGAGAAAAAACAACCTCGATTATCCGAACATCAATTATCTGAATTTCAGATTATCCGAACAAGATCTCAAGGTTCCGTAAAAACAGCATTAGGCAACTCGGCAATTACCAGTTAAGCGGCATTATGGTGTGCATTGCCAGACAACTTGCACTCATAAATTACTGCTTGTTTACGATCAGATTAGCTATCCAAACAAAATACTTTCTGCCCGTCTCGTTTGGATAATTGAGGTTGTACTCTATTTGAATGCATGTAAAATTCAAACAAATATTGAAAACACAAAAACAGAAATATTACTTAGACAAATAGTATAGTCTGGTAGCCGTTGCAGAATGATGTATTAGGACCTGAATATTGAAGGGTGCAGGACAACCAGGAAGTATTAGGAGAGTGGGTGGAAACGTTAATTGGTGATTGAATTTGCACAAAAGAGGGATGACCTAAATTCAGGATACCAGGATGTAGAAGTGGTTTAGGTAGAGATAAGAAATTATGGAAGCAAGAAATCACTTATTGGAGTGGTGTACAGAACCCAAACTGAAACCTTACAATAGGATGGAGTATACGAAAAGATAATGGGAGCTTGTCAGAAAGATGTGGCAATAATCATGAGGGATTTTAATCTACATCTAGACTTGGAAAATTATATTGGCAAAGGAAGTCGAGGTGAGAAGTTCATGGAATGTTCTTGGGATAGCTTCTTAGAACAGAACATTCTGGATCTGAACATAGAGCAAGCTATTCGAGACTTGGTATCATGCATTGAGACAGGATGAGCTAGTGATCTCATAGTGAAGATACCTCCATGTAACAGTGATCATCATATGATTGGTTGAATCTTAGTTTTAATTTTAATCCTCGAGAAGGGAGTGGGCCAAAATCTATTTTTGCAAAGATGTCAGAAAATTTAGACAAACTAGAGAAAAAAAAAAATCATTTAACGATTAATGATGAGGGAAAATTAGAGCAAATGAGAAAGCTGGCCCTAAACAAAAAAACAGTACGTGCCATTTGATAATTAAAAATAGAAAGATTTTAAAAAGTCAACGTTGGGCCTACTGAAAGTGAACTGGGGAATTGATAATGGAAAATCAGAGATGACAGCTGAATTAAACAGGTATTTGCATCTTTGTTGTGGAACATTCAAGGACAATCCAATAAATAGCTATCAATTAGGAAAAGAAAAGATATATTCATAGATCATAGAAGTGTTATGGTGCAGAGGGAGGCCATTTGGTCCATCATGTCTGTACCAGCTCATTAAATATGTCTTGTTTATCTAGTGCCAATCTCGTGCCTTTTACCCATATCCTTGCACATTAAGTTTATTGAAACAATGCCACCTTGAATGCCTCAGTTAAACCCGCCGCCTCCACATTTCCAGGCATTACATTCCATACCTTTACTACTCAGAGTGAAAAGACTTTTTTCAGACAGTTTTTCCAATGGTTGTCCCACCTGTCTTTATTCTCCTGCAGTTGTTAAAATTTTAATTAACAACTCTAACTAATACGTTACTATTTTTTTGAAGAGGTGTGAATTATTGTAAAAATAAACCAGACTTTTCCTCACCTCACGCTTGCTTCTTTTGTGTTAAATCTATGCCCTCTTGTTCTTTTTATGAACAGAAACAGTTTATAGACTCAGAAACATACAGCACAGAAACAGATCCTTCGGTCCAAATCATTCATGCTGACCAGCTTTCCTAAACTAAACTAGGAGAAACTAAACTAGTCCCACTTGCCTGTGTTCGGCCCCTAACCTTCTCTAACCTTTCCTATTCATATACTGTCCAAATGTCTTTTAAATATTGGTAACTGTACGCTATCCAGCTCTCTCATTCTTCTAAACCCCAGTGAGTATAGTCCTGACCAATCCAATCTCTCTTTACTATAGATGTCTTGTCTGCTGTCCCAGGAATCAGTCTGATAAACCTCTTCTACACTTCTTCCATAGCCAGAACATCCTTCTACACATAAGGAAACCAAAACTGCACAGATTACACCCAGGCCATGTCCAATTTCAGTAAGACAACTCTGTCCCTGTACTCTAATCCATTTGCTATGAAGGCCAACATACCGCTTGCTGCACCTGAATGTTTACTTTCAGCAACCAATGTACAAGTTGCACCTTCTCTTCCCAATCTGGCGCCATTCAGATAATAATTTGTCATGTTTTTGCTTCTAAGTTAGATAACCTCATATTTTAGCCATGTTATACTTCCTCTCCTATGCATTTACCCACTCATTTAACTTATCCAAATCACACTGAAGCATCTCTGCATCTTCCTCAGTCCACTGTTCCATCCAAATTTGTGTCATCTGCAAACTTAGAGATATTAATGTAGTTCCCTCCTCTGAATTATTAATTTTATACTCTTCAAAGCTTTAAGCTAAATATATAAACAAGTATTACTGAAATTCATTTGTGATCTCTTAAAATAAACAATTAGCATATAACACAGAAAATGAAGATTGATTTACAAAATATTGTAATTACTTGTTTATTGCCAGCAGGCCAGCTAAAATCTGGGTTTGGATTATACAAGTAGGAAAAGGTCAGGGACTAAGTAGTGAGCCTCCATTTTAAGACATTGTTTTGCACATTAATTCGAGGAATAAATTACCCTTTGTTTTTGTAACTGAGAAATTACACGGTGCAGTGAGATAGAGGAGAAGGTATTAAAATAGATTAATTATAACTTTTGAATCCTCCCAGTTTTATCATTGTGCCGCATGATGAAATGTTAGGATGTGAGTTGATGTTGGTCACTTTCTGACCAAATGATTTCTGCTATTTCATTGAAGAATTCTGAGTACAGATTAAGTGTGTCTGCAAATCCACAGTGATATATCATCCTGGGAATGATCCTTTTATGTTTTGATGCATTGATTTCTCCTGTAGCTTTGGTCATGTTAGGTTAACTATATCATTGTCTGGGTGATGGATGGCGACTTTAAGGGGGAACATTTGTTTGAATTTTGCCCTTAAAAGTATCCTCTGGGTAACAATGCAATAGGATGAGTCAGAAAGAACTGGCAAGCTGGCCAAATTGCAGCTTTTGGAAGATGATATTCTGTTTTGATCTTTCACTTCTCATCCACAGGGGGGAAGCATAACAAAACTGATTGCTTCTCTGGCAAAACAAAAATGAATAAAGCTGGTGTTTGCAAGGATCTTTAAGAAGTTAAATTTTCACCCTCTGCCTTAATAACTATTTCCTGCAATGTTAATGATCAATTTCAACAAATAAATAAGTCAGCAATGGAAATTTGAGATATTACATTTGTTTAAATAACTTTTTGTGATTGAGTTAATGACTGTATGCTTAAATATGAGCATAAAAATGCTTTGCAAATAATGTAACACCAACTATTTAGACTTAAACAAATGTGTAGTTTTAAGCATCAATACCAACAGGTAATGCAGTCTGTCTCAAAAACCAGCTCAGTCCTTCCTGATTACTGTTTTGAATACAACAGATGAATACTCAATGTTGTATTCCTGGATTTTTGCTTTGAACATCTGCTTAGGAATTGCCCATGCAAATTAAAATATTTTAACTATAATATTTTATTAAGGTTGGAGTAACATTTGTAGTTGGAGAGCGCACGTTTTATTTCAGCCATATTCCTGTTCCCAGTATATGTAAACTAGTGTGGACATGTTTTGGCTGTTGATAATAGAGTCTAGCATTGTTGAAGTTTGATGGGAGAAATGCCTGGAAAGGATGAGGGTAAATTACAAAAAACTTGTAACTGAAAAAAACTTAATTGAGCACAAGTTTTGTTTTGTGTTTTTTCCTTCCCAAAATTTACCATAACTTTGTGTGGCTGCTATTCCTCCTTGATGCTCAGGGAAGGTCCATGCAAATTGATGTGAAGATTCCAAAGTAGACATGCAGGTCCATCTGAACTTTGTGGCATTTCAAACTCATTGCTAGACATGACGACAAACTAGTTACTTCTGTTCCTTTTATTGTTGATAGCCATGAAGATAAGGTTCTTCTCCAGAATGCAAATGAGATCCTTACTGTAGCAACATGCACAGTACATAAGTGGATTTTAAAAGAACAAAATATCTATTCTAGATATTTTTAATTAATCTGTTCAGACATGTTATCACACACCTCTGGAGCAGGTGGGACTTGAACCGTTAGCTCGGAGGCAGAGATACACACCACTGTATCACAAGATATCCTTAGAGCCCTAACAACTGTGAAAGTAGCTCATGACAGAGGTTTACAATGCCACTGAGAGATACAAGAGCTAACTAAAACAAAATTATCATTCAAATAGATAATGTGGAAACATAAAATAAATTGATACAAAATTATACCTTTGGTCTCTCATATCATTGCTTGTTTTTACACTAGGTGCCTTTCTTCCTATAAACCATACAGCCACTTTTTGACATTGGCAAACTTTTTAATTCTGTCATTTACATATAAGTTATTGACTTTAAACTAAGAAACAGCAAGAGATCCAGTTTGCAGAACTCAGTTGGAAACATTCAGCCAGTAGTAAAAATACCTGTAACCCATTACCCATTGCTTCCTGCCACTGAGTCAATTTTGGATCCAAATTCCATGAGCTTTTAATTTTTGACTAATCAGTCTTGCAGAACCTTGAGGAAAGCGTTGCTAAAATCCATGTGGACTGCAATAAACATACAACACATTCATTGAGCCTCCCTATTACCATCTCAAAAAAACAATTTCTGAGCGACTGTTCAGTATTGTTGTATTCCGAATTTGGTGGTTGATTCCCACAAGTTACGCTACCAGACCATACTTTAATCTTCTGAGCAAGGGTCACTCAACCCGAAACATTAACTTTGATTTCTCTCCGAGCTTTTCCACCAATTTCTGTTTTTGTTTCTGGTTTACAACATTATTTAGGTTTATGCTTAAATCTTTAAGGTTTGATTTTCAGTGTGGTAGATCAACATCAAATTGTTAGGAGGTGAGGCTATAGTACAAGGAAAGTGGGAAGATCTCCAATCCAAAAGAGAGCCTTTTATGTAATTAATACTGTAAGAACTGTTGTTCTGTACAACTTAGAGTCATGAAATGATGTAGATAAGAATTTAGCAAATCCCACTCCCCAGGTCCTTCCTTCATGGCCCTTATTTTATCCTTTAGTTACTTATTCAATTACATTTAGAAATCCCTCTCTCAAACAGTGCTGTGCAGATCATAGCCACTGCTGTTTTAAAAATTCCTTCCTCACTTTGTCTTTGGGTCTTTGTTTATGTGTTCTGTGTCTTCAATTCTCCATACCTTTTACCAATTTCTCTCTATCCATTTTATCTGGAAGGGTATTTTTAAACCCAGCCAAACAACCCAGGCTGAATATCATTGCGTAGCAGGGACAGGTGGTAAAATGGAGAGATTCCTGGTCAGCCATGGGATGGAAAGGAACATTGGAGCCTCTGACTACATAGTCATTCCAGACTACAACATTTATGTAAAAAGTACATGTTTCCATGGTAACTTGGGCTCTTTGCATGGACTGTAACACATCAACACCACTCTAACTCATGATTTTTGAATACGCTATCAAATTTCCTCTTAATATTCTTTCCCAAAAGAGAACAGCCTCAGCTTCTCTCGCTATTCACAAAACTGAAAGCTTTTCTCTCTGAAAACATTTGTGTAAGGTTTTCTCCCACCCTGTTCATATCCTTCATATAATTTGGTGACAAATTTGGTCACAGTACTCAAATTAAGATTAAGGGTGATCTCAGGTTCCTAGCTTTTGTATTCTCTAAATCTATTTATAAAATATAGGATTCCTCTATACCTTTTTAATCATGTTCTCACTTTCGCTACTACCTTCAATGATTTGTACTCACATATACCCAGATCTGTCTCTTCCTTCTCTCCCTTTAGAATTATACCCTTTGGTTTACATTGACCCTCTTTATCCTTTCCAAAACGTACTTCACCACTTACCTGCCCATTGGAAGATTCAATTGAGATGGGTAATAATCCAGGTTGCTGTAATGAATAATGTCAGGAAACAGCTTGAAACTTTGTTTTGAGATCTTTCTAACACTGTTCAAATATTTATAAAGCTTGGCTTATTTCTTTGCTTCTGTCATAAACTTTTTTCTGTCAAAGAAGCTCTGGAGTCTTGTGTGGTAGTTACAGTGACTCTCAACCATATTAACTAAAATCATTTTTAAAATCTGTGGAGCCAGATTTCGTTCTGGAATTTGACTTTCCAAAGTACTATCAGCTGCGATCATAACAAAATAAAAGATCAAGAAAATCAAAGGTCCTAATACCAACTCCTGGGGAACACCATTGTATACCTTCCTTCAATACAAAAAGAAATCCATTACAAGTACCTTTTAGTTCCCGTGGTTCAACCTGACTTCTTATCCATGCCACTAGTGTCTCTTTTACTCCATGGATTTCAACTTTGCTGGCAGGCTATTTTGTGATGGACTTTCAAAGACATCAAAAAACTGAATGAAGTTACAATAAAGTTCTGCAGTTCACAAAACGTGTTTCTGTGGAAAGTGCAACACTCTGATTTTAATGAGTGGGGTTAAAGTGGCTGGCTGTGCACGTGGAAACAAACATTCTAGATCTTCTAGAAAGGGGTTTAAATTGCAAACAATCTTTTAATTGTCTCGGTCATTGGGTATTCAAGTGAATTTGGTATGGCTATGCCATGAAACTTGCAGAACGTAGGTAGTGGTCCATATGTTCCACAACAAAATACTAAGCTTATGATGGGAAAATGATGTGGAGATTCTGGAAACATGTCTCCTCTGATTCTACATAACTGTGCTAAATTCCCATAACTGTATAACCTGCAGTTATTAGAATACCAGTAATTTCTAGGTTAACATCTCATTGCAAATTGTGTTCTAATTACTGTGTATTATAGATCTTGTAAACAATGAACTTCCCTTGAAACCTTTGGAAGCAGGAGGTGCAGAAGACAAAATAACAAACAAAATCACTGGCTGGAGAAATGTTGGCAGCAGACTAGAAATGGGTGTTGAATAGGTTTTTCATCACCTAATATTAAAAATAATTAAACCTATGATTTCTACCCACTGGTATCAAACCTTATCCACAGCACAATCACTGTTTACCAAACCAGATTAGTCAGGTGATGTCGGAAGTTGTTCTTTAAAAAAAATCAAATAGTTTCATCTATTTTAATGTTTGTACTGACGGTTATATTTAAAAGTTAGTCATTTTATATATCCAGGCGAAAATAGCCCTGAAACTGATTGGAGACCAGTGCAGCATGAAAAACCATTATCGTTTAAAAATAGGCGTCAGCACTTAATGGGACTGATTGGGAAATCTACCTGTTTACTGACACAGAAAAAATGCTTTATACGCCACTAACTTAGATGTTGATGTGGAAGATGTTTATTTGAAATGTAAATTACTCATGTTCTTAAATATTTACAAACTACATGGTCTTTGTGTAGCTGTTTGTCGCGGTAATTATAAACTGCAACAAACAAGGGAAGCAATTTGGACTGTCGCCACTTACTCTGCCTTTTTGTTGAGACATTCAGTGTACAAATTCGTGCTACATATTTGAACACGCTACTATACCCAATGGTTCGGATTCCCTATTCGTTTGGCCCTGGCTCTCCGTGCTTTCACAGTTCCTCATCCATCAGATCGATCTGTCAACAGAAAGAAGCCACTTGTGTCTTGGGAGCCTCTCTGTCTAATGGAAAGCCTGGAAGAGAATTCGCTCCCAACTGATTAGTGGAACTATCCTTTTTTTCCCACTGATTTACGGCAGCCTATTTCTTTTTTCGTGCTAACTTCTTGACAGTGATCTTTTGGAACAAGTGTGGCAACGCTTCTTCGATTACAGAAAGTGTGGTATCTGTTCGAGGGAGCTATTTCTGGGCGCTGCTTTTCTGCTCCTGAACATCTGAATCTCTCGGCAGGCTTCACCCGGCCCTTCACTGACCGATTTCTCCGGAGACTTTTCAGAACAAGTTCTGTACTTTCGCCGTCGATCTATCTCCCTTGCATTCAGTGTTTTTCTCAGGTGGCGTTTTATGAATCACCGGCGTGTATCTGGATATGGATGGCAGTCCTGTTCCTGTAGTGACTGTGCTGACAGCTCCGTACGATGCTCAGAAACCGGGCACCAGCGGGCTCCGGAAGAAAACCAATGTGTTTCAAACCAAGCCGCGATATCTTCAGAACTTCGTTCAGTGCATCTTTGGTTCCATTGATTTAAGGGATCGCCAGGGATCTACTGTGGTGGTCGGAGGCGATGGGCGGTATTACAATAATGCTGCCATAGAAATCATAGTTCAAATGGCTGCTGCCAATGGGGTATGTTGCCACCGGTACAGCGGAACACTTGCCTTCACGGTGTAGTTTAATGAGGTATACAGAGTCCGTGGATATCCTCACGGTGCAATGCAATGGAAAGTTTTGTTTTATGGATTGCGAGCATGTGCAAGGGCCAATATTTATTGCCTTTGAGAAGGTGTAATATCTATACCGCCGCCTTGAGCCATTGCAGCCGAGATGCACCTGTAGTTCTGTTAGGGAGTGAATTGCAGGATTTTGACTCAGCCGAAGGTATTCGGCTGCAGTAACTGCGGTAGTGATGCTGAACGCCGTCCAATCATTGACGAACATCCTCACTCCTGACCTTTTTGATAGAGGGAAGTTTTTTATTTTGTCTGGCATGTGGGAAGGGGCAGATGATCGCTGTTGCAGTGAGCAGGTGCATGGATGACTGGCCTGCCGCCGTGCTATGAGTACAACGCTTTAAAAAGGCGGACGGATTGTTTCAAAGCACCAAATGTATTTCGCCACACTCTGCAGCTTATGTTTTGATTTGTGTACTGAGCGGAGCAGTTCCTTCAATTCTATTTGGTCAGATTAAAACTGCGTGTGTCTGAGAGAGAACCTGTACGGAACAGCCTTTGATTCAGATCTGATTGTAAATGTGCATTGTTAATGCTGGATGAGTGTCAGTCTTGGCTGAGTTGACATTTTTGGAAACCCTTTGGATTATTGATAAAATTTGCCTTGTCAATTCAGCAGCTGTTGTACTAGGCTGAGTTTAGGTGAGGAACAACACCAGCTACAGTGAAAATATAAACATAACAATCCGGAGCAGGAATAGGCTATTCAGGCCCTCAAGGCTGCTCCACTATTCAACAAGATCAAGACTGATCTGATTGTAACCTCAAGCCCATATTCCTAATGACCTTTGAGAACCTTTCAACTCTTTGCTTAACAATAATCTACCAAACCCTGCCCTAAAAATATTCAAGGACTCTGCTTCCATCACATTTTTCAGTGAGATTTTCAAATACTAATCTCTGTTTTAAAGGGCCAACACTGATTTTTAAACAGTGACCTGTACTCATAAATTCTCTCATAAGAGGAATTATCCTCTCCACATCTAAGCTGTCAACACCCCTCTGTATTTCATGTTTCAACCATATTGCCTCTTACTGTTTGAAAGTACAGCAGATACAAGCCTAACCTGTTCTACCTCTTCTCCAGTAGACAACCTGCCCAATCCAGGTATTAGTCTGATAAGCTTTCTCTGAACTACCCTCAATGCACTTACATCCTTCCTTAAATAAGGTGACTACATTGTACATGTATGCCAGATGTGGTCCCACCGGTACCTCGTATAACTGAAATATAACCTCCCAACTTTCGTATTCAATTCTCATCATATATTTTAACATTCTGTTACCTTATACTTATTATTTGCTATTAATGCATGATAACCATTTTGCAAAATATAAACTAGGGCACCAGAATCCCTCTGCATTTCAAAGCTCTGCAATCCTTTACCATTTGGGTATTATACTTCTTTATTCTTCCTCCCAAAATGGGCAACTTTACATTTTCCAACATGATACTCTATTTGCCACATCATTACCTACTCAATCCATCAATAGTTTTTGTAATCTTTTGTCCTCTTAACAATTTAGTTTCATACCTTTCTTTGTGTCATCAGCAAATCTCCATCCAAGACATTTATATAAAATTGTAAACAGTCAAATTCTCAGCTCTGAATCCTGTTGAATTACACTTATTACCAGAAAAAGGACCTCTTTACACCTACTCTGTGCCTCCTGTCAGTCAATCTTCTATCTATGCCATTATACTACCCCTTGCATAATGAGATTTGAATTTTTGCAATAGCTTTGATGTAGACCTTACAAAATGCTGTATGGAAATCTAAGTAGAATACATCCACCAGTTCTCCTTTATTCACAGTAAGTCATACTCCCTCAAGGAACTACAGTACAGTGGCCAATCATGATTTCTCTTTCACAAAGTTGACTCTAACTGTTTAACTTGAATTTATCCAAGTGCGCTGTTATAACTTTCATAATAGGTTCTACTAGTTTCTCAATGATAAATGATAAGCAGCAAACTACAGGCCAATTAGCCTCTGTCTCCCTTTTTGAATAAATGAGTTACATTCACCATATTCTAATTTAAGAGGATTGTCCTTTAGTCAAGGGACTTGTGGAAAATTAAATGTCAGCAACTTTCTTACTAGCCAATTCTTCTTTTAAGTCTGTGCCTGGATACTTGTCAGTCTGCAGCTCCAAATATTTGCTCAGTAACACCTCTCTGAGGGTTGTGATTTTTCTGAGTTCATCCCAGTGATGGCATTTATTTTGAGAGGAATATAAAAGCAGGGATGTACTTCTGAGGCTCTATAAGGCTCTGGTCAGACCACATTTAGAGCATTGTACGCAGGTTTGTGCCCCATGTCTCAGGAAGGACGTACTGGCCCTGGAGTGTGTTCTGAGGAAGTTCATGAGAATGGTCCCAGCAATGTAAAGCTAAACATATGAGGAACATCTGAGGTCTCTGGGTTTATACTCAATTGAGTGTAGAAGGATGAGGGGGGGATTTAATTAAAACATACACAAAACTGAAAGGCCTGGACAGAGTAGATGTTGGGAAGAAGTTTCCATTGGTAGGAGAGACTTCGACCTGAGGGCTTGGCCTTAGAGTAAAGGCAAGACTTTATAGAATGGAGTTAAGGAGAAACGTCTTCAGCCAGAGAGTGGTGAATCTATGGAATTCATTGCCGCAGAAGGCTGTGGAGGCCAGGTCATTAAGTATATTTAAGACTGAGATAGATAGATTGGTTCTTGATTGTCAAGGGTCAAGAAAGCAGGAGAATGGGGTTGAGAAAGTTATCAGCCATGATTGAATGGCAGAGCAGACTTGATGGGCTGAATGACCTAATTTCTGCTTTTATGTCTTATGATCTCTCTCTCTTCCATTTCCTGACTTATCGCAACTTCTAGGATTACCTTGTACCCTCAATAGTGAAGATGGATACAAAATGTCTGCTGAAAGAATCTGCCATTTTGTTATTTTCCCATTATTAAGTCTCTAGTCTGACTTTCTATAGACTCAATGCTCACCTTGTTAACTCTTTAAATAGTTGTCGAAGCTTTTACTATCTGTTTTTATATTTCTGGCTATCTTTCTCTTGAACTCTATAAGTTCTCCCTTTTTATTAATCAGGTGGTCATTCTTTGCTGTTTTTGTATTCTGTCCTTCTGAACAGCCAGCTCCCTTCACACAATTATATGCTTTTTCTTTTAGTTTGATATTATATAATTTCTGGTTAATCAAAGATAGTAGGTCCATCACTTAGAATTTTTCTTACTTGTTGGAATGTATCTATTTTGTATCTATTCTGTAAATATCATCTTCCTGTCTGCCATAGCATGTGACTTATCCTTTAACTAAATTTGCCAATTCAGTTTAGTCAGTTCTTAAGTTGTTAGTTTAAATTCAAGTCCACATGTTCAGTAGCTGATGATTGTTGACAACACTGGGTTATAGGATTTGACTGAGTCCAGTAGCAAGAGATAGGTTTTCTTTGCATTCTATGAAACATAGAAACATGTTCTATTTCGGTGATGGATTGATTTTGGATCTTGAAACAACACGTGAATGAAAGCAGTCAGATTTTATTTCAAGATCTTGAAGATTTGAAGATCTTCTTTCAATTTAAGGAAGATGCTTCATTATATTTGAGCTTTTTATGCTCGTAAATGATAAAAACATTATTTTTGAAAAATTTCCTATTTTGGACACTAGTTATTACAAATGCATGTCCAGGCAGGCATAGAGGAAAAGATGCAAAGAAAAACCCCTTTTATTGCCACATTGAACATTCCCTTTATGCCTTTTATGTTCCTCAGAGCGGTCCATGTGCTATTTCTTAACATTATCAATTATTTCCAGCTTAATGCGATGAACCAGGAATTGGTTTAAAACTGAATCGGTTCATTTGATTTGAGATTCTTACAGCTAACAGAGGAAACCAAGTCGAAAAGGGTGGCGCTGGAAAAACAAGGCAGGTCAGGCATTTCTGATGAAAGGCTTTGCCCGAAATGTCGATTTTCCTGCTCCTTGGATGCTGCCTGACCTGCTGTGTTTTTTCAGCGCCATCCTTTTCAACTCTGACTCCAGCAACTGCAGTCCTCACTTTCTTCTAACAGGAGAAACCATCAACTTGGGCTCAGTATACAGAAGAAGAAAGTGAGGACTGCAGATGCTGGAGATCAGAGCTTAAAAATGTGTTGCTGGAAAAGCGCAGCAGGTCAGGCAGCATCAAAGGAACAGGAGAATAGACATTTTGGGCATAAGCCCTTCTTCAGGAATGAGGAGGGTGTGCCAAGCAGGCTAAGATAAAAGGTAGGGAGGAGGGACTTCGGGGAGGGGCATTGGGAATACGATAGGTGGAAGGAGGTTAAGGTGAGGGTGATAGGCCGGAGAGGAGGAGGGGGCGGAGAGGTCGGGAAGAAGATTGCAGGTCAAGAAGGCGGTGCTGGGTCTGAGGGTGGGGACTGAGAAAAGGTGGGGGAAGGGAAATGAGAAAGCTGGAGAAATCTGCATTTATCCCTCGTGGTTGGAGGGTTCCTAGGCGGAAGATGAGGCGCTCTTCCTCCAGGCGTCGTGTTGCCATGGTCTGGCAATGGAGGAGGCCAAGGACCTGCATTTCCTTGGCGGAGTGGGAGGGGGAGTTAAAGTGTTCAGCCACGGGGCGGTTGGTTTGGTTGGTGCAGGTGTCCCAGAGGTGTTCTCTGAAGCGTTCCGCAAGTAGTCGGCCTGTCTCCCCAATGTAGAGGAGGCCACATCGGGTGCAGCGGATGCAGTAAATGATGTGTGTGGAGGTGCAGGTGAATTTCTGACGGATATGGAAGGATCCCTTGGGGCCTTGGAGGGAAGTAAGGGGGGAGGTGTGGGCGCAAGTTTTGCATTTCTTGCGGTTGCAGGGGAAGGTGCCGGGAGTATACAGAAGTAAGGATAGCACTTCTCATGGTAGGACCTTATGAGTGGAGTCTTTTAACATGTGGATGCTGTTGTGCTGCAGCTATAACATGGTTCTGGACAACTCACAAACCCTCTCTTCTTACTGTCTTCCACTGATGTATTATGAGTATTTACAAATTGATAACCAAAGTAATGATAAACCTTCATGGACATCAAATCCTGAGGTGGGATTTGAACCCAGAGGTAGAACACTGTCACATGCTATTCAATCACCTTACCCATGGATGTTGAATTAATGAATAAATTGGTTTTGCATCGTTCATTTACCTCTGCTGTTTGTATTAATGATTACAAGCTAATTTATGTTCCCAAGGTAAGAAAAATAGTATGGTTTTCCTCCAAACTTCGTTACCTTTTTACATGGGATCTCATTTAGCAGTTTGTTAAACTTGCCATCAAGATCTACATTGGAAAAGTTTTGCCTAATTTGAGATGAATTATAAATTCTAGGAATACTGTAAGGTTATGAGGCCGAATTATAAATACTTTCTGAAGATGTGACAGCAAATAATTTTTACGTTAAATGTTATATTTATCATTGACCTTGAATACAAAAGAAGAAAATAAATTTTGACCAGACAAAAAAATGGGAAGTGCCCTCCAGTATCAAGATACTTAAGTCTGTATGTCAGTTGTATATCTTTGAGAGTCATACAATATGGAAATAGACCCATCAGGCCAACCAGTCCACATTGACCATGTTCCCAAACTAAACCCATCCCACCTGCCTGTGTAGGCATATATCCGTCCAAACCTTTCCTATTCATGAACCTATCCAAATGTCTTTTAAATGTTGTAACTGTACCTGCATTCACCACTTCCTCTGGCAGTTCATTCCACACACAAGCCACTTAAAAAAAGTTGCCCCTCATGTCCTTTTTTAAATCTTTCTTCTCAACCTTAAAAATCACCATTCATCTTATCTATGCCTTATGATTTTATTAACCTCAATAAGCTCACCCCCCAACCTCCTATGCTCCAGTGAAAAAGTCCCAGTCATTCCCGTCTATTTTTATTTCTCAAATCTTCCATTCTGGCAACGTCCTGGTAAATCTTTTCAGAACTGTCTCCAGTTTAATAATATGCTTCTTATAACAAGGTAACAATTGAGCATTTGTGATGTAACTTGATTCACTAACCTGAAATGCCATTCTCTTATGAATTTACATCTGATGCTCCTTCAATGTTTCAAGAACGCACAATGAATGAAGGTAAATGATCAAGACACTTTTTTTTCAAAGGAATATATAATGAAATGATTAATAGTAACCAGAGAAAAGAGTTATAAAAATAAGTCAAAGCATCAATGGATAAAGTCAACAGTGATATATAAATAATAATAAAATAGAAAAGATTTAGGGTTGAGATTACCCTTCAAATTGTTGATATTCACTGGTGAAGATAAGCATGTTTGCTTTGCACTGATGCCAGAACTATCAAGATGCTAGACATACAATGATTTCACATTGCCTTCCCATTGTTGACTAGACTTCTGCCCTCTGTTCTGCTTAATATTTCTGACTACCTTTAATTTTCATCCAGCTATGTATATTCCTTTCTAATACTTCTACTTTATATTCATCAACTTGCTTTGAATTACACATGCATGATGTGTAAAATTTCTAATGCTCTTGCACTGTCGTGGCAGAATGATTGCACCTTGATGGTTTCCATGCGATTCATTAGGATAATTTTTTTCAATTTTGTAAGGACACTTTTTTTGCATGTCTTCTCAAGCTCATCCGGGATGTTAATGCTCTGATGATCCAGCAGACTCTTCTCAAATCTTTCACATCACTGCTGCACAGAATGAAAGAAAAAAAAATGTGTAATCGACACTCATTCACTCCCAAAAGTCTTTTTTCTTTCCCTTTGCCTTGATACTTCCTTGGTCGGTTTTGTTCTAAATTAGTCTGTCCTCACGATCCTGTATGCCCTTCCTTTGTCTTCCTTGGTCTTTAATTATATTACAAATCAGATTCTCCCCTTTTAAGTCACTGTCTTTCCAGGATCTTGATTCAGACGAACTCCTTTTCTTCCTATTTGCAACTTAGTTACTTGCCAATGACATTTACACCTTGATTTCCCTTTTGTAGGTTTTACATAAGAACAGGTGTAAGTCATGTGCCCATTGAGCTTGTTCTGCCATTCAGTAAGATCGCTGCTAATTTCAGTTTCCGTTCTACCTTTTCCTTTATTTCCTCATTCCCCTCCAAAACCTATAGGTGCTACGTGTGAATGTACTTGCCTTCGGGATTCAGATGAGGACAAAACAAGGTTATGATTCTTTGGAATTCTCTAATACAAATGGTTTTGAATGCTATAAGTGACTAATCCATATTCAGAGACCACTCTGTCTAATCTTCCATCACCATTAAGTCCTCCTAAAAATTTTCTTGTTTCAAGTGGATCACCTCTTAATCGTCAACTCTGAGGAATACCAACCCATTCTCTTTAATTTCCCTGAAAAGACAGCCTCCTCATCCCAAACATCAATCTAGAAGTCCTATGTTGTATGTTTCTGAGGCAAATAAATGCTTCCTGAGAAAACTGGACTCTTAATCCAGAGCCTCAAATTAATTTTCTGGGGACATGGGTTAGAATCCCAAATAGCAGATGGTAATATTTGAACTCATGATTTGAATCCCTACCTACAGTATGAGACAGGCCATTCAGTCCAACAAATCCACATCAACTCTCTGAAGATCTTGCCACTCAGATTCACCTCCCCTGCCCTATCCCTACATGCCCCGTGGCTAATCCACCTAACCTATACATCAGTGGACACTACAGCCTATTTAACATGGCCAATTCACCTAAACTGCGCATCTTTGGACTGTGGGAGGAAACTGGAGCACCTGGAGAAAACCCGTGTAGACTCTGGGAGAATGTGCAAACTCTACACACAGTCGCCCGAGGCTAGAATCAAACCTGGGTCTCTGGCACTGTGAGGTAGCAGTGCTAACCACTGAACCACCGTGCCTCCCCAATTTGCAATTAAACGTCTGTTTAATAGTGGCCAACGATTGTTGGTGGTTATCAAAACTCATCTGGTTCACTAATGCCTTTTAGAAAAACAAATCTGTTATCCTTACTTGGTTTTGTCCATCTGTGTGATTCCAGACCCACAACAGTATGGTTGCCTCTTAAATGGCTTCTTAAATAGCCTAAAAAGCCATTCAGTTCAAGAGAGACCAGCAATGGTTGATTTGACAGAATGTGCTAAATTTTAGTCAATTACAATAAATCTCTAAACCTCATTTTGTGCAATGCGGTACACGCTCCCATTGTTGAAAAGCAAAGAATTTCCAAGTCAGCATGCACAATACCACCGGAGATCTGCCATGAATGTATTAATAATCTTGCACAACTCTTGTCTTCATCTCAAATTCTTTTCTTCCTTTTTTCTATTATTCCTGCCAGCCCCTGCTACATGATGCTCCTTCAAAATTCTCTTAGTTGCATCTTCAAGGCTAGAATTATATATCTCTCTCACTCACTCTCTCACTCACTCTCTCGCTTGGAGCCCAAATCATTTCCTTCCATTCATGATTCATACTCAACAAATGAGTTTTTTTATCCCTCAGCAGCAACTTGCAGAGGTCCTTTCCTCCTGTACATGCATCCCTGAATCTCCCTCCCAAGAAGGAAGAAGAAACTAATTTCTCGCTGTCTCAATGTTCTAAAGGGCAATAAAAAATGGATTCACTCAATCACCATAAACTAATAGCCCTGAAAAAAATATTTTTTATAACGTGATGAAAATGCATTTACTCCATCTCACTTTGACTAATGCCAAAAAAGTCTAAGAAGACCGGCAGCATGGTGGCTCAGTGGTTAGCACTGCTGCCTCACAGCACCAGGAGCCCAAGTTTGATTCCACCCCTGGGTGACTGTATAGAATTTGCACATTTTCCCTGTTTCTGCTGGGTGCTCCAGTTTTCTCCTGTAGCCCAAAGATGTGCAGGTTAGGTGGATTGGCCATGCCAGAATGCTCTGTAGTGTCCAGGGGTGTGCAGGCTAGGTGGATTAGCCATGGAAAATACAGGGATGGGGTGGGGTCTGGGTCTGGGTGGGATGTTCTTGGAGTGTCAGTGTATACCTAGTGGACGGAATGACCTCTTTCTGCACTGTAGGGCTTCTATGAAAGATGAATGCTGTATAAAATCCTTGTAAAGCCCTTCTATATGTCTTTTTTTAGAAAGATAAATCTTCATTATTTTCTGCTAAATATATTTCTTTCCAATATGGATAAATTCTATAAAAGATGCATTTTAGTAAGTCTTTAAGAAGTTGCCATTGAATTATTTGTGAATGCAAATTAATTAGTTCTTTTATTCATTCACGTGATGAGGGTGCCACTGACTAGGCCAGTATTTATTACCCAGCCCTAATTATCTAGAGGGTAGTTATGAGTCAACCATATTGCTTTGGGTCTAGAATCACATGGAGACCAGACCAGGAGAGGATGGCAATTTCCTTCCCTAAAGGATATTGGTAAACCAGATGAGTTTTTTCTGTCAATGGATTCATGGTCATCAGTAGACTCTTAATTTTGGATTTTTTTTATTATTGAATTTGCATATCACCATCTGCTGTGCAGAATTCAAACCTGGTTCCCCAGAATGTTCCCTGGGTCTCTGGATTAACAATCCACCAATATTACCACTAGGCCTATATTCTTACTGCATTTGCTTCCTGATGGTTTGAAGGTCATCACTATTTTGTTGTCTTTGACGAAATCACTCTAAATGGAAGGAGATTGGCGTCCTCTTAATCTGATTCCTTACCAGCTCAGATACACAATGTATATTGCAATAAATTTGCAAATGTAAGGAAACTCACCCTCTGCCCCTCCTTCCCCTCCCCAGGTAACCAATGAATTGTGTTCTGGAAATATCAGGAAGGGATTCTTTTGGGGAAAAGCCATGTTGTTGGTACAGTATCTGAGGGAAATTCATTTGCACTAATTCATGCCATATTCAATTGTGCAATTCTAGACGCCAATGCTGGTTAAGAAAAGTGTTTATTTTCCATACGGGCTTTGACAAGGATGAATTTCACTTCAGGCAAAGAAGTGTTAAGGTGTTTTAAATAAATAGTTTCACTCTTTCACAATTATCTCTTTTTTTTAAAACAGATTGGACACTTAGTAATTGGACAAAATGGAATTCTCTCAACTCCAGCTGTATCCTGCATTATCAGAAAAATAAAAGCCATTGGAGGAATAATTCTGACAGCTAGTCACAATCCTGGAGGACCTGATGGAGATTTTGGGATCAAGTACAATATTTCCAGTGGAGGTTGGTATTTCACAACCAGTTCTAGAAATGGCTGTTGATTAACTCATATTTTTAAGCTAATGCTGTGATGCTGATGTGGAATCTTTCTTAGATTGTTTTGTGGATTAGCTCAAGTGGTTGTAATTACATCAGTATAATTTCAACTTCAATCAGAGCTAGAAATATTTATTGTCCCAGCACACGTCAAGCAATGAACCTTCTGTCTACTGATGCAACATCCCAGCAAGACAGGCTAAGAGTCACTATTAGGTAACAGCACCTGCAAAGGAACATTTTAATGAATCTTTGCTTTTGTTAAAATTGAATGTTTTTGAGAAGATGGGTTATACAAAATGGAATGAGATTCAGAGAAGATGTTGCAGGAAGTAAGTGCTTTATCCCAGAAATGGAGTCAGAAACAGCCCTGTTAGGTGTGTGTGGGAGACTACCGAAGACTGGGGTGAGCTGCTCAAAGGACTCACTTCAGTTCTCCAGGACTTGACCCCAGTTGTTTGTTTGTATATCAAGTCTCTAATCCCTGCCCTTCTCACCCTCCATTGGCTCCCCAGGTTCTGAGTCCCTGTCATTTCATGCCCCACCCATCTCTAATTGACCCTCATATCCCCAAGTCAATTTGTGCCAATCTTCTCCACCCAAGACCATGGCCATCCTACCCTTTATACAAATGTAATGCCAACAAATACTCTATTCACCAATCTGGCCTCTCAGAGCTCCATGCCAACTTAATGATAACTCATGCCTGCCAACACCCTCATTCCCCTTTGCCCTTAGACCCTTCAAGCTAATTCATCAAATATCCACCACAGGAATTCTGTTGAGATTAAAATAACAGCTTTAAGTACCAATTATATTAGAAAATTAGATTTTATTATATTAGAAGAAAAGCTCTGTTCATGAAAACTTATTCAAAACCTATATCCCTTTAAGTACTTAATCCCTTATAAAAACATTGTTATTTATGTCTTCCCATCAAAGATAGCTGATCATTTAATAATCTTTTTAAGTTATATGTCAAACTCTGAGTTTAGGGGCCCCTGCTAAAATAAAAGTAGGCTGTGGAAAGCAGCTAATCGTTGATGACATTATGATAGACATCGGATAATTTCAACCGACAACTATTTTAACTGTTGGAACATATTGTTTTTAAACTCTTACTCATAATAACAGTCTTTTATCTCTAACAGTTGGGGATTTTAATAACGACTATTTGAAAGTTTCAGCGATCTGATTTACTATTCAAAAGCATTTATATCTACTTCAAAAACTGTAACTCCAATACTGTGGGTTAAGATCCTTGCTACAACAAAAGTGGAGTTTTATTTGAACTTAGCATGGGGTTCACATGACCTTGCTGAATGTGGGTTCCCCCTGGTGAAAGTGCTGCTACCTTTACCTGGCCAGTGGCAGTGCAATCTCTCATGAGACAGTGATTAGCAATCATGATTATTTTCCCCTTCTCTCTAATGTATGCTAAAACAATTCTACCATAGCCTTTCCTTGCAAACTGAGATTAGTTACCTACTTTGCAGCACTTCCATCAAGAAACAGTTGTAGTTCTCTAAAGGTACACATTCCTGTGTGATCAAAAGACCACTGAAATTGGGCAGTAGGTTAACCTATAATGAAAACTAGAAATCTATAACATCGGTAAGAGCTAGGTTTTCATTTTTGGCTGAATGGGCTACAGTGGACATGGTACATATTTAGTGTGAGGCATTGGTTCAGTCAAAGAAAATTTTGAAAGTGAGTTTTTCTTTTGAGCAGTCGTACAGAACAGAGCCTTGGGCTTCTACTCTGCTTTCTCCCACTCCAAAGAACAGTTACCTTCCCAGGGGACTATCGTCTTTACCTCGAGACAAGTCAAGCACTCAATACCATCTTGTGGTTTGACCAACTTTCATCCTGAGGAAGAGGAGGATATTTGCCTCACTTGTTCAACAGCAAGCTCTCCTACATACTGGCTTATCAATATTACCATCAGAGGATAAAAACTTTTACTTTTTAATGACTTTCTTCGGTTTACTGGTTAAATTGCCACCTGACAGGTTCTGAGTCCCTGAGAGAAAATTACTTCCATCAGTATATCAAATACAAGGCTACTGAACAAAGCTATGTTCATTGTCTTTCCTTCTCTTAGATATCAGTGCAGCTTTAAAGAAAGTTCTAAGATAAGATTTTAGCCAAGCCAGTTTTATGTCTTGTTTGAGTTCCAAAGAAGTCATATTGGACCTAAATTGGTAACTCTCTGTCTACTTTCTCACTAAAAGTGCTGCCACGCCTGCTGAGTTTCTCCAGTAGTTCCTGCTTTAATTTTAAATATATTGCCTTTTTCTCTACCAGTCTTCAACCCTCTCTTGCTTTTCTGAATGTGTTCATGTTTTGTTGGGTCATATTGGCATCCTACAATACTTCACCCATGTGGCCATTACTCATGACCAGGGAATGTTAACAGGCTATTCATTTTCAATCTTGGGAATATTACTGCCAGTCTCAGTCCTGTACTTGTCAGGCACCATGTTGCCACTGAATAGTGATCAAGAATGACAGCCCTGATCAAGTTTCAGTTTAACGCCTGTGCCTGAGGCATTTTGTAGTCTCTTATACATCAACTGAGATCAACCAACTTTGCAATTTGGAAACCAATCCAGTGAGCTTTCTGGCTTAATTGTGTGGGGTCATTTTTTTCAAGAAGAGACAGCATTTTATCACAAAAATAGAAACTGTTTCCTGCTGGGGACATGACATAATCAGAATGTTTCCACTTTGAGCATATGTTCTGAGTTGGTAGGAGTTTGTTCAGTTAAAAGTACCATGTTGAATGGTTTAATCAGTTACAATGCTGCAACTTTTGCATTATCATGGGTATACTTTGTCTTTAATAGGTCCAGCTCCAGAGGCTGTCACAGAGAAGATTTTCCAGCTCAGCAAAACCATTGAAGAATATTCTATCTGCCCAGATCTGAAAGTCGACCTAACTACAATTGGAAAACAACAGTTTGACTTGGAAAACAAGTTCAAGCCATTTACAGGTAACTAGTTACTTCCCCCATTTCAAATCACTGACCCAAATCTTTTTTTTAAACTGAGTGTCTTTTTGTGAGTGATCACTAAAGGAAATTCACAAAGGCCAGTATCCCATCACCAAGTCACCCTTTATTTGCACAACGGAGAGTCCTTGACGCTGATACAGCTCTCTCAGAGCCAACCTTCCCAGAGTGAATAGAATCTCTGATATTCCTGTTTATATTTGTCAGCCAGGGCTCCCTGATTGAACTAGATTAACAGCCCAAAAGGAAAGTCATTCTGTGAGGCCCATCTGGTTGACCTCATTATAATCACTACAATCACATTCTCATTTAGTTTCTTCATTCCTTATTGGACTTTCCACCTCAGTTCTATTATCTGTATGCCAGAAATAGAGCACATACAATAGTTAAGTTCTGCATTGATTCTCTTGGTGATTCTACACAGTGTAGTTCCAAACTGTAAACTGTTTGCACGCAGGATTGGATGTTCTTGCGTCAATTTTTTTCATTCTGTCCTGAAGGTGCTATTCATCTGGCATACTGAGTTGATTGGTATCTTAACCATTTCTCATACATCAGCTTTGTGTTGACAGACAATTCAATTGTAGAAAATATCACAATTAAGCTCATTGTGTTCTTAGCTGATAGTCTCATTCTCAAATTTTCCAGCAAAGCTCCTCCGATAAATCGAAGCAATTATTCTGTTTTGTTTTGCTCCATTGCCAAGGGACAACTATGGCTGATTGTGGCACTACAATTGTGATCAGCTAAGGCAGTGAAAAGTGGAAGTGAACAGTGTCTCATTCATCATTAGTACCAGTGGCGTAGTGCTTTTATCTGTTGGGGTTACTACAAATTGCTGTTCTTGATGTGAAGATAAAGAGTCCAGGCATAGAGGGTTTATAAATTCGGCAGCCATATTTAATACTATATTCTTTAAAATGAAAAGTTGTAACAGAATTTTTAACAAAGCCAAGAAGGAATTGAAGAATGTGTTTAGAAGGTAGATCAATGGAGACCTATCAAATGCAATAGGTTTGATGGACCTAACAGAATTTTAATCTGTTCTTAAAAAAAATTGTCATTCTGTATTAACATATCATTAACCCACAACATGTTTTAACTTTATTCTATAACACATCTTTTAGCAAATGAAGGTATTACCTTTATTTTCATCTCTCCTTTGTGCATTCTTACAAAACAGCTTGAGGAGAACCAAGATATTCTGTTTTACTGAAACTCCTGAACACATTTTAATTTTTTTTCTTTTATTCATTCACGGGATGAGGATGTCGCTGGTTAGGCAGCATTTATTTCCCATCCCTAGTTGCCCAGATGGCAGTTAAGAGTCAACCACATTGCTGTGGGTTTGGAGTCATATATAGACCAGAACATGTAAGGCTGGCAGTTTCCCTCCCTAAAGGACATGAGTGAATGAGTTGGATTTTTCCAACAATTGGCAATGGATTCATGGTCATCATTAGATTCTTAATTCCAGATATTTATTGAATTCAAATTCCACCATGCTGTGGCAGGATTCAAATGCAGGTCCCCTGAACATTATCTGGATCACTAGATTAACTATCCAGTGATAATACCACTAGGTCATCGCCTCCCACTAGTCCACTAGTAATTCCAGCTATTTTTAAATATATATTTTATATAATTTAGTACTATTTCTCTTCATTTCTATTCCTTCCTCACCATGAAGAGGTATTGTATTGGAGGTCCATAAGATCGACTGGCAGAATTACTGTGCCCCCTACTGAATAATTTAGGCAGAGTTATAGAACAGCTTCGCCTGGTTGTTCTATAACATAAATGGGAATAGATTTGTTCTCAAATGGATTGGTATATGAGGTAGGATGTTTCAAGGTAGTAGGGATCATTCATTTTGGGATGAAGAAATCAATAAAGGTTACGCTAAGAATGTATCACCCAGTATTTCAGCACAGATTGGTTTTAGGTCAGAAGACAACAAGAGGTTTATGATGTACTCAAATACTGAGGGAGACTGGGTCTTATAGTAGGGTACTCCAGATCCTCTCCTGGAAGTGGTTTGGAGTCCAGCCTTAGTTGGGACGAAAGCCATTTTCCTAATTCTGAAGATAAAATTAGAATGTTAAAAATCATTATTATGCACATAGTTATGTCTTGGATGACTCAAGAAGTTTAGTCTCCGTTACATTACATTGAAGAACATGTCAGGTATTAATCACAACTATGTGCAGAACTATTTTGTTGAACTTGTCTTTTACTGCCGTTCAATTTTCTTTAATTCTATTCTGTATATTGTAAAACCCTCTTTAGATTATTTCTTATTTCACCTCATTTTACAACTGAAAAGTGTCACTTTTCTCCAGGCTTCTCTTATAACTCAGTCATCTGAAGCAAAGGGTCAGCTTGTCTTTCTATTTAGTGTTTCCAACCATTTGTCGAGTCTTTACTCTCATAGTATTTCTCTTAGATGTTATGAGTAGATACCTGTATTTTTCTGTTATTTTCCACTTTTGTAGGGCTTACTGGTCTTTAGCTCAAAATGTTGATTTATAATTGGCTGATTTGAGTTTCTGGTTTATGAACTATTAGCTCCATTAAAATATAATGACAACCCAGTACCTATAGGTATTATGTGATTATTTTCCAGTGGAGATTGTGGATTCAGTGGAGGCCTATACTAACATGCTTCGGAACATCTTTGATTTTAATGCCTTGAAGGAGCTACTTTCTGGTCCGAATCAGTTGAAGATCAGATTGGATGCCATGCATGGAGGTATGAACTGTAATGTGGCAACATGACATAAGAACAAAATTTATATAAAGATTCTTGTGTCAAAATATGAAAATGGTACTTCTTCCTGAAGAGATGCTTGACAAATATTGTTTGAGCAGTCAAGAAGAGCTAGCTGAGCCATACTTTCCTTAAATCCTAACCCTGTTCAATATGTGATAATTCATTTCAGTAATTGAATTCTTTGCAAACACAATCATCAAACACTTGTTTATGAAAATAGTGCCCTTTTTGAATGTTAAAGTTCAAGCTGCTGTAACAGTTCCATGAAGTGAGGTGTTACACTGCATTATTGGGATTTAACTGCTTCAATGCAGAATGCCCTTGCTTTGGGGATGAACTCTATGGATTTGTTTAGCTTGTTATTCTTAATTAAGTACTTCTGTTGACAGATTGAATCATTCTCATTAAGGCAGAGAAGATCAAGAGGAGATTTGATAGAGATGTTTAAAATTACAAAAGATTTAAAGTCAAATTGTTTCCAGTGATTGAAAGATTAATAACCAGCAAATATAGGTTTGGAATGCACTGTCTGCTAGGGAAACTGATCCAGTTGTGGCTTTGAAAAGGAAACTGGATAAATAATTGGAAGAGTAAAAGTGACAGAGATATGGGCAAGTCTATGGCTATGAACTAACTATATTGTTCTGTAAGAGAGCCTGCACACAGTCAGTAACCTGAATGACCGCCTTCTGTCCTGGAATATTCTATGATTTAGATGGACAATATTTTACTTAAGTTGAAAAATTGTACAGTCTTGTCATGCACTATGAACGCATCTTTATTTTCATAACCTTTCATTTAGGGTGTGTGAGAAAAGTCCTAAAACACTTAATCTGATCTACATAATAGATCTGGAAACATTTGTATTCACAGTGTGTGTATTTGGGGAATGTGGTAATTTTGCAAATTAGTCAGCATAATATTGCAAATACAGAAATTCTTGGAAATATCCACCAGCCTGTACAGGATATTTCTTCTTAGATTCTCTACAGTGAGCAAACAGGCCATTTGGCCCAACAAGTTCACACCAACCCTCCAAAGAGTCACCCGCCAAAATCCATTTCCCTCTGATTAATGCACCTAACACAATTGGCAATTTACCATGGCCAATCCATCTCACCTGCATATCTTTGGACTGTGGGAGGAAACTGGATTACCCAGAGGAAGCCCATGCTGACACTGGGAGAATGTGCAAACTCCACACAGATGGTTGCCCGAGGCAGGAATTGAACCCGGGTCCCTGGCGCTGTGAAGCAGCAGTGCTAACCACTAAACCACCGAGCTGCCTAAATGATAATTTGTTTAATATGAAAACAAAATACTATGGATGTTAAAGACCTGAATATATAAGTTTGCTGGAGAAAGATCTGGCAGCATCTATGGAGAGAGAAAAAGTTGACATTTTGAGTCTGATGTGACTTTTTTAACTGAAAGAGGCTAGAAAAGTGTTGAGTATTTTGCTGTAGGAAAAGAGGGAAGGAGGAGGAGCAAAGGGAATGGATGGTAAAGGTGCCCTAGAGCAAGAGAGGTTGATGAAGATTGGTGACAATAGTAAGCCTATTTCCTCCAGTTTTGGTCTTTTTCCTTCACTGCTGAGTGTTTTCAATATTTTATGCTCACTTTAGCAACAGGGATATTCGCATTGAGTGACTTCTCAATGCCCTAGGAAAATGTGTTTCACATGATATCCCAGAGGAAGGAGGTAATGGCACCCCTGACACCTATCTCACCCTCAGGACTGAGAACTATTATGAAGAAAACAAACCAAAGATCTGGGAAAGACAACAGACTAGATACTCTCCCTTTACTTTGTTAGAGTCCAATGATGACATTTTATAGCCCTGGATAACACATTGTCAGTAAGTGTGTCTATGTCATGTTTCAAAATTGTTTTGACCATTTTTCAGAGAAAGCATTTGAAAAAAGCAATTTAAAAACAAATTTTTAAAAGCAGTATTTGTTCTTGTATTCTAAAAAAAGAGTATCTAGTTAGAAGCATGCAAAACAGGAGAGCAGTGTACCGTTTAGCCCCTTGAATTTGCTTGGCCATTCAATAAGATCAAGGCTGATCTGTTTGTATTTCAAATTCCACATTCCCATGTACTCCTGGTAACCTTTGATTCTCTTGACTACTAAAGCAGTCTTAAAGAGTTTCAGTGACCTTCTGAGGTCAAGAGTTTCAAAGGCACACAATAATGAACTGGCAGTCGAGGTGGTGTAGAGGAGGCCTGTCCTCTTCCTTCAGGACGGGCAAAGGAGGCAATGATAACAGATCCTGCCAGCCTAGTCCCACATTCAGTCAGTGTAGTCGCAATCGTCAGGAACACCAGCAGTTCCACAGGAAAGTCAATAACTATCTTTGCTCTGATAGGTTAAGTGCCACCATCTTCTCTCCAATGCCTCTCACTCACTGTATCGCTGCTTTTGAACACACCTCCCACTATGTCTCATGCTCTACCCCTTTCACTGAAACATGAATAATTTTCCCTCACTTGTTCTCACATACAAATGCCCCCACCCTACTAATTGTGCATGGCCTCTATGCCTCTTACCCACTTGGGACACATTACAACCTTTTCCCCACTTGCACCAGCACTAAAAGCTGTGACATTTTTATCTCAGTGAGCCCCTCTGTTTACCTCATTCTAGGAAAAAATGACTCACAATAGAACAAAAAAAGGCAAGGTGGTCAGTGGGATCCAAGTGACTGATTGGCTCTAATTGTCCAAACACCTGAACTGATATCAAAGGTTGCCCTTGACTTACTGTGTATTGTAATACCATGACTGACAGCAATCACTCTTGAGTGAGGTATGGCCATTTGTTTGAGGCAAACGCAGTATGTTTGTAGTGTAGGCTTCTGGCTTATGCTATAGTTGGGACTTTGAGAAAGAACAGTGCTGTACAGCAACATGTCCATCCCATGACTTCTGACCATGACAAGCTGCCTGGCTTTGTGTTAGCACTGGTCAGTAAGACCAAACAGAAGTACTGAGAATCTTCAGACTCTAGCTGAGAGGGTAAAGTGTGAAAAGGCAAGTCACGGTTGCTGTGAGCACTCAGGCACAAAATGAGTGTGCACTAAGCGAGCGAACAAGCAAGAAGCTCTGAGCTCCCATGATCTAGTCAGTGAGCTGGGTGCCTGTCCCTGTACACAGTGTCCATGCGGCAATATAAATTTGATCTGTACCTGAGTACACCAAAGTCTAGCATTGAAGAACACAAGTGTACACTGTAATTGGTTTGGAGATGTGCCTTGGTGGGCTAGTACAGGTCGGCTGTCAAAGTCCACAAATATGAAGTGCATGCAGCCACTACCTACGGAGCATGCTCTGAGACGCTAATGGCAGGTACACACAATGAAGAGTTGGAGAAGCACATGACGAGCTTGAGTCATCAGACACCAGTTCAGATGTTGGAATTGTCTGCATCTAACTTCTACCTTGCAGGTAGGAGAATGGGAGAACGCCTATGAATAAGGCAAAATCAAGTAATAATAAGGGTAATCAATGCTAATAGGTCTCTTGCCACTCACTAGTGACAATCCCATTCATGACACCTAGGCTTGACATGAAAATGTAACAGTTTGGTCATGACATCAAAAGAGGGCTCGTTTAATATCACACCCAACTTTTCCAAAGTGCCATTCAGGGGCTGGGAAAACTCCACTTTCTATCCTGAAAGGATGACCCCTAATTCAAAAACAGTGCCTCAGAGTTCTGAACTAAAATGAAACATCCTTTCTGTGTTCATTTTGTCAAGGCCATTTAGGATCTTTTATATTTTGATCAAGTCATCCTATCATGGTGCATCACAGCTTGGTACGGCAACTGCTCTACTCAAGTCCGCGAGAAGTTCGAGAGTTGTGATCGTAGCCCATCATGAAAAACAGCCTTCCCATCTATACTTCCTGCTACCTCGGACTGCAGCCATCGTAATCAAAGACCCTTCCACCTCCATTATACTCTCTTCCACCCTCTTCCATGAGGCAAAAGATACAAAAGTTTGACAACACATAGCAACAGATTCAAGAACAGCTTCTTCCCCACTATTATCAGACTTATGAACGCATCTCTCATATATTACATTTGATCTTTCTCTTCCTCTTCTCTGTAGCTGTAATATCTGCATTCTGTTCCATTACCCTGATGTACTTATGTAAGATATGATTTGTTTGGGTAGCATGCAAGACAATACTTTTCACTCTGTCTCCGTACATGTGACAATAATAAATCAAATCAAAATTCCAGCAGAAACCTGTACAACCTATCCTCAAAAACACCCACTCATTCCAGGTATAAATCTTGTAAACTTATTCTGAACCACCTCCAACTCATTTACATCTTCCATTAAAGAAAGAGACCAAAACTGCGCATAATATTCAGGACATGACCTGATCAATGCTGTGTATAACTGAAGCATAATGCATCTACTATTATGTTCAGTTTCTCTCCTACAAAAGGATAGCATTCCATTAGTTGCTTTGATTATTTATTGTAGATGCATACCAGCTGTCTCTGACTCCTGAATCAAAACACCGAAATCCCTCTACACCTTGGACTTTTGCAGCCATTGTCCATTTAAGTAATGCTGTTTTGTTCCTCCTGCCAAAGTGAACAGCTTTACATTTTCCCACATTGCACTCCATCTGCCAGATTTTTCACTCAACCTGTCTATATCTATCTGCAACTTCCTGCGTCTTCTCAACTTACTTTCCTTCCTACCTACCTTGGTCTTGCCTACAAATGTAGCTACTGTGCCTTCACTCCATTCATCTAAGTCATTACATAAATTGTGAAAAGCTTGAGGCCCCAGCATAGAACCCAGTGGGATGCTACTTGTCCCAGCCTGGCAACCAAAGGTCCATTTATGCATACTCTCTCTTTTCTGCCTGGCAACCAATCTTCTATCCATGCTAATATGTTACCTCCTACATCATGAGCTTTTATTTTCTGCTATAACCTTTGATGCAGCATCCTGAAGGGTGGTTAATTATTTCACCCATGCCTAAAAAATAAAAATTTCTTCAACTCGTCTGCATAATCGGAAAACAACTTTCACCCATTGCATTGGAAAACTCTTATTTCTGCTTCTTTGATACAGGAATAAGGAGACATAGTAGAGGTTTGTTTAAATAATACAAAAACATTATTTATTGTAATAGCTATGAAATTTGCTCTTTGTACGCTGCGTGTATGTAAATCATCTCTTGGAATGAAACAGTACAAATTAACAACTTGATAAATAGACCTGTTTATCTGTTTGTCAGTCACAGCAGATTTAAACTCTTGAGGGTGGACTATTGCTAGTATAAAGCTATGTGACTGTGGAAATATATAGGTAGTATTATATAGATTATTATAAACCATCAGAAACTTACTGTCATCAGTTGTGTTTCATTTTGTACAGAGGTGTACACAGAGTAGGTGGAATAAGAAGGTTGTTGGTTTATTCTGATCTGATTAGATTAGATTCCCTACAGTGTGGAAACAGGCCCCAACTAGTCTACACCGATCCTCCGAAGAGGAGGATCCACCCAGACCCATTCCCCCTGACTAATGCATCTAACTTTAGCATGACCAATTCACCCAACCTACACATCTTTGGATTGTGGGAGGAAACCGCAGCCCCCAGAGGAAACCCACACAGACACGGGCAGAATGTGCAAACTCCACACAGTCGCCTGAGGCTGGAATTGAACCCGGGTCCTTGGCGCTGTGAGGCAGCACTGCTAACCACTGAGCCACCATGCCGCTGTGTGGTGTCAAAATTCCTTTGTCTCCCCAGTGACAACACTTGGCTTCAATGTGTCTGGATTACAAAGGGATAAATTGAATTCCTATCTTGCCTATTATTCTAGAGTTACTGGAGTTATGCAGTTTTTGGACATTCCTAGCTTTTTTTTTCAGATTTGAAGGTGGAATCTCTGCCCCTTTGCATTTGCAAAATCCAGACCCTGACTTGACGCTAGAGTGAAGTGAAATGAGTTTCTATGAATGAGGTTCAATTCAAGTCTTAGCACTTGATTCACATCACACAAGTTTAACAGTGCAAGCTAAACCTGATGGGAACTCAGTCAACAGGCATGGGGATCACAGTGCACAATTATTTTGCACTGATTTGAATTATTTCCAGCCTGTAGCAACACTTTGATTTGCTGTGGTGGCTCAAATGCAGCTGGTGTGCAAAAACCATTAGCTAATTTTGTCAAGATTTCAAATGTTGACTTGCATCATTCACAGTCTATACAACTATCAACAGTTTCCGTCACTTAGACTGCTGAAAGAAACCAACTAGAAATTACTGTGTACAGTAGATGGTTGATTATCCCTTTCAATAGATCAGCTGTGCAAAGTTAAGAGAGGGAATTAGTTGCATAATTGCATTACAAACTGAAACTACTGATGTTAAATCAAACTTAATGCTGATTGACATGATTTAGCTAGCCAGATGCACCTAGGACATTCACTGCATCCATATTAATACCTTTGTCAATATAATGTCCCCTCAATTTACCCCACAGGTCAGTGTGCCATGAGTTGAAGTTCTGGGGACACTTGTAGCTCTCTGAAAATGTATATTAGTGATTCCAATTTCTCACCTATAATGTGAATGTATTAATTCTCCCCTCTCATTGAGTTGAATATCCCTACATATTGGTAAGAGCACTACAATTCTGGTGAGTATTAGTATTGATGCCAGCTGTATGAGGGTGGTTGTGCTAGTTGCAAGTTCCATTCTTACAGTAAAGTAGGCTTTGTGTTGAATATTGTAGAGCTCATTACCAAACTGTTTTGACATTAACTATGCCACCAGACTTTCAGGATGCCCCCTGGTTCAATTTGTATAATGACAGGAAAATAAATACTGAAAAAAAAATTAATGTAATTTTATTTGAAGAAAAAGCTTTTTGTAAGATTACATACATGCTGATGAGACATTCATAAGCTGTATCCTAGTCTGTCAGTAACATGAGGCAGTTGTTCATCATTTAGATGGTGCAGCCAATTCTAGCATGAAAACTCTTTACCAACGACCCCCTTTACCAGTGGATCCTTCGTCAAGATGAGTTGCTGACTATGAGCATGTTCTCCCTCTTTCTAATTCCCAAACTGCCCACTCAGGTGCTTTTGACCATTGTAATATTAACTGATGACAGCAGCTGCAAAATAGGTGTCACGTTAGTAAGCGCTGCTAAATCTGTGAAGAATGCTGAATGGAAATATAACTACTCTAAAAATGATGACAAATATTTGTGTTCCACTGAAGAATGAACCGAATTGGTGAAGCAGTGCTAATTATGCATCTCTTAAGACCCATTGCCTTGCTGTAATTTTTATAAGATCCAACTGTGTAAAATATTAATTACATCTTGTTATTATTTATGAATTATGGAATTTTCAGTTCAGAATGTTATTTTTAACTGTAACCTGTATTTTCCGTACACCTTTGCTGCTACTTCACTTCAGATTTTTCAGCCAGTAATTTTGATGAGTTCTAACAGGCATGGAGTTTGTAGATTGATGACTCTGGATGCTAAATCATAGAATCCCTACAGTGTGGAAATGGTCCATTAAGCCCAACAAGTCCACACTGACCCTCTGAAGAGTATCCTACCCAGAGCCATTTCTCTAGGTTATTACTTTATATTACCCCTGACTAAAACTGACACATTCCTGAAAACTGTGGGCAATTTAGCATGGCCAATTCACATAACCTGCACATCTTTGGAATATAGCAGGAAACCAGAGCACCCGGAGGGAACCCACAGGGTTGCCCAAGTCTGGAATTGAACCTGGGACCCTGGGGCTGTAAGGCAGCAGTGCTAACTACTGAGCTACCCCTTATGCTGAATTATATTTGGTTTTTGGCTTAATTTTTAATGCGGCTGGCAAGGTGAAAATGCCAAGTGGACATCCTACTCTAGGTCAAAAACAAAAATCAGAAATTGCTGGAGAAACTCAGCATCGGTGGGGAGAAAGCAAAGTTAACGTTTCAAGTCTGGTGATGCTTGATCAGATCTTCCTTACTATAGTTTACTGGTTAGGGACAGCATGTGTGAAATCAGTACTTTCTACATTGAGCTAGCTGGCAAGTTGGAGTGGGCTGAAAGAAGAGGCAGCAGGGGGAGCAAACTGGTAACTTTCATTGTCTCAGGAAAACATTTCTTCTCCTGGGCCTGCAGAAGAAAGGAAATTTCTCTTCATGTAGATTTCAACAGTTCCTTTACGGATTGCTGGTTAGAGGGCTTAGGCTTCTTTCATTTGATCCTTGATTTGGAATTCAAGGTTCGGGTTGTAAGTTTGTTCGCTGAGCAGGAAGGTTTGTTCTCAGATGTTTCGTCACCATACTAGGTAACATCAGTGAGGCTCTGGTACAAGGGCTGCAACAAACATTACAGCGAACAGACAGGTAGGAAACTAGCCACCAAGATACATGAACACCAACCAGCTACCAAAAGACATGACCCACTACCTCTAGTATCCTTACAGACAAGAAGGACCACTTCAACTAGGGTAACACATCCATCCTAGGACAGGCTAAACAGAGACACAGGGGAATTCCTAGAGGCCTGACATTCAAACCGAAACTCCACCAATAAACACATCAAATTGGTCCCCATTTACCAACCTCTGAGAAAAAGTACCGGAAGTGACATCACCCACCTTAACAGACCAAGACACACAGAAAGTGGGACAGAACACCAGCGCTTCACCAGAGGCTTAGTGATGATGTTACCTAGCATGGTGACTAAACATCTGAGAATAAGCCTACCAGCTCAGCGAGCAAATCTACAACCTGAACCTCAACCTGAGCTCCAAATCTTCTCAAAAATCGGAATTCGAGGTTCTCCAGCTGGTCATGGACTCCCAATTTGTACATTTAAGGAGCATAACACCTACTTCAAGCAGGTACCCTCGATTACTAAAAGTCACCTGAATGTAATCCGGCAGGCACACCTGCAGAGCAGCTCTCATACACCAGTTCATAGGGCAGCAACTGGAGGTTTAACACCTTATACACTGACATCTACAGCATGCTTTTTTCCCCCACTGCCAATATTGCCAGATAATACAATAAATAAGTCTACTTAGCTATCCAGGATATCCCTAAATTTCCCTCTTGGAAATATATTCCAGGATATTCACCTGCACTATATCAGGGAATCCATTTTAAGGATGGTTCTTCTGTGAACCATTTGCTGATATTAGGTCAAACCTTATGCTGGTTTGAACCTGTGAGCTCTTGTTCCCTCTTGTAGCTTGTTTCAAATTAATTAATAAAGTAAATAATTCACTCTCCGTTAACTACATTAAAGTATTTTTGCAAGGTGATCTCTCATATGTTGGACTGAAATACAAAAGCAGGGTGGTTCACAGATAAAGTAACCAGCTTCCTTCTACACCGTTCGTTAATGAATCTAAACAAATATGTTTTAATTAGTTGGGCTTGTTTGTCTCTTGCTCAATCTTCCCTCCAAGAGCAGGTAAACAGAAGTCAGGACTGTTTTCAAGTCCCAAACCCACTGTAAAGAACGCATCTTTGTTATTTTTCTGTAATTTTGATTGTGCCATCTAAAGCCCTCCCACCTAACACGTTTTCCAGCCACTCATTCTCTCAATCTTCTTACATCTTTACTCACTTGCAGGTGGTACTGGGAATAATTCCGAGATAACTACCCTAGGAATCGTGCTTTTGAATCATTCTGAATTACAGGAATTTTGAAAGAAACAAGCAAAATACTCACCATTCACAGACCTGTTTCCATGTGATGTCATGTTTTTCAAGTGGTAGTTCAGTGAATCATGGATGGCTCTCCCTCCCCAGCTCCTGCTTCTTGAAGCCTCTGCTCTTCCAATTGCTCTCACTTGTCACTTTTATTGCTGCTTTTGTTTTTAAGCTGTTAGTTGTTTAGACTGGAACTTCACCCTTGCTTACCAAATTCCCAAGCTCATGTTCTTGACATGTTTATCCTCTCCCTCACAGTGGTGGTGAAGGTGCAGAAAGGGCAAATAATTGGGACAGTTGGCTCTGGAGATGCTCACTCTCTGCTCACCATCTCTGCAGTTGAGTGCTAGGTGAGAAGTTCCATGGGTGACCTGCTTGACCCCCCCCACACCAATTAAGACCTGAAAGTGATCAGTTACCAGCCACTTTAGGACCACAATGTAACACTGGACTGATTAGAAAAGTGTCTGGTTTCCGACTGAGAAAGTGGGGTGATTTGCCTGTTGCTTTGGACACAGGGCCTCAATTCTCCCCAGTCTGCTGCCAATGGAAGCGAACGACTGACCACTGAAAGCCATCCCTGCCCTCTCCTCCCACCCCCGCAACCCACACCCCACGAGGTCCAAAAGAAAGCGAATTCTCACCATTTCAGCTGTTAAAGCCTGAGCCTCCAGCAATGAGATCTCGGATCTAAACGCTGCTGGCCCTCTGTCAGTAGTGTCTGGTATGGCTGATCTTCATTTTTGATGTTTGTTATTCAACAGTCAACTTTTAATTGGCTGATTGGAGTCTGATTTGGTGAGCTATCCCACTTAAAGAGGTGGGGAGTCAGTCAACACTCAAGATGCCCTCCCCCATTCTTGTTGAATGGAGTACTAAACCTGTGGCACCTATGTTTAGCTGCACCAAGTGAAGAGTTGCTGCCTCTTATTTGAAAGAACATTCAGAATTTGTGTTACTACATCCCAGTTCAAGTCTGCACATGGAGAAGAGATATTCAAGGTGGATGAGGAATGTCACAAATCATTTAAGCAGTTTTGCATGTTCAGAACTGTGATGTTAAATAAGCAACTGCTACAATGGTAAAAGTACTTTGTTTAGGTTCAAATTTGATATGTTCTGCCTGTTGTTTTTATGTCATTTTCTGATTTTTTTAAAACTTGCCCGTAAGCAGAGCTTTTCATCAGAATGTTTGGTTCATTAATTTTATTCTGTGATAGTTATGGGTCCTTACGTTAAGAAGATTCTGTGTGAAGAACTTGGTGCTCCTGCAAACTCAGCAGTGAACTGCGTGCCTCTTGAAGACTTTGGTGGGCACCATCCTGATCCAAATTTGACATATGCTGCGGACCTAGTGCAGGCAATGCAGACAGGAGACTATGACTTTGGAGCTGCGTTTGACGGTGACGGTGTAAGGAAAAACATTTTGATATTCTGTCGGAGCTTTAATACAGAGTTGCTGTATTAGAACTTTCTAGTTCAATGCTAGTGACCTTTATTAAATGGTATTGAAATGATTTGAGTAAACATATATCTCGCTTTGAAGTCACGCTTCCATTCTGTTAAGTCACATGGGGCTGACTGTTAAACAGTAAATGGAAACTTTGCACATAAAGACAGATTATACCATTCTGCGACTGCATTAGAATATTCTTAATCATATCACTCCTGATGTAATAGCCTACTTTTGCTGTCTGTTTTACTGAGGATAGAATATTAAATCTATTAATTTTTTTCTTCCTGATTACATGAATAAAAATTAATTTCAGCTGTACTTGTGTTACTGCAGGATCGGAACATGATCCTTGGAAAGCATGGATTCTTCGTAAACCCATCTGATTCTGTGGCTGTGATTGCTGCAAATATCTTCACTATTCCGTACTTTCAACAGACTGGTGTACGTGGATTCGCTCGCAGCATGCCCACTAGTGGAGCACTGGACCGGTGGGTATGGTTTACTTATACTTTGAAACTGTAATTACTTACAATCTTCCTGCTTTTTCTTTTTCTTTTCCATTAGTTTGGAATTATTGCCTTTGAGACAATTTTTTTTTAAAACATCATTCATGAAAAACAAACAATCTTTTGTGCTTTTCACAGAATCACCAGAATAGATAAACTCCAACTTCTCTTAACATCTTCTGCATTCAACTCAGCAAACTAACCATGTCCTATTAAAAGTCTAAACCCTGTATTCTTCTTCAATTTTGTGCAAAGCTTACTTATTTATTACTGTTGGTAAATCAGCTCCCAAACATTATTGAACTCAGTAATTATTCTAAAATAGTATCACCAATGGTGTTGTGGCTGTTGATACTTTTTTTTCAAAACCAAGATAAATGAATAGAACAAGAGGATCTTAAAAATAAGTTTTTGTATTAGTTCAGTTTCTTTTGAATGCTTCCGATGATAAAATTGCCTTTAATCAGAAAATGCTCCCTATTATCACTGTTTCATTGCTTCCCATTCAGCAAAGACACTTACATGTTGTCCAGCTACCACATTTACAGCCACCACTGTGCTAGAGGTGATGCTAATCAAGGGCTTTTAAAAATAAGACTGACCTAATAAATTTTAATCAAAACTACATTATTCCTTTTGTACTTCTGAAAATAATAGTTGAAGTTTCAGGATATGCCAAAGACTTGTGGTTTGCAACATTTTACTAAAATATTTTTCAAGAGATGGTGTTTAAACAACCAATACATTCCCTGCTCAAATTATGTTCTGATTTCTCTGCCTTTATGTATTTTGTATGTTTTCAATATTTCCTACTGCCTGTGTCTGTCTCTATTCAATCAAAAGTATTGGGCTTGACTGTGAACGTTTCAGTAGGTACCACTAATCCTGTCTTATTCTAATGGCAAAGTAATACTCTTGTGTCTTCCCTATCTGATGCCAAGGTGGAGATTATAAGGTTATCTGATTTAAATTTGAACTTAAATTCACAGAATTAGTCTTTACTGTTCAAATGCTGGCAGCAATTATCCATTTTCATGCATCCTACATACTGTGGTTGACTGCGCTGTTTATTTCCTCCCCATGTCCACTTTTCTCTGATTTGAGATGGTGCACTAACATTAATAGTCTCCTTTAATACTCTTTAATTTTATTCCTATTCTTTCAATATATTTTCAATAAGCGCAACTTATGTTAGCTTCCAAAGAGAATATTTAGGTGTCTGCATTACAGCTAAGAAACCTATCTGAGAGTTTCTGAAAGATGTGTGGGATGCTTCATCTTGCTTTCCTTCAGTGCCTGAATGCTTAGAACTGCTTCTCAGTAATGCAAGCATTGTTGATCATTCTTAGTAGTGGGACCCAATGACTACTTCCTGTTATTGTGCTGCTTGAGTTGGACAGCTTTAGCTTTTCTCTTCTCCATGTGTCCCTTACAAAAGCTTCTTATCTATAGACACTGTGTTGCAAACATATGTTTGAAAGTCAAGAATTTAACATTTGAGATGGAGCCTGCCTTCGGTTTTTATTTTAAAGTTTTTTTTAAAGTAGTCTGTGGATATCATTTGGGTGAAAAAAATCTTTGAATCAGTATCATTTGACATTTGTTAAAAAGGTGATACAGGTTGGGGATAATGTTGACAAATGACTAGTACATTTAGTGTTTCAGTAAAATTTGAGACAGATATTTTTCAAAGAGAAATGCTTTATTTTGCATAATTTTAATGCTTGCTTGTGCACATACCTTTTTAAGTTATGTTCATTGTGAGACAGACAATGGTAAAATACATAATGAGTTAGCCATAAATAAGCGCCATTAGGCTTTCCTCTCCTCAAGCGCCATAACACTCAAGAGCATAGATATCAGTATTTCCACATTACCAATTTCTTAAACCTCTCTTCCTGACTTACTCCATCCATGTCACTAGCATTAAATACAGTCATCTCATTAATTTCTGTATCGCCAATATAGAGACAATCTGTTCAATGGCTTCTGCTGTATTCCACCCATTTTCCTTTCTCTTGTCCACTAAGCCAAACTTACTTAAGGATTCCTTGTGTTCTGTTCTTAAACGCACACTTTTCTCGAGATTGACCTGTATCTCCCTCATGCGTTTCTTGAGTTCATCTTATCCATGGGTCCGATTGCTACCCTGTTGTTCCCATTCACACTAAACTTCTAACCATCTTAACATCTCTGATGTTACACTTATTTCTTTAAGTTTAGCAAAAAAATTATTTATCCAGCGTGGTGCTACAGAATAGTTGGAGTAGATTAAGTAAGATAGTTGTAGGGGAAAATTAGATAATTATGATGCGTATTCTATTTTATTCTGTTCTATTCTATTCTTACTGTGTTGCTTCCTATCAAAATCACTGTCAATGCCCTGACCTGAATATAGCTTCCCTTGACTCACTGTTCTTGCAAGCTACCATTGCATCCTCAATCTTTCTTTAGAGAGAAAGTTATTGACATATTGTTGCCTTCCAAATCTGTCTCCATGTTTTCAAAGTTTGTGAGAAGATTTGTAGCTCGGGTGCTCGTTGTTGTGGTTCTGTTCGCCAAGCTGGGAATTTGTGTTGCAGACGTTTCGTCCCCTGTCTAGGTGACATCCTCAGTGCTTGGGAGCTTCCTGTGAAATGCTTCTGTGATCTTTCCTCCGGCTTTTGTAGTGGTTTGAATCTGCCGCTTCCGGTTGTTCCAGCTATCCGTTGCAGTGGCCGGTATATTGGGTCCAGATCGATGTGCTTATTGATTGAATCTGTGGATGAGTGCCATGCCTCTAGGAATTCCCTGGCTGTTCTCTGTTTGGCTTGTCCTATAATAGTAGTGTTGTCCCAGTCGAATTCATGTTGCTTGTCATCTGTGTGTGTGACTACTAAGGATAGCTGGTCGTGTCGTTTCGTGGCTAGTTGGTGTTCATGGATGCGGATCGTTAGCTGTCTTCCTGTTTGTCCTATGTAGTGTTTTGTGCAGTCCTTGCATGGGATTTTGCAAAACCAATGTAGTGTACAAAATCCCATGCAAGGACTGCACAAAACACTACATAGGACAAACAGAAAGACAGCTAACGATCCACATCCATAAACACCAACTAGCCACGAAACGACACGACCAGCTATCCTTAGTAGCCACACACACAGATGACAAGCAATATGAATTCGACTGGGACAACACTACTATTATAGGACAAGCCAAACAGAGAACAGCTAGGGAATTTCTAGAGGCATGACACTCATCCACAGATTCAATCAATAAGCACATCAATCTGGACCCAATATACCGGCCACTGCAACGGACAGCTGGAACTAACAACCGGAAACGGCAGATTCAAACCACTACAAATGCCGAAGGAAAGATCACAGAAGCGCTTCACAGGAGGCTCCCAAGCACTGAGGATGTCACCTAGACAGGGGACGAAACGTCTGCTACACAAATTCCCAGCTTGGCGAACAGAACCACAACAACTGTCTTCATGTTTTCTTCAGACAACGTTTGAATCTCTGAATTTAGTTTCTGATCCAGCCACAGCACTAAGATGGTTCTAGTCTAATGCACAAATAACTCCTTCCATAAGTGTGACCAATGGACATTATTAATCTACCGTAATCCTCTGATCTGCTTGAGATTATTGCAGTTTTTGACATTGTTGACAAACCTCCTCCAATGCCTTTACTCTATGGTCTGGTTCAGTGACCTACCCTCAATCTGGTTGCACTCTTCTCTATCCAGTTGTAATGAGTGCATTCCAGCGTTGGTTTTTCTTTCTGGTCCCTCACTAATACCTCTGCAATCTCTCAAAGATCTGTCCTTGGCACCCTCCTCATTCTATTCCACATATTCTCCTTTCATGGCTGGATCTGTAGATGTGAGATCAATTCTACAATGCATAAAGGGTACATTTTGGGGCAATTTTCTTAACAAGTTGAACAACGTTGAAAACTGGATTTCTTAACTCCTCTTTTTGAAGGGTTGCCAAGGCCACAAAAATAGCCTTGTATGAGACTCCTACTGGATGGAAGTTCTTTGGAAATCTGATGGATGCCAACAAACTTTCCCTTTGTGGAGAAGAAAGCTTTGGCACTGGTAAGGTGTTTTATTTTCTGTTTGGGAAATAAAAGAAAGATTTTTAATTTGGTAAAGAAATTACTTTTGTGCAGTTGGACTACTTATTTCCTCCAGTTGAAAGATTTTTTTTAAATGTGAAATTTTAAACTGTTTAATGGCTGTGTGCTACTACACCTGTGGGAACGTACTCACAATTGAACTGCATTGTCATGTAATGATGTAGAAACTTGATGTAGCAAATATGTGGTGCATTGGCAATGCTGAAACTGAAGTTATATTTCCAGCGCCGCCAAGTGGTTAATACCACAGTAGATCAAAAACTGAGGTAACTCATCTTTGGATCACTATTGTATGTCTTTCAGCAACCATGAACTGAGAGCTTGTTTGGCTTTTTCCTTTTGAATGCTTAGAGTACAAAGGCACTTAATGCATGATTCACACTATGTTAAAATTTAATGTTAACTGGAAGGCTGTAGACAACTGAGGGATGGGGATTTTGAGGCCTCCATTCTGATCTTTGCTGTGTATTGATTTGGCTGATTTCAGATAGGGTGCAAATAAGAGAAGTGGGTGGCAATACTTTCAGCACCTCTTGGTGAATGAAGGTAGAAATGAGTTAGGGATCCTATTTATGATTATTGTCCAGTGTCTTTGGTTGGAATGTGAGCATGTTTTAGATGCCTGGGGAGTATCAAGATTGCCTGGTTTCAACTTGTGTTGCAGTTGCATTGTGTAAGAGTTTCGTTTGGGAATCGCAGGATATCTACAATGGTGTTGATTTCTGGGGGTGATTTTAAAACAGTTTATTTAGAATTAACAATATTCAAGCTAAGTAGACAGAAAAGCCTTGCTACCCTGTAACAGTTAAGAATGACGTGAGGGAGTGTAGATTTTCATGGCTGGGAGAGGCAGCTTCTTTACAATGTTTATTGGTCCCACATCAGATAAATTGATGAATGAAACTGATCTCTTGGCTGAATGTGGCAATCTGTCCTGATCTCATTCTTCTTCAGGTAGTGAGGGTGTTGGGCTGAAACATGGATCACTTTGGAAAAGAGTCCATTTCTACACTTTATTTCTTTATTTCCAGCAGTCTTATGGCAATCTGTTGTTCAGTAGCTTATTAGCAAAGTACAGAATTACAAGATAATTTCTCTTATTTCCAGCAAAAGCTGATGAAATCATGCTGTGGCTGATCACTTGTTAGGGTATCCTCTTTAATTTTTCTTTACTCAGTTAAATCAAGGGTCCTTTTAGGGTTAAGAATTTCTTGTTTCACTGTCTGTACTAGTGACCTGTCCTTAACAGAGTTAATGGCCTTTGTCCTGCTGTTTGTCAGCCAAGGAAAATGCTATGGGAACTTTTTTAAGACTCTGAAAAAGCTATTTCTATAATATTCAATAAACTTCTTAAGATTGTAAAGTTATTACAATAATTGCAGTTTTCATAGTTGTCTATTACAGATTACAGATTTTTACAGATTACATTACAGTGTGGAAACAGGCCCTTCGGCCCAACAGGTCCACACCAACCCGCCGAAGCGAACCCACCCATACCCTTACATTTACCCCTTACCTAACACTACGGGTAATTTAGCATGGCCAATTCACCTGACCCTGCACATCTTTGGACTGTGGGAGGAAACCGGAGCACCCGGAGAAAACCCACGCAGACACGGGGAGAACGTGCAAACTCCACACAGTCAGTCGCCTGAGGCGGGAATTGAACCCGGATCTCTGGCGCTGTGAGGCAACAGTGCTAACCATTGTGCCACCGTGCCGCCCACTATTAGCTCTCATTGCTTCTGAAAGATTGTCATGTTGGTGAGGTTAGGTAGGGTGCTTGGTGCCTTTTGAACAGTGTCTTTGTAATTCTGCATGGTAAAAATAAGAGGAATTATGTATGGTAAGGTAAGTCACTTTGTGTCTTTTTAGCTTTGTAGAGGTACATATGTACTAGGAGTCTTAGTGTGGTATATTACTCCAAAAATATTTCTGTACTTGATAACAACGCTTAAATCATATCATGGAGTAGCTCATTTGATCATAGTTTGCTTTGATTTTTATGATGTACTACTTTTAATCCCTTGTCATTAAGTAAGCTACTGACTAGCAGTAGTCTATATTGTTCTCCACTGTGAGCACACTCGTTCTTTGGATTTGGATATCCTAAGTTACAAATTTTCAGTAGGCACTGGCAGTGTTTCCTGAAAACAGTGAACAGAAGCACTGCTTCTGTTAAATGACATTGAAGGGAATTCCCAGACAAAATCCCATGCCAACCACCACTCAATTGAATAAGAAAATAGGCATTATGTGTACCACAATAGCTACAGCTCTACAAATCTCTGGTGAGACCACACTTGGAAGATTGTGTCCAGTTCTGGTCGCCCTACTATAGAAACGATACAGAGGCTTTGGAGAGGATGCAAAGAAGGTTTACCAGGATGCTGCCTGGACTGGGGGCTTGCCTTATGAAGAGAGGTTGAGTAAGCTCAGACTTTTCTCACTGGAGAGAAGGAGGAATAGAGGTGACTTGAGCAAGATATACAAGATAATGAGAGGAATGGATCGAGTCAATAGCCAGAGACTTTTCCTCAGGGCAGGATTAACTGGTACGAGGGATCATAGTTTTCAGATATTAGGAGAAAGGTATAGAGTGGACATCAGAGGCAGGTTCTTTATGCAGAGAGTTGTGAATGCATGGAATGAGTTGCTAGCGGTGGTGGTGGAAGCAGAGTCATTAGGGACATTTAAGCGACTGCTAGGCATGCACATAGATAGCAGTGAGTTGAGGGGTGCATAGGTTAAGTTACTTTATTTTACATTAGGATGAACCCTCGGCACAACATCGTGGGCCAAAGGGCCTGTTCTGTGCTGTACTTTTCTATGTTCTAAGAATTAAAATAACTATGCAGAGGTAGAATAGCAATGATAAAGTTATATTTAATAACTTAGAAGTGATCACATGCACTGAAAACTCAGTATGGTAGTAAATGATTGAGAAATTCGTGTAATGCCACCACTTAGTGTGGTACCAAGTCACACAGACTGGTAGGTTATAGGTTGCTTCCTGACTTGTGTTGACCTTGGATGGAGCTCTATAATTTGCTTCAATACCCAGGGGTATTGGGTTTCTACTACTGTGTGTTGAGATTACTCCAGGAAAATGGATGTGTTTGTGCTCATGGAACCATGCCTAGTATAAATCACAGTGATTTCCTTTAATCCTCTCTGAATTCTTGGCTAAATTGCTTCACAGCACAATTTATTGATATGTGTTTAATGAAAGATTCAGTTTTACTACTGATTTTTAAAGGCAAGCCTTTTGGGACCAATTTCCAAATCTCAACATAATAACGTGGCTGTGAATCGAGTAATGTATCAAAATTAAATGCTTTTTCAATTTTATTTGCAAGATTATCTGAATTTGGGAGTTTGTCTATTCATATTTTTAAACACTCACAAATGATTCTACTCTCCTGTTGTTCTAATGAAAACAGCTCAATTTCCTATGGTTTATATCAGCCCGCAGTTTAACAAGCAAGCAATGGCTGTGCCGGCATTCCCACAGAAGGCACGTAGGAGGAAGCCATCAAGCTCATCTATAACTGCTCTGCTATTCAATATAGCCACAACTGATCATCTATTTCAGTGCCTGTTTCCACAGTGTCTGTATGTCCCTTTGTGTCATTGGTCTTTACAAATCCATCAATCTCTATTTCAAACATATTTAAGACTGATCTTCCATGGCCTTGTGGGGTAGACAACTCCAAAAATGCATAACCCCCGAGGAAAACAAAATTCTCCTTATCTCAATCCTAAGTGTCTTTCCCCGCATTTCAATATTAAGTTCCCTGGTACTAGAGTCTCCAACTCTCTATCCCTCCAAGCATTGTGCAGGTTTCAATGAGATCGCCTCTTACTCTTTGAAATCTGGAGAATACAGGATCAGTTTCCTAATCTCTCTTCATAGGGCAGTCTGGATAACATCCAAAACAATACTTTTCACAGTATTTTGCTACGTGTGACAATCAATCAAATCAAATCAGTCCCACTATCCCAGGAACAAGTCTGCTTCCAAATTCAATTCCCTAGTTATTGACTCCGTTCCTGTCCCTAGAAATAGTCTGAGATTAAGGCTGTCATGTGCAACCTTCGAGTCATTTGACTCCAATTTGAGTTCCCCAGCTCATTTGCACCATCATAACGAACACCTATTTGCACTTGCATAATATGGGCTGAAAATGTGTTGCTGGAAAAGCGCAGCAGGTCAGGCAGCATCCAAGGAGCAGGAGAATCGACGTTTCGGGCATAAGCCCTTCTTCAGGAAACTTCGATTCTCCTGTTCCTTGGATGCTGCCTGACCTGCGCTTTTCCAGCAACACATTTTCAGCTCTGATCTCCAGCATCTGCAGTCCTCACTTTCTCCTTGCATAATATGGCCCAACTTATCCTGTTTCTGCTCATCTTTTGCTTAAGAACTCTCACATGCCTTCATTATCTTTGAAATTGGCTATTAATAATGTTTCTGAATGGTCTCTCTCATTTTCCTCCCCATAAACTTGAAATCACCCAAACTTTTGCAGCCTGTGTCTTAATGCACACCAAGTGCTATTCACGCATCAACCCCAACTGACTTACATTGCAGTCAAGCAATATCTCGGTTTGAAAATTCTCATGTGGTCTTCAATTCCCTCCATGACTTTGGTCCTCCCATCTCTCTAACCTCTTCCTCCACAACCCTCTGAGATATCACTGTTACTGTAGCTCTGGCCTAGGGAGCATCTCCGATTTAGTCCCTTCACCATTAGTGGTCGTGTCTTCAATTGCCTAGGCTGGAATATCCTCCTTTACTCATCACTGTCTCTCTAACTCTTTGAGAACAGTCTTAAAACCTACTTCTTTGACTAAACTTTTGGTTGTCTGTTTTAATATCTCCTTATGTGGTTCAGTGTTACATTTGGATCTGTAATGCTCCTGTGAAGCACCTTGGGTTTGTATTATGTTAAAGATGAGCATTGTTCATTTGCACATGAATCCTTTCTTTCATTGTGTGCCTTTTTCAGTGTTCTCATCTTTAATATCTGAAGTCTGAAATGTTGATTGATTTCCATTTTATTACCAGATACTGATGGATCTACTTTGTATTTCCATCTCTCTCTTTTTTTCGGAATCCCAGTTAATCAGTGCTGTCTTGACATTCTTTTTATTCTGTGGAACTGAAAGTATATATTTTCTTCAAGGTGTTCTCACTGAGGTTTTATACAGATTTGCTATTGCATCTTTTATATTCCATATATCTTCCCAAAGAAACCCTACGAGCTGTTCCAGTTGCGGAACTGCTTCAGTAAGATCTTTCCTATACTGAACTCGACAGTTTATTTCCTTTTTCACATTCACCTCAGCCAGTGTCAGCTTTTATATACATCAACTCCACTTGGTCTTCAAAACTCAAAACCTTTGTCTAGGTAAATTACTGTTTCCAATTTATAGCCTATCTTCAAAAGGGTGAATGAAAGATGACAATCATTCTCTAAAGCTAGAAAAAAAAGGACAATAACCAGGAGAGAAGTGTAGAAAAGTTCGGCGAAAGTACAGTGTGGGTGAATCACCACAAGTTAATTTTGTTACTTATTCAGAAATCTCACCAACTGAAACAATGATTTAAACTTACATAAAAATCAAAATAAGACCCCTCAAGTAAGCAAATTAAGCGCCATAACACAACTCAATACTGATGGAATTTAGCTATAATACCAACCAAAAATTAACTGAATACTGGTGGAATTTAGCTATAATACCAACCAAAAATATTTAACTCTTGAAGTGTCCAGGGTTCAATCCTTGTGCAGTGTTGTTCTTCAAAGTTCTGCTAAGGGGGAGTTCTGGTGTTCAATTCTTGTAGTTTTCTGTCCTTCAGACCTATGATATGATATTATTGATGATTCTTTAGAGTTCTTTCATCTACAATATTGACTACCCTTCTGAAGCCATCAAGTCTGCATCTTACCTCCTTATCAGAAGTAGCTTCTTTGTTCCTTGTTACACTTGGCATTGACTATCTGTTTGAAGACACAGCTTTCTGAGGTTGACTTTTTAAATTCTTCTGCCGGGCAATCAGTTATCCTTGTGGCATAAGACAGCTATCTATCAAGTAGATGTCAAAACAGTTTTGTTTGTGTACTTCAATTTCCTCTTTCTCCAGAAATAGCTAATTGCTTTCAGTTCCTCTATAAGTTTGTCCTTGTCCTTTTAATAGTTTATTCCAGACAGAGTTATTGCTGATCCCTTCATTTGTAATAGTTTATCTTTGACTTTCAATCCATAATGTGGTTCCCTCTATGTTACGAGAACAAAACGTAGACTGGATGGTCACTTTGCAGAACACCTATGTTCTGTCTGCAAAAAAGGCCTGGAGCTTCCAGTTGCAAGCCACTTCAACACACGTTGGCAAAACTGAGGACTGCAGATACTGGAGATCAGAGTTTAGATTAGAGTGGTGCTGAAAAAGCACAGCAGGTCAGGCAGCATCTGAGGAGCAGGAAAATCGACGTTTTATAGAACATAGAACAATACAGGCCCTTCATCCCTCGATGTTGTGTCGACCTGTGAACTAATCTAAGCCCATCTTTCTACACTATCCCATCATTGTCCTTGAGCTTATCCAAGGATTGTTTAAATCTCACTAATGTTGCTGAGTTAACTACATTGTCAGGCAGGGCATTCCATGCCCTTACCACCCTTTGAGTAAAGAACCTGCCTCTGACATCTATCTTAAATCTATCACCCCTCAATTTGTAGTTTTGCCCCTCATATAAGCTGACATCATCATCCTAGGAAAAAGACTTTCACTGTCTATCCTATCTAATCCTCTGATCATCTTGTATGTCTCTATCAAATCTCCTCTTAGCCTTCTTCTTTCCAGTGAAAACAGACCCAGGTCTCTCAGTCTTTCCTCATAAGACCTTCCCTTCAGACCAGGCAACATCCTGGTAAATCTCCTCTGCACCTTTTCGAATACTTCCACATCCTTCCTGTAATGGGGCAATCGGAACTGTACACAATATTCCAAGTGCGGCCACACTAGCATTTTGTATAATTTTAGCATAATATTACGGCTCCGGAACTCAATCCCTCTACCAATAAAACCTAACACACCATATGCCTTCTTAACAGCACTATCAACCTGGATGGCAATTTTTCAGGGATCTATGTACATGGACTCCAAGATCCCTCTGCACATCCACTCTACCAAGAATCTTTACATTGACCCAGTATTCTGCCGCCTTGTTATTCTGCCCAAAGCGAATCACCTCACATTTATCTGCATTAAACTCCATTTGCCACCTCTCAGCCCAATTCTGCAGTTTATTCAAGTCCCCATGCAACCTGCAACATTCTTCCACACTGTCCACTACTCCACCGACTTTAGTGTCATCTGCAAACATGCTAACCCATCCACCTATGCCTGCGTCCAAGTCATTTATAAAAATGACAAACAGCAGTGGTCCCAAAACTGATTCTTGTGGCACACCACCAGTAACCAGACTCCAGGCTGAATATTTCCCATCAACCATCACTCGCTGCCTTCTTACAGAAAGCCAGTTTCTAATCCAGACTGCTAAATCACCCTTAATCCCATGCTTCTGCATTTTCTCCAACAGTCTACTATGTGGAACCTTATCAAAGTCATTACTGAAGACCATGTACATCACGTCAACTGCCCTACCCTCATCCACATGCCTGGTTACCTTCTCAAAACTCAGAGGTTTGTGAGACATGACCTGCCCTTGACGAAACCATGTTGACTATCTGCAATCAAGTTGTTGCTTGCACAGTGATTATAAATCTTATCTCTTATCATCCTTTCCAAAACTTGTCCTACAGCAGACGTAAGGCTCACTGGTCTATAATTACCTGGGTCATCTCTACTGCCCTTCTTGATTAAAGGCACAACATTTGCAATCCTCCAGTCCTTTGATACTAAACCTGTAGACAATGAAGTTTCAAAGATCAAAGCCAAAGGCTCCAACACCACCCCCCTAGCTTCCCAGAGAATCCTTGAATAAATCCCATCTGGCCCAGGGGACTTGTCTACTTTCGTTCCTTCTAGAATTGATAACACCTCTTCCTTACTAACCTAGATCCTTTCTAGTATAATATCTCATATCTCATTCTTCTCCTTTACAATATTCTCCTTTTCCTACAATATTGGTTTCGCACGTCTCTGATCTCCACAGTGTCCACACACAACTTCCCACTTCTGTCTTTGACTGGCCCTGTTCCTATCCTAGTCATCCTTTTATTCCTCACATACCTATAGAAAGCTTTAGGGTTCTCCTTTATTCTACCTGTCAAAGACTGTTCATGTCCTTTCTTTACTCTTCTTAACTCTCGCTTTAAATCCTTCCTAGCTAATCTGTAACTCTCCATCGCCTCATCTGAACTGCCTCATCTGAACCATCTCATCTCATCATCACATAAACATCCTTCTGCTGTATAACAAGAGATGCAATTTCTGTACTAAACCACGGTTCCCTTACCTTATCACTTCCTGTCTGACAGGGATATACCTATCAAGGACACGCAATATCTGTTCCTTAGACAAGCTCCTAGAGTTCCATTGACCCAGCTCCACATTTCAATTGTCCCCATCCCCTGCATTTTGCTACCCAGTTCTATGCATCCTAAGTCTTGCCTAATCGCATTATAATTGCCCTTCCCCCATCGATAACTTTTGCCCTGTGGCATATACCTATCCCTTTCCATCACTAAACTAACGTAACCGAATTATGATCACTTTCTCCAAAGTGCTCACCTACCCCTAAATCAAACACCTGGCCTAGTTCATTACCAAGCACCACATCCAGTGGCTTCCCCTCTTGTTGGCCCTTCGACATAGAAAACCCTCTTGCACACATTGGGCAAAAATCTGATCCATCCGACCTACTAGAGTTATAGCATTTCCAGTCAATGTTGGAGAAGTTAAAGTCCCCCATAATGACAACACTGTTCCTTTCACTCCTATCCAGAATCATTTTGCCGATCCTCTCCTCCACATCCCTGGAACACTGCGGAGGCCTATAAAAAACTCCAAGCAGTGTTACCTCTCCTCTCTTGTTTCTAACCTCAACCTACTACCTCAGTAGACAAGTCCTCATCAAAAGTTCTTTCATCCATTAGGCAACATCCTGGTAAATCTCCTCTGCACCTTTTTCAATGCTTCCACATCCTTTCTGTAATGGGGCAACCAGAACTGTACACAATATTCCAAGTGCAGCCGCACTAGCGTTTTGTATAGTTGCAGCATGACATTATGGCTCTGGAACTCAATCCCTCTACTAATAAAACCTAACACACCATATACCTTCTTAACAGCACTATTAACCTGGATGGCAATTTTCAGGGATCGATGTACATGGACTCCAAGATCCCTCTGCACATCCACACTACCTAGAATCTATCCATTGACCCAGTATTCTGCCTTCCTGTTATTCTGCCCAAAGTGAATCACCTCACATTTATCTGCATTGAATCCCATTTGCACCTCTCAGCCCAATTCTGCAGTTTATCCAAATCCCCCTGCAACATTCTTCCACACTGTCCACTACTCCACCATATGTCCTTGACTAACAAGGCCAGACCTCCCCCTCTTTCACTGCCTTCCCTGTTCTTGATGAAAGATCTAAATCCTGGGACCTGCAACATCCATTCCTGACCCTGCTCTATCCATATCTCCGTAATGGCCACAACTTTGAAGTCCCAGGTACCTATCCATGCTGCCAGCTCACCTCCCTTATTTTGGATACTTCTGGCGTTAAAATAAACACACTTCAAACCAGCTTGTTGTCTGCCAGCACATTCCTGTGCTGTGAAATCCTGTCCATGCCCTCCCTACTCTCATTCTCCTGTGCACTGGAACTACACCTCAGGTTCCCATTTCCCCCATTGAGCTAGTTTAAACCCACCTGGATAGCACTAGCAAATTTCCCACCCAGGATATTCGTATCCCTCTAGTTCAAGTGAAGACCGTCCTGTTTGTAGAGATCCCACCTTCCCCAGAATGAGCCCCAATTATCCAAGTACCTGAAACCCTCCCTCTTGCACCATCCTTGCAGCCACATGTTCAGCTGATATCTCTCCCTATTCCTTGCCTCACTATCACGTGGCATGGATAACAAACCAGAGATAACAACTCTGTTTGTTCTAGCTCTCAGCTTCCACCCTAGCTCCCTGAAATCCTGCCTTACATTCCTATCCCTCTTTCTACCTATGTCGTTGGTATCTACGTGGACCACGACTTGGGGCTGGTCACCCTCTCCCCTCAGGACCCAAAGACATGATCCGAGACATCACGGACCCCGGCACCTGGGAGGCAACACACCAAACATGAGTCTCTTTCATTCCCAACAAACCTTCTATCTGACCCTCTAACTATTGAGTCCCCAATGACTAACACACTCCTCTTTTCCCTTCTTCCCTTCTGTGTAACAGGGACATACTCTGTACCAGAGACCTGTACCCCACTGCATGCCCCGGTAAGTCGATTCCCCCCAACAGTATCCAAAACGGTATGCATGTTTTTCAGGGGAATGACCACAGGGGATCCCTGCACTAATTGTTTTTCTTCCCCCTTTGAACAGTTACCGAGCTTTCTTCGTGCCTAGAAGTAACTGCTTCCCTGTGACTCTTATCTATCGCAGCTTCTGCCTCCCAAATGATCCGAAGTTCATCCAGCTCCTGCTCCAGTTCCCTAAAGTGGTCTTGGAGGAGCGCGAGTTGGGTGTACTTCCTGCAGATGTACTTAGGGGACACTAATGGCAACCCTCACCTCAAACATCATGCAGGAGGAACGTTCCTCTCCCTGCACTGCCATCCCTGCTAATGCCCTTATCAGAAAGTAAAAAAGAGAAGTTTACCTGATGTGTCCCTGGTATTTAAGATTAGAGGAATTAGGTGCCAATTTGTTTTAGTTTGCATTTTTCGGTTTCCTGTTTACTTTCACCAAGATATTAAATAACTCAAAAAAAGTGCAACATTTCATAAAACTCCAAAGTTATTTCCTCCAGCACCTTACTGGGTAAAGTATTGTCTAATGTTATACCAAGCTATGCATAACAGAAAGTCACATATTCAGTTCCTGACCTTTGCTGATCGCTTATTCACAAAAAATCGGTTTGCTTGAACTTCGAAGGAGAAACACACCCATTGATATCCTACTAGTAGGTTAGGTCTAAGGACAGTGTTAGAATACAGGAGGTAAAGCTTTATTCTTTGAACTTTAAGTATTTCCAGGTCTGTTTAAATCCAAAGTAGAGGGAGCTTTCTCTTAATTTAGTCCCACCTGGAAGTGTTTGATAAAGCCATTCTAATATTTTGTTTGTGCCAGCATTTCCTTACCATAGTATCCACAAAGTTTATTTTCATTGAAATTTTGATTGTCACATAGTGATTGTCACATTTATTATTTCTCTTAAGGATCTGACCACATTCGTGAGAAAGATGGTCTGTGGGCAGTGCTTGCCTGGCTGTCCATTATTGCCAAATCCAAACAAAGTGTGGAAACAATCATGCAGGAACATTGGCAGAAATATGGTCGCAACTTTTTCACCAGGTTAGATCATTTCATTTAAAAAACCACTTCTGCTTTTCACACCACATGCAGCGTTTCAAAATGAAAAGCATAGATTTGCATAAGATCTGGTTCTCCGGTTCATCTAAAATCCCAATTCACCATTATCATTTGTCAGGATGCTTCCTATTTTATATTCAGGAACAGTGTTAAAGAAAAGTCATATCCTGATGAAGGGCTTTTGCCTGAAACGTCGACTTCGAAGCTCCTTGGATGCTGCCTGAACTGTGTTCTTCCAGCACCACTAATCCAGAACCTATATATGAACATCCTGTTTATCTATGTAATGACTAAACAGCGTGACTGCCAGTGCTTTCCATCCAATTGTTTCCTGAGTGAAGGAACAAAATAAATAAAAATAATGAAGACCTATTCTGAAGGAAAGGAATCAGAATTCACTGCTGAATTTTACCAGGCTATACAGAGATGGGTTGGCAAGTGGGAAAGCTGGCAAAATGGCACACAATTGACCATGGTGGCAGATTGGTGACATTCCTGGCTTCTGCCCACTGACAAAGCATTTTGCCAACTGTGGGAAAGTTGGCAGATGAGCTGCCCACCCACAATCCAATTGCTACCTTTATTGACATTGGTGAATCTTTGGCTGCTGACTCAATGTGTGGGGAGACTGCTGGTGAAACCTAGCAACTTGGAGACATAGTAGAGGGCTCCTTTTGGGCATTCTTTTTATTGCAAATGAAGCTTACCCAGGTGACAAAGGCTTTTGTTTGCAACTGTCTTGTCTGTACATGAACAACACCCTCCACTCACCAACCTTGCTGTCGATCATGAGGGCCTAGCTCCCACGTTAAGGCGACCCTACTTGCCTCTCTTCAAGAACACTGACCATCAACATGTCATCATCTCAGCAATGCCCCTGCTAAGGTGACACTGCTCGGGCTGGAAGCTGCCAATTTTTGTGAAACATTTTTTGACAAACATCAGCATCTTCAGAACTGATGGGAAGGAAAGGAAATGCATTTGTCTTAAAGGAGCATCAAAGTTCAACTAAAATATCTTTAATTAAACAGCAAGTCTATGCTTTGTCCACATGAGCCTAGTAGTCTATGCCCATTCTCCTGACGTTCCATGCCTTTTAGTATTCCTTGTTTGCAAGCAACTGTCTAGTTCTCTTTTAAAATAACTAATAACCCTTTAGCAATGATTTGGGCAAAAAGTTACCATTTTAAACATTCTAATTGTAAAGAATTTTCTTACCTCCCTTAACTTCCATCTGTGGTTATATTAAAATTACAGCTTATTGTTGCTGCCTTGGAAACAATCACATTTACTTTCCTAAACTTGAAAAATTTGTATCAAGTCACCTCTTAACCATCTGTGTACACAGCTGTATTGAAGTCGTTCACTCTGATTTTCCCTGTTACAGGTATGACTATGAAGAAGTAGATGCAGCAGCAGCAGGTAAAATCATGAAGGATCTGGAAACTCTAATGGCAGATCGTGCTTTTGTTGGTCACAAGTTCACAGTTTGTGAGGAAGAGTATATTGTGGATAAGGCTGACAATTTTGAATACTGTGACCCTGTCGATGGCAGTGTCTCAAGAAACCAGGTAAGAGAATAGTGGGAGTGTAAGTATGTGATATTTGATTCATTAGCTACCAACAAATAAGTTCATTACACGTTGAAATTTCTGTAACTTAAACTTGCATGAACTTGGAACGTTACACATCAAGATAACACGTGAATGGAGTAAATAAATAAAAAAATGATGACCTGTTACAATATAGGTTCCTCTGTTACGCTTATCTTTAGTGTGGCCATTCAGGGGCATCGGTATGAGAAAGACCATAAACTCGTTGTAGCCGGAGGTTCCTGCTCTGCTGTGACTGGGAATCTGGATGTTGATTTACAAGTCTACTACATAGATTAGATTAGATTAGATACCCTACAGTGTGGAAACAGGCCCTTTGGCCCAACAAGTCCACACCGACCCTCCGAAGAGTAACCCACCCAGACCCATTTCCCTCTGACTAATGCACCTAACACTATGGGGCAATTTAGAATGGCCAATTCACCTGACCTGCACATCTTTGGGCTGTGGGTGGAAACCCGGAAACCAACACAGACAGAGGGAGAATGTGCAAACTCCACACAGACAGTTGCCCAAGGCTGGAATCAATCCTGGGTCCTTGGCGCTGTGAGGCAACAGTGCTAATCACTGAACCATAATGCTGCCCATAAAATGCCACTAATTTGGCTGAAGTTATTTGTTTTATTTGAAGACCATGAGGATGATTTGATGTGAGAGGTTTGAAGGTGAAGTTTGAACAATAGGATAATGCAGTATTAGAATAGCACAAAGTTTTACTTTAAATATGACTTCTGAATCTTAACTGGGAACACATGATATTAAAAGTAGATGCCTGAAGTGGGAATGTGTTATATTTCTAGCACTAAATGTCCTCAAATAAATTACCAAAAATATAGAAATTTTACAATGTACTGCAAGTTCCATTGAACATATTTAAATTGTTTTGTTTTTTCATGTTAGCTATTTATATTTACCAGTAGCTTCTATAGCCCTTGGGACTCATTAACAAAATAATATCCTTATGTAAATGGCTGTACCTTCATATTGGCTGTAAACAATAGAAATGTTTGATAATTAGAGTTGTGTTCTAACTTTCCTTCAGGCGAGGATTAATGTCCTCAGAATTTTTTTTTTCTTCCAGCTTTCTTCCCTTTCTCACCCTTTCATTCCTCAAGGTGCTGTCTGGTGCTTCATATTGTACTGCTGTTTGCAGTCTTCTGATATCTTAACCATGTGTCCTTAGTTCAGATATGAACCAGGATGATGAGAACAAGTTGTTCTGTGGAAGGCATCAACCAAAGATCGATTCCATAAAAATCAAACATTTGTGTGCACAGGCATCCTAGCAAAAGTCACTAGTTTGCTGCAAGGACTGGAGTGCTTTTCCTCATCCTCTACCCTGTGAGTGGTTCTCCTACTCAAAAACAAGGATCAGCTAGATCAGCAAAAAACAGGAATCGAACCCTCAGAAATGTTCCAAATTTGTTTTTAATTTCCTGCTGGAAGAGATTACAATCTGTTCTACTTTTACATTTTATTTGGAAATATACACCGGTAACTCGTAATAGCAATGTGCTAAAGATATATATGTGTATATATAGAATGTTAGCCATATCATTGTCAGGTCACTACATTAGTATCACTCATGAATAATTCTCATAAATCATATGTTGACAGGGATTGAGAATCATTTTCACAGATGGATCACGCCTTATCTTTAGATTAAGTGGAACTGGCAGTGCTGGAGCAACCATCAGAATTTACATTGATAGCTATTACAAAGATGCTTGTAAAATCTTCAAAGAGCCACAGGTAATTTTTAAAAATATTCCTTTTAAAATGGCATTTTCTTTATTATTCATCCAGAGACCTCCTTTGACATCCTGGAATGCAACCTTTCATATGCAGATGACATTGCAGCCTTTTAGCCTCATTAGTTTCCCCAGTATCTTTTTCTCTCATGATAGTTGTTTTATTTATCCCTTCCTCTCCATTTTTTGGCCCTGAATTAATAATTTTGAATTCTCTTAGCATCCTCTACTGTGATGACTAATGCAAGTTATCTATTCAGCTCTTCTGCCATTTCCTCATTCCTCATTCCTCATTATTATTTTCCCACCTTTATTCTCCAAGGCGCCTGCTCACTTATTTTATCATCTTATTTTGTATTTAAAGAAGTTCTTACTGTAATGGTTTTTAATTACTTGTTAGTTTATCCTCGTAGTTGATTTTCTCCCACTTTATTATTTTCTGGCCATCTTTTGTTGGCTTTTAAAACTTTCTCAAACTCCTTGCTTACCACTAATCTTTGCCAGGTTGTATGTTTTTTTTTCAATTTAACAATATCGTTAACTCCCTTGGCTAGCCATGTTTAATCCTCTTCCTAGGATTCTACTTCCTCACTGCGATATATCTTTGCTATGAGTCATGAACTATTTTCTGAAATATCTACCATTGTTCATCACTGTGTTTTCTGCTAAGTAACACTGGAAACTGTCATTTGTTGCTGGTCTCTGGCAATTTGCTAATCAGAGGCACAGATGTTATAGAGTAGTTCAATACCTAGACACCAAGCAAATGAGAAGCCAGTCTTTCCAGTTGCTATTTGATCTCTTTCAAAAAAACATGTTTTATGAATTTAAAAATCACACAACACCAGGTTATAGTCCAACTATTTGGAAGTGCAAACTTGCACTCTTTCATCAGGTAGATAGTGGGGAAGGATCATAGGACTTAGAATTTATAGTAAAAGATCAAAGTGTCAGACAACTGATGTAAAGTATTGAACAAACAGCGCTCCTAAAGCTTGTACTTCCAAACCAAATAAACCTGTTGGACTATAACCTAGTGTTGTGTGATTTTTAACATTGTCCATCCCAGTCCAACACCGGCTCCTCCACATTGTATTTCATAAATGTTGGGTTTGAGTGTCCAATATTGTCCATAGTCAAATACTCAGCCAGTATTCACTATCTCATGTAACCACTTGACTGGAGCACTGAGGGATTGTCAGCACCAATGGGTCTTTGTACTTTTGCATTAATTAGGCAGAAAATTGGAAAGAAAGAGTCTTTTTGTTGTGTGTGCATATCACGGTGTGATTTTGCGGGGCCAATGGGGGTCTTGCCCACCAGTCAAATAACTGGCGGTTAGCCCTGCTTAGTTCCTTGAGAGTTACCCAGTGTGATCAAGTATCCTCCAGACAATTAACTGACAACCATCAGGCCTTCCCTATGAAGGAGATCGAAAGTCCAACCAGAGGGTATCAGCTCATCATTGGCACCTTTTTAGCAGTAGCTTCTGGAGGCACTGCACCCACCTGAGGCCCAGAATCACTAAGGAACCTCAACGCATGTAAGTGAAGTTGGGGTCGGGGAATGAGTAAGGGGTGGTAGAGGCAAGGGCATAGGAGTGGCTTTCAGCAGCAGATTTTGCTGGGCAACTTCCTGGGGGCAAGGGAGACCTCTATTTAATCCCCGATCTGCCACTAGGTTGCAGAATGCTGAGGGATAATTCTGAGGCTCATTAATAAGCCTACTTGACATTTGACCATCACTAGCTTGAAATCCCACATTTGCCTCTTCCACACTCTAACATAATAGAAGGAGGGTTTCCTGGCGCCGGAGACTGGCAGGAGGTTTTGGGTTCATCTGTCATAGTTTGCACCATGGCTGTCTGCATACAGTGCAATGCATGTTTCTGTTCAGTCCAGCCATATGTCAGTATCGCCTGTCAGGTTCATGGTAGGAGGAGCTTCAGAACTTTGAATTGTTGACCTTGTACCCTACCTTATCAATATTTAGCAGCACGCGTTGACTTATTTCACTATTGTATGATCTGCTGACCTTTTTTTGCTTTTGATTTCTTTTGATTTTTGAGTCCTTTTAAATTATTGACCTGAACTTTTCCTTTGCAATAGATATAACGTCCATTTAAAACAATGTCTTTATGTGTTGAGAGTCAAAACTTGTGGCCAATTGTTTTGATTATAAATGTAAGAAATAGCCTCCTGAAGGCTCAGTGGTTTAACAGGAGTGAGTCTTATAGACCAGGAAGGTTCCAAATTTGACCCTAAGTCTGAGAATTGCACAACTCCTTCTCATTCACCCATTGAATAGAGTTAACTATGGCAGTAGTTATTAGTGCTGCAGTTGACCCAAGTGTTCTGGTTGAAAGTGAGCAACAGCCATTGTTTCTCCTTCTACAGTCAGTTCTACTATAGCGCTGTTCTCATGCAATCCCATTTTATAAGAAAATTTTGTAATTAACAGCACCATTAAAACAAATGGGGCTGGAATCTTGTTCTAACCAATACATGCTTTAAAATTTCATGCTATAGGAACACTGTCTTCAACTGGTCAATGGTGTTATAGTGAATTTGCATTAACAAAACGCATGCTACAGGAGAACAACCTATATTTGTCTGACTTACACCTGAAATTGTATATGTGTACACAGCAGGTAGAAAAAAGATTGCTGTGGTGCTTCCTCATGATTAAAGTATGTTCAGTACCAGAAAATTATGCTGCACCTAGGCTCATGTGTGAAAAATGGTGCATTTGGGTAGAGTCACAAGGACCTCCCACTATTAGTGAAACTGTCCAGAATCACTTGAAACCATCATGAGAGAAAGAGTGAAAATGTAAGATCTTGTGTAGCAGTGTATTTCACGTTATTGGAACACCAAAATTTGTTATATTGAAATGTCCCATTGGTTAGTGTGTGTAATTCATGCACTATTGTACTATTGAGGTATCCAACTCAACTTTGTCAATTTTAGAAAACAACTAAGTGAAGGACAGAGCTTCTCCCACTGAAGAGGAATTCTGAAAGAAATCCAGACTTTACTGTTCTACATTCCTCGTGAAAAGGTCTAAAATAGCACAGCTTGAAGTTGAAAGGGAAGTTTAATAGGCTCAAGTCGACCGTCAGTAGTCCAATCACAGTGGCTGTGCAGTAATCAACAAAATAAATTGAATGCCGCACTACACAAACAGTCGATTAAAAATGAGGCAGTCATGTTAAAACCATATAGTGTTCTGGAAAGAATGTCCATCTCTAAGCAACCAGATTTAAGGGAGTTATTCAAATCCTGCAGCACATTCAGAGTGCCACAAGATTAATTCCTAGCATCTATCAAAATCCTAAAAGCAGCCTTCTCAGCTGCAACTGACTCACTGTGTGTGTGCACCAAATAAGCGAGCCAAGAGAACAACTGTTTTCTAAATGGAAATTAATTTGAAAATTGTAATTTGTTTCTTTTACAGGTGATGCTCTCCCCTCTAATAAAAATTGCTTTGAAGATTTCTCAGATTCATGAGCGAACAGGCCGTACCAGTCCTACAGTGATCACTTAAAAGACTAATCCTATTAAGTCAGAAGATAAAATGTCAAAGGAGGAATAACTAAAGGATAAACCTGAAAAATGTGAAATGTTACTGTAAACTATCATCTCCTACTCCATGTTCAAGGTTCAGAATATTGTAAAAAGACAAAGCTATCAGGAAAAATTATCATGAGCTAGGATTTAAGTAAAAATGTAATAAAATATAAATATATGTAAAAAATACATATATACACCCTGTATTGGTGATATGTTGTTTCCAGTCTCTTAAATGGTCTAGTTGAAAATTAAAATTAATGTAACTAAATATGCATTCTCACTATCAATACCAGTATTGTATTACAACGAGAAAGTTGTACAAATTAGCACATGAAAGGACACCACACATGCTATTTATTTAAGGTGACAATCTACATCAACAAATCTATCAACTACCCATTTCGCTTAAAATAACCATTCATTAATACAGTTAACATGGTTCTTTAAGCTACAGAGTCGCCAACTGTTCTTGAATACCTTTCCTTTCACTGAATACCTTTCCTTTCAATGAATACAATGTTTATCATGATGGTGCTTGTTCAACAACCATATTCCTGATCCTATCTTGTTATGGTTCTTCAGTTTATAGTAAATGTGCCAATTGCAGCCTGTGGCCAGACACAATACCACTGAATTAAAATGATTACTTTATTTCAAATGTGTAATTAAGATTCATTCAATGCCCATACAATGTTAAGTCCTTTATTATTGAATACTACTTTCAGTTGATCTGTGGTAAATTTGAAACATTAATAGATGTAAGCAATAGAAAGCACATTTCATTTTCACGACAGTAAGCATTATTGCACTTTTAATCAGAGTTCAGAATGTAAAACAGTTTACTACTTTATAGTTATATTGTTGGAAAGTACTTGTCTACATCCCCTTCTAAATAAAGTATTACATTTATATCTATGCAGTGATACAGATCACTTATTTAGTTGAGTACCCTGCAAGTAGTTCCTTTCATCTGTTTATAATAAGTTGCCTCTGATTTAATTACATTTTGCAGGGTTTGGCGGATGGTGAGTCATTTGGTAGACATTTCAATAGACATTCTTAGAATCCTGTAAATCAGGATCCTAAGAATGACTATTGAAATGTCTACCAAATTAAGCAACTGCACAGATGCTCTGCTTAGTAAAATCTGCCAGATACTGTACCCTTGTTATGCAAATATAAAAGTTTTCTTTGTAGATGTCTCTGCTGCCTTCCCAGGATTCTCCCCTCCCACTGAAATCCAACTGAATTCAAAATTCCATCAGTTATAGCCTAGAATGACATGACAAAATATATGATCTCGACTAGTGCACAATTGATTTTGCTGTATTGTAGAATGATACAACAAAGGTCATGCAGCCTGTGCTCTCTCTTTGGTTGAGATGTCCAAGAAGATCGACTCCTTTGTTCTTCTCCCAACCCCACATCAGGTATTTATCTTCAAGTATTTATCTCTTTCCCTTTGAAAATTGCTATTCATAACTTACATTAAAAGATGTTTCCTAACATTGTGTTTGTCTCTTCGGCTAATTACCTTAAATCTGTATCCTCCGATCCATCTGCCAGTGGACAGTTTTTTTTCTCTCCCATTTTACCCAATTGAAGTGGATTACAATTTTGAATGGTTCTATCGTGTCCTATTGGTCTCCTCTGTTCTAAGGAGGATTACCTTCCCTTCTCCAGTTTCTTCATGTCACTAAAGTTCCTCTTCTCTGATACCATTCTCATTAACCTCATTTGCATCCTCTCTAACTTTCTAACAGAGTCTCTAAAGTGGGGTATCCAGAATTGTACACAATCCTCCAGCTGAGGCCTGATTTCTGTTTGATGAAGATTTAGCAAACTTGCTTTTGTGTTGGTGCTTTTCCCATAGAGTCATAGCGCTATTCATGTGGCTTCTGGAGTCATTGTAGTGCATCCAGGAACCCGAGGACAATGTGGATAGCATGTACAGGGGGATGCTTACACTACAGGATGAGGACATGCAGGCACAAGGCAGTCCAAGAGATAAAGGTACATGGTAGAGGAGTCCTCTGAAACATTTACTTGCTAAGGTTGATTCCAGACTTGAGAGGGTTGACTTATGAGGAGACATTGAGTCGACTGGGACCACACTCATTGGAATTTAGAAGAATGAGGAGGGATCTTATAGACATGTATAAAATTATGTAGGGAATAAATCAGATAGAAGCCGTGAGGTTGTTTCCACTAGTGGGTGAAACTAGGCAGCATAGCCTCAAATAAGGGAGAGCAGATTTAGAACTGATTTGGGAGGAATTTCTTCACCCAAAGGGTTGTGAATCTGTGGAATTCCCTGCCCAGTGAAGCAGTTGAGGCTACCTCATTAAATGTTTTTAAGGTAAAGATAGATTTTTGACCAATAAAGGAATTAAGGGTTATGGTGAGTGGGTAGGTAAGTGGAGCTGAGGCCATGGGAAAAAAATCAGCCATGATCCTATTGAATGGGGGATCAGGCTCGAAGAGTCAGATGGTGAACTCCTGCTTCTAATTCTTAGGTTCTTGTGTACACTGTTTTCAGTTCCGAATATTCTGGTGAGGGGAATGATTCCTTGGAGGAATGCAGCAAGAACCAAGGAAGGAAGAAGAATGGAAGTGCAGTAAAGATTGGGATTCATTAGTTAGAGGAAGAGGTGGGCTTTTCTTAGGCTGTAAACATAACTCCAGAATGATATTGCCTCCCAAGTCAAGGGTGCCACTGAACGGGCTCTAAGATATTCTAGGGAGGGTAATCAGTCAGAGGTCATGGTCCATTTTGATACCAACAACATAGGTAGAAAGGTGCTATGGTCTCACTGTCAGAATTTAGAAGCTAGGTAGAAAATCAGCAAGCAGGACTTCAAAAATAGTAATCTCTGGATTACAGTGCAAGAGAGCATAGAAATAGGATAGGACTGATGAATGAGTGTTTGGAAAGATGGTGTCGAAGGAAGATCTTTAAATTCAACACTGAGACTGGCAATGGAGGATGTGTTGCATCAAAACAGAGCCAGGATCGAGTTCCTTGTGGAATGGTTTGCTCATGCTTTAGAGAGGGTTTAATTGAAATCAGCAGGAATGTGGGAAGCAGAAGAGAATATCAAAGAAGAATGTTTGGGTGCGTAAAATACTAGGAGAGACAATTGGCAATAGAATAGAGAACAGTAAGTTAATGGGTAGAATCAGAGTAAGGGGATACATTAAAACCTTCTACTCCAGGCCTATAGCTCATATATGGGAATGCACAGCATATAGTAACTAAGATTGGTGAGTCACAGGTCCAGATTGCCACGTGGAATTATGATGATGTGGTTTACTGAGACCTGGATCAAGGAATAACAGGATTAGTTGTTAAATATTCCTTTATACAAAATGTTCAGGAAATTTAGAAAAGGAAAAACAAAAAAAGGAGAGATGGTTTATTAGTTAAGGAGAGATTGCAGTACTGGAGACAAAGAATATCCCAGTGGATTTAAGGACAGAATCAATCTCAGTTGAGCTAAGGATCAAGAAAGTTGGAATTACGTTGCTTGGTGTAGTTTACAGGCCACCAGCTAGTGAGTATGATGGAGAGGAACAAATCTGCAAGGGAATTAAAGAGAGCTATAAACATTATAGAGTAGTTATAATGGGGGAACTTTACCTCAGTCTGTATTTGAATTGTTAGTGGAAGTATAAAGGGTAGAGAGGGAGAGTGTTCCTTGATAGTGTTTAGGAGAATTTTCCCAGCAGTATGTATCCAATCCAATGAGAAAGGAGATGCTGTTAGACTTTGACTCCAATATGAGTCAGGTTAAGTACATCAAGTGTCAATTGGGAAAACCAAGGACAATGATAATTGCATTGTAAGATTTAGGATGACAGTGGGAAAAAAAACAAAGAACAATACAGAATAAGAATAATTAACTGTGGAGAGCTGACTTTGTTGGTACAAGTATGGAGCTGGGCCAAAGAGACTGGAGTCAAAGGTTGACAGGAAAAGATGTTGAAGAGGAGACAGTTCAGACACAGTCAAAAGAGAAAGAAGGGACAAAAAAATCTTGTGCTAACTAGATAAGAAGAAGATAGACATAAAAACCGAGAAGGAAGCGTATGTTTATGATAGGTGTCAGATACAAAATACAATTGAGAAGCCAGGCTTAGAAAACAAGGTCAGAAGGGATGTAGACAAAAGGAGCCAGCATATAGATCTGTGAAAAGAGACTGACAACTAACATAAAACAAAGAATCATAAAGTTCTCTCAGTACATTCACTCAATCCTTGTGGCCTTCTTTATTTAATCCATTTCTGAGCTATGTTCTATTTATCTAATTCCAAGTCACATACACATCAAAGAAGTTGTCCTCATCCTGCTCATAGGAGAATATATTGCCTCCCCCACTATCATAAAACCACTCTGGAAAGCAATTGTTTACCACGGCTGTTCATTTCCTGCTCCTTAACCAGCTTTGTGTCCACACTGCAGCTATTCTTTTAATTATATGGGCTTAAATGTTTCTATCAATAATACATTATGTGGTATTTTGACAAATGCCTTTTGAAAGTCCATGTGCATGACATCAGGCTTCTGTTAGGTCATTAAAGATGTAAAGTAAATCAAGTTAGTTAAAGATGAATTGTCATTAATAAATCCATGCTGACTTTCATTTATTGACCTGTATTTTTAGCAAATGCTAATTAATTTTGTCAGAGATTATTGCCTCTAAAGGTTTTCCCACCACCATTGTTAGGCTGACTGACCTGTAGCTGGGTTTTATGCTTTTTTTTCCTTGAACAAGGATTTAAAATTTATAATTGCCTGGTCTTTTGACACTCCGTACCTAAAAGGATTGGAAGATTGTGGACAGAGTCTCTGTAGTATCTCTCCTTACTTTCCTCAGAAACGTAAGATGGATCCCATTAATTTCATATGACTTTTCTAAATTAAAGACAGACAAGGAATACTCAGCAGGTCTGGAAGCATCTTTGGAGTGGGTAGGAGAGGTAGCTTTACAGACGGATAACCTTTTCATCATCTTTCCACTTTGAGGACTGTCACACTTCTAACTATCATCTCTACCTATTTTTATCCTATCTAAAATCATTACTTCCTTCTTGGTGCATTTTCAGCATCCTTATTTGCAGTGAAGGCAAATGCAAAATAGAAATGAGTTCATTAGCTTCCAAAAACAAAACCACCTTTTTGGTCCCAAATCTGTGTGCATCACCTGTGGTTTCCTTTATTGATGTTTTTACTATTTATAGCAAACAGCTATATGTTTAGCAAACAACTTCTTTGCTTTCCTGTAAATAATTTATTCTTTCTTTACCCATCTTATTCCCATTGTTTTAGTGCTCCGGACAGTTCCAAATTTCCCTTGGTTTGCCATTGTTATGCGAATCTTAAAAATTAAGCATTTCTTTTTCTCCACAGGCCCTGCCTCCCCATCTGTTGAGTATTACCAGCATTTTGTTTTTATTTCCGACTCCCAATATCCATAGTACTATTGTTTCTGTAATCACTTTCTCAACCTGTCCTGCCTTGAACAACTTGTGCATCTGCACCCCTAGGCCTGAATCCCTTTTAGAATTCCATTTGTTATTTTGTCTGCTTTTCATTCTTTCTACCAAATTGTATTGCTTCAAACCTCATTTGTGACATGTTTGGTCATTCCGCCAGCCTATCTATTTCCTCGTGAAGTCTGTGACTTGTTTCCCATTTTTAAATTTGGCATCTTCTACACATTTTGAAATTGTGTCCTGTGCATCCAGCAAGTCATTAATATACAACAAGACTGAACAGCAGTCCTAAAACCAACCCATAAGAGATCCCCATGTTATCTCTTCCTCCTGTCCATGAAAACTGCCCACTACTACTCTTGACTTCCAACTAATCAGCCAGGAGTAGTAGTGAGCAGCCTCCTGCACTCCCTGCCTCACCCAACCCAAAAGGTTGACAATGTGCATTTAGAAAGTTCTGTGTATACACACTTTGTGTAACACCCTTCCAGTAAATAACATGGTGGCACCCAAATAAACACAATACATGTGAGTGAATGGGAAAGCATGATGTCACTGACAGTGCTGCCAGAGGTACTGTGCATCCACAGTATTTTGCATTTGTGGTCAGACATAATTTTCAGAGTCAGCAATTCTGTTCAATTTATATCCAAACTGCCACTGTTCCTTTTATTCTATTGGTTTTGATTTTGCTCATAACTTTGTTATGTGGCACTTCATCAAATGTCTTTTGGATATCCATATACACCACATCAACCACATTATCCGCATCAAACCAACTCTGTTACCTCATTGAAAATGCCTCAATAAAGTTAGTTAAACATTGTTTTCTTTCTAAAAAAAACTCTGCTACTCAACCCTCTGAGGCCAAGCATAGGTATATTCATTCATGGGATGTGGGTGTAGCTGGCTAGCCACCATTGACCGTCTGTCCCTGGATGCCATTGAGAAGATGGTTGTGAGCTGTCTTAAGACCATAAGACTTAGGAGGAGAGATTAGGCCATTCAGCCCATCGACTGTGTTCTGCCATTCAATCTCGGCGAATAAGTTTCTCAACCCCATTCTTCAAGTCCTTCTTCAAGACTTCTTCAAGTCCTGAAGTCCATCAGCTCTGTGTTGACCAACAATGCCTTTCGGGAGGAGTTCCAGGATTTTGATCCAGCGACAGTGAAGGAGCAATGATATATTTCCAAGTTAGGACAGTGAGTAGCTTAGAGGGGAACTTGCAGGTGGTGATGTTCCCATGTGTCTGCTGCCCTTGTCCTTCTGGATGGAAGCAGTCGTGGAATTGAAAGGTGCTGTCTGCAATGCATCTTGTAGATAGTACACTGTGTCAGTGGTGGAGGGAGTGGATGTTTGTGGATGGGGTGCCAATCAAGTGGGCTGCTTTGTCCTGGATGGTGCCAAGCTTTTTGAGTATTGTTGGAGCTGCACCCATCTAGACAAGTGAGGAGTATTCCATCACACTCCTGACTGTGCCTTGCAGATGATGGACATTCTTTGGGGGAGCCAGGAGGTGAGTTACTCGCTGCAGTATTCCCAGCCTCTGACCTGCTATTGTAGCCACTGTATTTATGTGGTGAGTCCAGTTGAGCTTCTTATCAATGGTAACCCCCAGGATGTTGATAGTGGCGGATTGAGTGATGGTAACACCATTAAATGTCAAGGGGCAGTGGTTAGATTGTCTCTGACTGATGATGGTCATTGCCTGGAACTATGCAACCCATTCTTCCATCAGGGCTATAGTGAAGCAGATAATAGGCTTTCTGAGGATGAGATTGCAATGCTTCAATAGATCTAGAGGTCCTTGCAGTATAATCCAAACAAAATGTGCCGCATAATCCTAGCATGTTGTGTTCTGCGTACCTGGAGCAGAAAAAGAAGGGATGTGACAGACTCGAAAGATCTAGGACAGCAGCAGCTACCTTCTGAGGAGGAAGATGTGGATGCTGAACAGGAAGAAGATCACGTTCAGTGTGAGAGAATGGTGCAGGATTGGGTATAACATATCAGACAGGATTTAATTAATGCCAACTTTCAATCGATGTCAGCTAGCTGCAGTGATTATTCGTTGACTGTAAATTTGTCATTGCTCAAAAAGCAAGCAGTCTCTGATTATTCCCAAAGGTTAGTGCATTGTTTCTTTGTTTGCTTTTCCTTCAGTTTTTTTTATGGTTGTTCAATAAACATTTTCGTTTGTTTGAAGGCTTTCCAACATGTGATGCTGGCACATTGACCAATGACAGGATGTTATGCTATGTTAGGCGTAAAGAAAGAGTAGCACTCCCTTAGACTGGGTTCTAACCTCTAACCTAATTTCTTTGTAGCTGCAGTTACCATAACGGTTGATCAGCCAGGTGATAATGTAAAGTGACAATACATTTACAAATGTATGATTCGATTTCCAGTGAAATGCCACTTGTGTGCCCTTGCGAGTTTTTCATCTATGTTTCCATCCCACCATGTGTGCTGTGAAGGGCTTTTCATTTCACCCGTAGCATAGCTGGGCTTTAACAAAAAACAGGACACCTTCTGTGTGGTTACAAATGTCTGAAAATCTTGCAAGAGTGTTAGTTGAGCAATGAATTAACCATACATACATCAGGAGCAGCTGATCATATTGTGGGTTTGGAATAAGTTGTAGTATGATCATATAGATCATATTCTGAATTGGAGCATATTATAGATTTAGGAGTCAGAGCAATAATTAGGCAGAGTGTCTGTTGTGTAATAAATTTGTAACGTAACTACAAAAATATCCCATAAAGTTGACAATGTCTTACATTTCACAGAGGAGATGGAAGAATTTGATTTTATGGGCGGCACAGTGGCACAGTGGTTAGCACTGTTGCCTCACAGCGCCAGAGACCCGGGTTCACTTCCCGCCTCAGGCGACTGACTGTGTGGAGTTTGCACGTTCTCCCCGTGTCTGCGTGGGTTTCCTCCGGGTGCTCTGGTTTCCTCCCACAGTCCAAAAATGTGCAGGTCACGTGAACTGGCCATGCTAAATTGCCCGTAGTGTTAGGTGAAAGGGTCAAATGTAAGAGAACGGGTCTGGGTTGGCAGGTCGGTGTGGACTTGTTGGGCCGAAGGGCCTGTTTCCACACTGTAAGTAATCTAATCTAATCTAATGGTCAAGTGAGATGAAACCAAAGATTATTGAGCTTGTTAGAGACATGGACCTTTCATGTTCCTAAAGACTGTTTGCCATTTTGGTTACGTTTTTGTATTTGCTCCAGTGTTTCTTTTGTTCCATCTTCTTCCTGCTGAACATCTCATGTGTGAATTGTAGCTGCTGGAGATACCTCTGTTTGGATCACTGACTAGTTTCACAGTTCCTCTTTTGTTCTCTATGTTCCTCTTCAGGATGACATTATTTCAATGCATTGCTATCTTTAAAAGCCTGCCTATCCGAATAACAAGGTACAAAAACAGAAATTGCTGGAAAAATTCAGCAGATCTGGCAGCAACTGTGGAGAGAAATCAGACTCAACGTTTTGGGTCTAGTGACCCTTGCTCAGAAAAATGCTGCCAGATCTGCTGAGCTTTTCCAGCAATTTCTGTTTTTGTTTCAGATTTCTATCATCTGCAGTTCTTCTGTTTTTTTCTTAATAACAGGGTACTTAGAATGGTTATTTTATTTCCTTCTTTCTTTACTGCTAAAGTTTCCTTCTTTACATTTTTCTATATGTAACTGTTTTTCCATGTCCCTAATCCGCCTGCTAGCCATTTACTTCAGTAGCCTTCATCACAATTTGCTATGTTCGCTCCCCTAACCTCACACAGGAGTGGTTTTTAACAAAATGATGTTCCTGAACATTTTTGAGATAAAGATGGTGCCTCTTTAAATCTGTCAAGACTGTCCATATTTCCTTGATTATCTTTTGAAGCGAAGCTGACAACGTTCATCATCTGGATGGTTTACAGTGCTAAGGATGATTTCTAGTCCCAACGTTCTGTTATAAGAAGGACCAGATACTGCATATAATTGAGTTTTGGATGAATTGCTATATTTTTCTTCTGATTCTGTGCAGTTGATTTTCGAGGAGACAATTTTTATTTTGCCATTTTTCTTTAACCTGGCTGGCTGATCTTGGATGATCTTCTGCCAGAACACAGAGTCAATATCAGAACTCCTAAGTGAAATTTTCAGAGTGCCTTTGTAGCATTTTATTTGACTACAGTGACAGCACACCCCAGACTAGGGCACCCCCTCCCAAGTTTACTATGGCAAGCAAAGTGTCAGACATTTAGGGCACATCAGCCCAACACAGAGGTGAATATCTCAATATGATGTTTGCCACCAGGTGGCACTACAGACCTGGAATATGAAAAAGAATATGTATTTATTTTAGTGAATTATCTTGGTTGTTTTGTGTTTCCTCCTACTGAAAAATGTTGGAAGACAAGCATATGGAGAGAAAAGAAACCTTGTTAAATGGCAGTGATATGTTTTTGCATTAGGAAGATAACCTTTTGTAAACAAACAATAGAGGTGAGACAGAGATACTGGTAGTGTTAATGACATGTCAAATTTTGAATGAGGAAAATTGACATAGAGACAGGATGAGGAAAGACCAGGGTGAAACTCTATGCCAATGCAAGTTTGCTGAGTTTGATTAAACTTGGGGTTTGGATTTCCGCTGGAGTAGTACATTTCTCTGTGCCACAAGAACTCGAAAAAGCAAACAATACAGTCTCTGGAGCGCAGCCTGATTCTTGCTTAGTATTGACCTTGACAGCAATCACATAAGTTCAAATCCAGCTTTGACAGTCAAGGGCGGCTAGGCTGAAAGTGAAACTGAATTATTCGTCTTTAGAAAAGTTGAGGAGAATTTGTTCCTGTGTTGTTCACCTATATTGGTATTAATGCATTACTGGTACAGAAATTAAAGAACTTGGTGCCTTGAGTTAACAACTATTTTATGACAATATGAAAAAAAATTACAGAATGTAAAAGGCCAGGCTTGAAGCAATTACAGCCCGCTTTATCCAGATTTGACGAGTACTCGACCTCTTGGTCTCATGCTAATGTCTCCACCACCAAAGATTCTCGACTTTGGTCATTCGTTCCACATGACAACAATAAATAAATGAGTCCAGTTCACACAGCAAAGACTGGTGTAGACATGTAGAAATGTGCCAATTAAGTCTCCGACCAAGCTATTTATATTGATGTGATACTAACATCTGAATCTCCACAATGGTGCAGAAAAATGTCTTGGAAATTTGACCACATGAATCAGCAAGGCCAATGGCTGACTCAATCGTTACCAACATGACTGTTAACAATCATTACCAACGTAATGGTTAATGATCATTACCAACATGACTGTTAACAATCATCACCAACGTAATGGTTAATGATCATTACCAACATGATGGCAAGAATCATCAAGTTGCAGTTACTGAGATCCACTACTTTCCTGACCTTATTACAACTTAGATTGAAACATGTATAAAAGAGATGAATTTCAGAGGTGAGGTAAGAGTGCCTGCCTTTAACATCAAGGCAACATCTGACCCAATATGGCATCCAAGAGCTTCAGTAAAATTGATTTAACTGTTATTTGTGGAACTGTCCAGTGTGTGGTGACCATGTTCCTTCTATGGGTGCTGCCAGCAATCAGGAACATACAAATGGGGTAAATGGGTCATGCCTATCAGTTACCTCTTCAAGATGCATGGCACAGCCACACAGTCTTACATCAAACAAATTGTGCACAGCGAAGGGGACTTAGGGGAAACAAACTGAATGTGAAGAAAGCTAGTTATGGTTGTTGGATGCTCATCATGACAGAGACTTCCTCACCCAAGTATTTTTCAGCTGCTTCAGAAAAGACATCAAACTCATAACATCAGAAGGAGGAATGTTTTTTGCTGATTGCACTGTCTGCAATTTCATTTTATAATTTCTCATTAAATATTTCAGGCCCATATGCTGCAAGCCTTACGTTCTAGGTTTTCAAGTAACAAACAATATTCATGCTGCACAAACGTCAGGGGACAACTTCCTTTAACAACTTCCTTCTACGCACCTCTCCTTGGTAATCATTACTCAGCTTGTTATTGAGGAGAAAGTGAGGTCTGCAGATGCTGGAGATCAGAGATGGAAATGTGTTGCTGGAAAAGCGCAGCAGGTCAGGCAGCATCTTGGGAACAGGAGAATCGACGTTTCGGGCATTAGCCCTTCTTCAGGCATTAGCCCTCCTTGTTATTATCAATCTTGCATTATCACTGACTGGAAATTCACCGGGACCAGTAACATGAATGCTGCAGCTCTGACAACAGAGTGGTTGGGTGCATTGTGATGTGTGCCAAAGCCTCAAGACACAAAACAAATAATTCTTCAATAATCTTAGATGACTGTAGCAGTAAGGAGCTTCAAAGAGTGCCAGGCTCGTCTGGATCCAGCTGCCCTCTAGATCGGCACATCATTCTGTAATTGTGGTATCTACTATCCACAATGAGGACTGCAGCAACTCAGCACAGTTTCCGTAGCAGCATCTCTGAACCCACTAGTTCCACCATCAACCAAGGAAAGCAAGAGCAACTGAGGAACACCATCCGTTCCTTGTTCCCCTTATTACAGGCGCTGTCCTACTTGAAAATTTATCATGCTTGGGTCAAAATTCTGGAAACCTCTGCATATGGGTATCTTAGGAGAACTGGAGCAGGGCAAGGCAGCAGCTCACTGCTACCACTCAAGAACAGCTCAGTCTAAGCAATAAATACTTTTTCCCGTAATGCCACACCCCAAGTGATTCTTATTTAAAACCTCCATGCTTTCTTATCTCATTACAACTGAACTGTGGTCTGCTGTTCTTCATGTGTAATGTCTCGCCATCATAACCCAGCAATGATCATGCCCCATTGATTATGTCATGCGCTCATTCTATCTCTCTCCCTAGTCCCATCCCCATGGCACCCCAGGTTCATCTTACTGCAAAACATTTATCCAGCTCCTTTGTGAAGCGGCTTCATTGTTATTGGCAAAGCTTTATGTTTCAGTTTGGAGAAGAAAGGGCCAATTGGTTAGGTCTGGATGTTATGAATAGGAAGCAAGCCTCATTGAAAATTACAAAGAGAACCAATTCTCTCCATGTTTATTTTTAAGCTTTGTTCACTGTTGGAACAGCCACCAGCCTGGCCAAAGTGATACATTCTTTTACATTTACTGTAAATCGTTTCTTATCATCAACAATCATGCTCCAACTAGTTGAAATCTGAGATACCGATTATTTCATTGAAATTTGATTGCATTCAGACCAGGCTTCAGCGGCTGTTATACAACATTATGTAATATAATCTTACTAATTATTATGCATTATTAATTTGACAGACGTCTTCAGTTTAAGGTTTCACCTAGAAGACAGCCCCTCTGTCAGTGCAGTGTTGCCAGACTGCAATGTTTGCCTTGATTTTTGTATTTAAGCCATTCAGTGGGACATGGACTCAGGATCAAGAGCGTTACCAACTGACTAACAGCTAGCACATTATTTTTAATAAATATTTTTTCTATATTACACCCTATTCCTCTGATGGTGCTGCCTCACACAGGCAGAGATGGGGTAGGCGTTTTGCATTCAATCAAAGCCAGTCAGCTCGAAATCCTTGTCTTTCCCCGCCCTTTAATCGCCTCGTCAATCAAGAAGCTAGCTAAGTCAGATTTTAAAATATTCAATGACTGTTTCCACTGGCCTCTGAGGGACAGAATTCCAAACTAATGATCCTATGAGAGAAAACATTTCTTCATATCTCCATCTTCTTCTTTCCTCTCTCATTACATTATACCACCCAATATTTCACTTCCCTCCTTTAGCCACAATGGGGAGGTAATGGCCTAGTGGTATTATCACTAGAGTATTAATCTAGAGACTGAGGTAATGTCATTGGAACCCAAGTTCAAATCCTGCCATGGCAAATGGTAAAATTTGAATTCTTATAAATGGAAATCAGGGATGAAGAGCCTAATTAAGGCCATGAAACCATTGCCAATTGTAAGGAAAAACCCATGCGATATTCTAATGTCCTCTAGGGAAGGAAAGCTGCCATCCTTACCCAGTCTGGCCTACATGTGACTCCAGATTCACAGCAATGTGGTTGATTTTCAGATGCCCTTTGGGAAATTAAGGATGGACAATAAATACTGGGCTGGCCAGCAATGTCTATGTCCTCTGAATGAATAATAAAATGTTCTGTTTCACTCTTTTGTGAATTCAGTTGCAAAGTAGTCAATAAGGACCATGCCCTTGTCTGGATGCACAGGTTAACTTTCTCTCTTTAATTGGTCTATTTCCTTAGTTATCCATTTGTTCTTTATGTGTTAATAAACATCTTTGTACAATACGAGCACAAACAGCCCAGACCATGTAGCTGGGATATTTTATTCCACATGCAGCAAATCATCACAAACATGGAAGGAAATTAAGGTGAAACAAGAAAGACATTGTTTTTACATGGATTTCAGTCTGCAGTTTACATCCTTTGTCTGTCTGATCCCTTCTTCTCATGAGGCTTCCTTCCTGAAAGTTAATCTTTCCTCTCAGGAATGAAAGAATGAATGAATTGAATTAGCTTTATTGTCATGTGCACTCACATGAGGATAGTGAAAAGTTTGTACTGTCACTGCTTATGGCGCCAACTTAGGTACAACTTATCTAGGTACAGACACTTAAGTATTTGGAACAAAATTGAAAGAATAATAAGTAAAGGTCCAGCACAAAAATAAAAAGGAAAAATGTACACAATTTGCAGTCCTGTTCACCGCAGTCCATGCCAGCACCTAGTCTCCAGCCTGCATCGGGCCAAGTCTCCATCTCATCGGGTTTCAAAACTCTTGGCCTTGCCTCCAGTCCACAAGGGCCTCACCTCCCGCAGCAGCCTCCAGTCCACTAGGGCCTCACCTCCCGCAGCAGCCTCCAGCCTCCAGTCCACTAGGGCCTCACCTCCCGCAGCAGCCTCCAGTCCACTAGGGCCTCACCTCCCGCAGCAGCCTCCAGTCCACAAGGGCCTCACCTCCCGCAGCAGCCTCCAGTCCACTAGGGCCTCACCACCCGCAGCAGCCTCCAGTCCACTAGGGCCTCACCTCCCGCAGCAGCCTCCAGTCCACTGGGGCCTCACCTCCCGCAGCAGCCTCCAGTCCACTAGGGCCTCACCTCCCGCAGCAGCCTCCAATCCACTAGGGCCTCACCTCCCACAGCAGCCTCCAGTCCACAAGGGCCTCACCTCCCACAACAGCCTCTGAATAAGTTTAAAACATTAAGAGTTTTTAAAAAACACTCAAGTAATGAGAAAAAAAGAAAGTGAACAGGCAGAGCAGAGAAGCTCCAGTTAGAATGTTCTACTGCACGGGTGCTGGCAGGTGAGACTAGATTGGGTTGGGTTGGGATATCTGGTCAGCATGGATGGGTTGGACCGAAGGGTCTGTTTCCATGCTGTACATCTCTATGACTCTATCTTGGCATATAAGGAGGATCCATTCAATGGCTCCAGCTGTCCTCCCTCACCATTGCCACCTACAGCTGGAGGTTCTGCTATACACTTCGCTGCCTGGGAATTGCCATCCTAGAAGCTGCACAGAGCACACAGTGACAATTTGTGAAGGAGCTTGGTGATTAGTAGGCTCAGCTGTGCAGTGTGGGTCCTCTGCAATGGCAGCATTCTCTGGGGAAATGGTAAGAATTGGAGCGACAGACAGCAGTTGCTTAAGAGGACCTTCTCAGCTCCTGAACTGTATTGACATACTCCCCATTTCTGTGGCAGATCACCCACATTGGTCTGTAGGTCAGTCATGTCTCCAGGAAGCTTATGATTGGCAGCACTTGTTGGGTCAGTTTCTGCATCCTATCAGCCCTTCCCTGCATCATTTTCCAAGGTGAGAATAGGCCACTCTACACTAGATATAACCCCTGGATTCACAGTACACAGGTCAATCCAGGATGCTGCATCCCTATCTGATTCCCCTTCACGTTTGTTCCTGGACTATAGTTTGCCCTTTTCCATAGTTACATGAAGCTAATTGAATTATGATCATTTGCCCTAAAATGTAAGGTCCTAGGGAGTGTTGCTGAACAAAGAGACCTTGGAGCTGAAAAATGTGTTGCTGGAAAAACGCAGCAGGTCAGGCAGCATCCAAGGAGCAGGAGAATCGACGTTTCGGGCATAAGCCCTTCTTCAGGAATGAGGGTGTGCCAAGCAGGCTAAGATAAAAGGTAGGGAGGGGGACTTGGGGGAGGGGCGTTGGGAATGCGATAGGTGGAGGGAGGTTAAGGTGAGGGTGATAGGCCGGAGAGGGGGTGGGGGCAGAGAGGTCGGGAAGAAGATTGCAGGTCAAGAAGGCGGTGCTGAGTCCGAGGGTTGGGGCTGAGATAAGGTGGGGGGAGGGGAAATGAGGAAGCTGGAGAAATCTGCATCCCTTGTGGTTGGAGGGTTCCTAGGCGGAAGATGAGGTGCTCTTCCTCCAGGCATCGTGTTGCCATGGTCAGGCGATGGAGGAGGCCAAGGACTTGCATGTCCTTGGCGGAGTGGGAGGGGGAGTTAAAGTGTTCAGCCACGGGGCTGTTGGGTTCGCTGGTACGGGTGTCCCAGAGGTGTTCTCTGAAACGTTCCGCAAGTAGGCGGCCTGTCTCCCCAGAGTAGAGGAGGCCACATCGGGTGCAGCGGATGCAGTAAATTACTCAATTCTCCTCCCACCACCTTATCTCAGTCCCAACCGTCGGACTCAGCACCGCCTTCTTGACCTGCAATCTTCTTCCCAACCTCTCCTCCCCCACCCCCTCTCCGGCCTTTCACCCTCCTTCCACCTTTTGCATTTCCAACGCCCCTCCCCCAAGTTCCTCCTCCCTAACTTTTATCTTAGCCTGCTTGGCACACCCTCCTCATTCCTGAAGAAGGGCTTATGCCCGAAACGTCGATTCTCCTGCTCCTTGGATGCTGCCTGACCTGCTGCGCTTTTCCAGCAACACATTTTTAAGCTCTGATCTCCAGCATCTGCAGTCCTCAGTTTTTCCAAAGAGACCTTGGAGGGCAGGTTCATAGTTCCTTGAAAGTGGAGTCACAGGTAGATAGGATAGTGAAGAAGGCATTGGTATGCTTACCTTTATTGGTCAGAGTATTAAGTACAGGAGTTGGGGGGTCATGTTGCGGCTGTGCAGGACATTGGTTAGGCCACTGTTGGAATATCGCGTGCAATTCTGGTCTCCTTCCTATCGGAAAGATGTTGTGAAATTTGATTTACAAGGATGTTGCCAAGGTTAGAGGGTTTGGGCTATAAGGCGATACTGCACAGGCTGGGGCTGTTTTTCCTGGAGTGTCGGAGGCTGAGGGGTGACCTTATAGAGGTTTACAAAATTATGAGGGGAGTCCAGAACTAGAGGGCATAGGTTTAGGGTGAGAGTGGAAAGATATAAAAGAGACCTAAGGGGCAACTTTTTCACACAAGAGGGTGTTATGTGTATGGAATGAGCTGCCAGAGGATGTGGTCTAGGCTGGTACAGTTGCAACGTTTAAAAGGCATTTGGATGGGTATATGAATAGGAAGGGTTTGGAGGGATATGGGCCGGGTGCTGGCAGGTGGGACTAGATTGGGTTAGGATATCTGGTCGGCATGGATGAGTTGGACCGAAGGGTCTGTTTCCATGCTGTACATCTCTATGACTCTGGCACATGTGAGGATCTAAAATTTGAATTTTGGCTGTCATCAGAAGATATCCATATCTTCACCTGCCCAGCCTCATTTACTGAAACTAAGTGCAGAATTGTTCCTCATCTATTGGGTGTGCCATGTGTTGGCTAATACATTTCTCCTGAGTGCTTTTTAAAGGAACTCAACTGTCTCTGCTGTTTATGCTGGTTCTGTTCCAGTTAATATTCAGATACAAACCTCTGTGCATCTGAATTCAGAGCAGATCTATTCTCCTTGTGTGAATCTAAACAGTATACAGACTGACAAATTAATGAGTCTTACAGTATATTCTCACCATAACTTTGGCAGGAGGCTGCTGGAGGATCCAACAGCACTCCAGCCCAGTGGTTCAAGAAACCACCTTCTCTATGGCAATTAGCCATAGGCAAGAAATATTGCTCCAGCTAGTGATGCCCATAGAGCAATCAATTTGTGTGGAAACTTTGCCCATGTCTTATAGGATCAGCTCGGAAGAGGAGAGGAGATGTGAGACTTCAAATATACAATTTTCAGATTCAGAGCTAAAAGTGCTACCAATTGAGTCTGGATGATATTAATATAAAATCAATAACTGATAGGATGGGAGGAGGCTTTTGTGGAGTATAAGCACTGGTATAGATTTGTCTCGGTAGTGATTTTTATGTAAGATAGAGAGTAGGATTACTAAATTAGTGCAAGAAGGTGGTGTTTTGGTCTAAGCACTGATACCAGGTTAAACATATTGAAGGAGAAAGTGAGGTCTGCAGATGCTGGAGATCAAAGCTGAAACTTTATTGCTGGAACAGCACAGCAGGTCAGGCAGCATCTAGGGAACAGGAGATTCGACGTTTCGGGCACATCCTGAAGAAGGGCATGTGCCCGAAACGTCGAATCTTCTGTTCCCTAGATGCTGCCTGACCTGCTGTGCTGTTCCAGCAATAAAGTTTCAGCTAAACATATTGAACTATGTCTCAGCATAAATTAATGCCTTCAGGAAAAGACGCAAGATAAATCTTTCATCTTATGCACTGAAGATATGCTTGCAGACACAGAAGATAAAAATACAAAGATTAAATTATAAGTTTACAATTGTTTCTCATCTGTTAAAAGGGAAGAACATGTTCACAGGCGCATTGCAAAGGAAAAAGTGAAATATATTTGAGAGACACAAAAGTGATTTAAGGAGTCATGTGAAATTCTGCTCATGTTACACTTGCTCTGTTTCGCAAACACTTGGGAAATCCATCATCAGCAGGATTGGTGAAGTCAGTTAGACTGTGTGTATGTTACCACCACAGTCCTTAGAAGGACATGGTTTTAAGTTTCTCAGCATTTGTGCTTTAGCAGTGTTGGGTTTAAATCCTGCAGTGCAAATATTTATGCTTGAGGCATTAGTTTGAAAGTCAAAACAACCCTTCAAAGGAAAAAAAAGTATTAACAGAACTAAAATTGATTGCTTTTTCCAACAATGGCAGAATTTGTAAGCTATAAGGGTTTTTATTAACGCCAAGTCTCAGTATAGTGTTTACTTTAGTTATCTTTATTTTTTCAACAAGCCTGTGTTTTGCTCTTTGCTGCAAATTTGTCCTTTCTTCCTCTTCCCATTCCCTCTCTGAAAACGCAGGCTCAGCCTGAGCATGGACTAGGGCCACATTGATTCATTGAAACTGAAAATCAGAAGAAGCTTGTAACAGGCTGCTACGTGAATCATATCCTTTCACAGTTTGGCCCAAAGACAAAATTAGCCTCTGAGTGTTGGCAGACTATTCTACCACAGAAACGTCACAGCCAAGCTTTCTTCTGTCCTTGCCCATATTCATGCTTATGTATGGTCCAGGTCCAGTCACAGAAAGCAGTCAAAAGCAAAAGTCTTGGCCGGTTTCCATTTTGTTTCCCAGTGTGAGGATGCTTGACTCCAGCTGCAGTATTGAAGACTGATTTTTAAGTGTTGACTTCCATAAACAGTAGAGTCATAGAGTCATGAAATCATACAGCAGAGAAACTCCTCCATCCTGACCAGACATCCCAATCTGACCTCGTCCCAGTTGCCAGCTTTCTTGTTTCTAATTTTGTAAAGTTAAAGGATTAATTACCTTTACAGTATTACCATACAACCTTACAACTCCAATACAATATCAATGATAAGTTCAGAATTTTTAATATGATTTTACACCTGAGCCTGCAGAATAACTTTCAAATAATTAAAGTACAAAACGTCCAGGATAATAAGTATTGGTGGTGCAGAAGTGGTTCAATTAAGTTTTAAAAATTAGCTTTTTTTTACTGAAACCATTTAGTAATAATCTGTGTGAGTGACAATCCCCTTGAGATAAAGGGCAATATTCGATTTGACATTTTGATTATATTTTGTATGAGACCAGGACCTTTAAGTAAGCATGCCTTGGCTCCTCCACAATTCATATTTTCTCAAGTTAAGGAAATATTCAAATTCGTCTTTCTTGCATGACTTCAAATATTGCCATGTTGACCATGATGTGTCACAGCTTCACAGTAGCATAGAAGCAGGATTTGGCTATTTAGTCCCCAAAGCATTGAATGAGATCAGAGTAAATCTTGTTCCTTAACTGGCTGAGTTTACTATGAAGGACTCTCCTTCTCCGCCTCTCTCCTCACCTGAGGCGTGGTGACCCTCAGGTTAAACCACCATCAGTCATCTCTCCCTAATGAGAAAGCAGCCTGATAGCCCTCTGGGATTATAATGACTTTACCTATTTTATTTTTATTTCCTTAACTTGTGCAGCACGGTGGCTCAGTGGTTAGCACTACTGCCTCACAGCACCAGGGTCCCAGGTTTGATTCCAGCCTCGTGCGACTGTCCGTGTGGAGTTTGCACATTCTCCCAGTGTCTGCGTGGGTTTCCTCTGGATGCTCTGGTTCCTCCCACAGTCCAAAGATGTGCAGGTCAGGTGAATTGGCCATGCTAAATTGCCCATAGTGTTAGGTGGATTAATCTGGGTGGGTTACTCTTCAGAGGGTCGGTATGGACTTGTTGGGCCAAAGGGCCTGTTTCCACACTGTAGGGAGTCTAATCTAAAAACTTACCTTTGCTCCATTTCCATTAATACCTTTGGTAAACAAAAAGGACAATCAAACTTGTGTTTAAGATCAACAATCGGTTTGGCATCAACTGCTCTGTGCACAAACCAGTTCCAAAGTTATAACACCCATTGTGCAAAAACCTTTTTCTTAATTTCCCTGGTGAAATATTTGGCTTTGAGTTTGCTCACTCATTAAACTTGCCAATGAACCCTGCATATTTATTTGCTGCCTGCCTCAAAGTTGTTGTCACCTGCAACTTGTGGATATAAGATTTTTATTCATTTATTCAAGACAGCAGTAAATATGGTGAAAGGCTGAGGTCCAAACGCAGATCCCAGGAGAATAGGATCAGTAAGATCCAGCCAATAAGAGTGCTTTTTAACATTGCTAAGAAGAGACATGAAATTGAAGTTGTTTTTGCTTTGAGTTTATCAGGAGCCAAATGCAAGAGAACCAGCTTACCAGGAACATTTGGTTCTGTTTTTATTTCAGATCTCCAGCATCCATATTGTTTTGCAGTGTAAAAATGTTTATTTGACCCCTACAAACCGCCTTACACCTCTCAACAAATGTCCAACAAGGTTGCCTCCATTTCCATGTACTTTATTTTTTCCCACTTAACCTTGTTAAAATGCTTTTGGAATTCTGTACAGACAGCATTCATAGGCTCTGCCTTATCTAGCATGTTACTAGATTAACCAGACATTGCATATCATTCATAAGTCTCTGACTCTGTGATAAGTTCCTTTTCCTTCCAGTGCCATTTCACTTGATCATCATTCCCCATTATTACAGCCATGTTAAGTGCCCCATTACTGTGCTGTTCCACCATGTCCAACCAGAAATGCCACCTAGAGAAACCTTATCATAAAATCTTTATCCAACAGTGCATTCAATAATGCTCATAATTAATGATCTTTTCATTCTTTGCTTTAATGCCTGTTGTGTAGGTGCCTAAGTCTGGCCTAATGCCAGAAGGCTGCTGACTTTCGCTGGGAGACTGAAGATGAACTTGAAGGATGTGCTTGAGCAGCTTAATTAAACATGAAAAATTCTGGTAAAACACAGCATGTGGTGCAGCATCTGTGGAGAGAGGAACGGAGTTAACATTTCAGTTTGTCTGAGAAAGAACATGACCTGAAATGTTAACCCAGTTTTGTACCTCCACAGAAGCTGCCAGGCCTGCTGAGTACAGAGGAACCTCGATTATCCGGCACTCGATTATCCGAATTTGGGATTATCCAGCAAGATCACAAGGTCCCGATGCTCGGTGAAACTATGTTATCCGGCATTAGATTAAACAAATGCAATACTCACACCCCCCCCCCCCCCCACCCCCCATGCCCTTCGGATAATCGAGGTTCCTCTGTATGTCCTGTAGTTTCTGCGGTTATTTCAGTTTTCCAGAATCCACAGTATTTTCCTTTTGAACTTTGAACGATTGCACAGTGCCTTGATAATGGCAGCAGTCTGTCAGACTCATAACAGGCAGGCTGCTGGCAGTGTGCTCCTGAGAAACGGCAGCAGGTTACAGTTCCACAGTGACGCCACTGCTCCCAAGGGACAGCATCTCAGCAACCCCAGTAGTCTGCTAGAGCATATAATGTCAAAAATCTCCTAGAACCTGCCTTGCCTGTTCAACACCAATGTCTGTCGCTAAAAGGGCAGTTGTCAGAGCCAGCGTGGCAACAGCATGGATCTCATGACCTTCACATGAGTTTCCAATGTGGCACTGAGACATTGGGTCACCTTGGCATGTGGTCCAGCAGCAGCACCCAGAGTGCATGGGTGTCTAGTGCTGCCATGATACTAAACTTGTAAGAGTGTCACAATAGGTATGCAGAGATTATGCTGAGCCTTTATAAAGCTCCAGGAATTGCAGCCAGCACTAGTTGCTAGTTGGATTTTTAAGTCTGGATTTCAGAAGAATGAGGGGAGATCAAATTGAGGTATTCAAGATGATAAAAGATGCAGATACAATTGACATGGAGCAGATGCTTCCTCTTGTGGGGGCATTGCAGGATGAGATGTCATAGGGTGAGGGGTAGCAAATTATAAACAGAGTTGAGGAGAAACTACTTCTCCCAAAGGGTTGTGAATTAGAGGAATTTGCGATCCCAAAGTGAGGTAGATGCTGGGACAGTGAGTAAATTTAAGGAGGAGTTAGAGAGATTTTTAATTGGGAATTGATTAAAGGAATATGGAGAGAAGGCAGAAAAATAGGGGTGAGGAACATATTAGCCATGATGGAATGGCAGAGCAGACGTCTGCTCCTATACCTTATGGACTGATGAACTTCTGGCAGGTTGTAAGAGGAGCTTTAGCACAATGGTTCCAGAGATGAGGGATTTCAGCAACCAGGTGGGGTAGGAGAAGCTGAGACCATCCTCCTGACAGCAAAGAAGATAGAGATGGAATTTGATAGAGGTGTACCGGCTCTGATAGAGGATCACAACATTATAGCAGGTTTACCTGAGATTGACAAAGTAAAGCTGTTCCCATTAGCTAATGGTACAAGAACAAGGAAGACACAGATTTAATGCTTTAGTCGAGAAAGGCAGGAACATGTCAGGAAGCACTTTTTTAGGGTTAATGACCAGGAGCTCATTCCCAAAGTCATTGATTTCAAAATGAAATTGGATGGATTCCTGAGGGAATCAAAGAAAGAGTGGGAGTCTGAGACTAATTTCAAATAGCTGGCATGGACTTGATAGGCCTCCTTACTTCCTTCTGTGCCGTAATTGCACTATGTCTTGAATTTAACATTGGTGACAGAATTTAATGACCAGCTTGGAAACAGACAAGAGTCACACATCACTTAAGTTGGGAAGGTCAGCTGGAAGGAATACTTCACCAGACACTTCTCCTTAGTATTCCAGCTATTCATCTGAGATACGATTCTAAAAGGACTCTTCCATTAGCTTTGTAAATAGACACCACTGTGCCTTTATTTGTGTGGATCTCATGATTCTGGATGCTTCAGTAATCACTGCAAGTTCAGTTGCTTACCTCAGTGACCTCTTGCTGCATTCCCCTTCTCTAAGCTACCTGGTTTCTGATGTTGGCTATAAATGGCCCGTCAATTTCTCTCTTTCAGTTGGAAATCCTTAATCCAAAAATCTTGGCATCAACTGGTTTTGGTTTTCGGGATCACTATAGTCCATTCAGGTCCTTTGGGAAGAAAGAACTTTGCTTCACCTAAACAGATCAAAAAGCAAACATTTTTTTTGTCAAAGGTCCGAACTCAGCGTGTACACAAGTCTGTTCTCCTTTTAGGTCTTTTCTGTTTTCAATTCTTTTCTGTTTTCAGGCATACAGATCATGAATCCTAATCTGCATTTCCCTTGTAATCGTTTATTGCCTGCCCATTGCTGCTGTGCAAATTGCTAACAAGACTCCAATGGCATCCCTCTGAAAGATGGAAAGGAAGCTGGAGGACATTGTGAAATTAAGATCTGGATATTTACACCCATTTTAACTTGCCAGTTTTGGAAAATCCATTTAAATAGGAGCCTTTGGTTCTCAATGAAAATCTCCCCACCGGCAGAAATACTTTTCAATATTTAGAACTCTCTGCAATCCAGATTACTTAAATTGCTACCTAATTGAATTCAAGCCAAAATATTTGTTCTATCAAGGGCCTGAATTGACCTGAGGGCTTGGCAGGAATCATCAATGACAGAATAGTCTGCTATTGTTTTCAAGTGAAGTAGTGGACAAGACAGTAACTGAATTGTTACTAACTTTCATTTCAGCCATGCCTGTGGTTTCTGAGCAGGCGATTGCTTAGCGCTTTTTAAAATGCTTGCTTTCAGCCCTGCGAGCATACTGGCTTTTCCAAGTGGTGAAACATTGCAGGGTTCAAATCCAACCAAATCAAATAAAGCCTCAACATGGATGAGGGAAGAAGCCGATAACAGTAACACACAGCGAGCTAGTCAAAGCTTATAATCACAACCAATGGGATTACTAACTGGGTAGGATGCCCCATTTACTGTGGCCCAGGAGACCCTCAGGAGCCAAAGCAAGTATTTAATTTGATGTTTAAACATGGCTTGCTCAGTGTGTTCATGAACTGACAAATGTTACATACCAATGCACCAGCCAATGGAAACCCACAAATACTTCAGAAGACATTAAACAGACACCACCTTCATGCCAGAATGCTTGCTAAAAGAAAATTCCTGTTTCTTTGAAAATGCATACATCAATACTCTTTGTACATCACCAGGATTCATTTATGATTCTAAACAGAAATTGCTGACAGGTTCCTGTGGGGACCATCACATCGTAACACTTTGCCACCTTCCTTCAACATTCACAATCTCCAGAATGGGTTACTAAATAGTGATCAGAAGTGGGAATACTGCTTAATTATTTCTAGTCCTTACCCAGGGCTGCCATGGAATATTTAAATACACTTATAAGTGTACAAGCTGAGATCAGCCTAATTTAAATTCTTGCGTTCATGCCAATATGCCTCATTACCATTACCCCACTGAGACATATAGGGAATAGAAAAAGGTTGTCATGAAGGAGATAAAGAATCAGAGCAGCATAGTTTTGCCGTGTGTTTGAACTCCATGGACCAGGAAAAGGATGTTTATACTCCACCACCAACACCCAACTAAATTCCAAATTTTAGTCATGTTTCTATGGAGAGGTATTAATCTCAGATTATTGAATGTGGATTGACATCAAACATCTCCCCTCACCAGGTGTAATCAGCAGAGATACACAAACAGACTGTTACACTATCCTTACTGTTGTAGACAATGTACAGTATAGCTAAGGTAGATCAATAGGGTCTGAGCAAAAAAACTGCATGGAAAGCTCATACTCCAAACAAAACCCAGTCATTGAAGTGAATGCAAGCTGGGAGTTATACAGAGATCAGTTCAGGATTATTAAGGGTCAAGTGGAAACTTAAAAGGTTGATTGTCGAAAGAAGAAAGGAGGATTTAAAGATTTTTTTTCTCAAAGGTTAATTATGAAGTAGGTAGAATAGTCAACAACAGATGGGTGCCTAGATGGAAAGGGTAGACATGCTGAATTAATTCTTCACATCAATCTTTGCAAATAAGATAGAAGACAAATTCCAGATCCAGTCAAACTGCTTTGGAAATTTATAGCATATGTAGAGGTCATTAAACCATGTGTTATAAAGAAACACAAGGAATTAAATGTCAAGAGGGCACCCATCCAGATGGCATACACCTTTAGTATCCTCAAGGAAATGAATGAGGAAATTGATATGACTCTGGCTAAAATAAAAAGTAGGTGTTTCACAACACAATATAATAGTCACTGTTATTTTGAGATGTGAGACAGGGAATTAAAGATCAATTAGTTGAACATCAGGAACTCATGGATTGCAACCATTGTGCTTCTGACAAGCAGCGGGTCATGATCCAGCATCTACAGACGGTAAGTCGCATCACGTGAACTTGTAAGCATTTCTTGAGGGGGTTTTCTAAAAAAAATTTGTTTAGTGTTTTAGGAAAATAAATATTTATCTAGTTAATTGCAGAATATTGCAGGTACTGTACTTGATTGAATATTTGCTTGTAATTGCAAATAGGTGTAATGATAAATGGGGAAGATCCTGTATGGAGGCAATAGCTAAGGGTTGCTCTTGAATTATTGCTATTGATGTGATAAGATGTTTCTTTAAGTATCGCATTTACAAAATACATCAAGCTAGGTGACTTATGTAGGGGAGATTGACAGAATTGTAAAGGGACTTGAGCCATTTAAGTAAGTAGACAATTAAATCGCAGGTTGAATTTAACATGGATAATAAATATTAGTCCAGGAAACATGAAACACATGTATATAATGACTTGTGGTCCTATTGCCAAAGGTGGAAAAAGTTTTGGATGTGGCTATCAATTCTTCATTAAAAACATCCAGATAATATGACATTATAGTCCAAAGTTAATCAAATACTGGAATATACCTAGAGGGCATTCCATTGCAAATTGAATAAAGTTATTTTTAACTATATAGCCATTCTTAAAGCTGGATTTGAAATATTGGACGAGGCTTTCAAATAGACGTCAGCTATTTCACACCTGAGAGAACGGGGTGCCAGCAGCAGGAAATCTGGTGAGGGCCACATGCATCAATTTGCCTATCTGATTAAATCAGCTTTCAGGCAGCCTTTTAACCGGCATTGAAAACACTTACCAAAGCAAGCAGGAGTCTGTTTAAATGTGTAAATATGGGCCATATGTATTTTGTATGATGCTAGTTGTAATGTTCAAGGAGAAATGGAAAAAACCTGAGATGGAGCATGTCAGTTACTTTTGCCCAGGTATTGCAAGGCCAAATCCATAAAGTGACCCCTGAAGGCTTCTCAACAAAAGTAAGTTTTTTTTAGCAATGATTATTATGAAATCAGGAGTAGTAGGAAAGCAAGACACATATAAAAACCTTCCAGGCCACTCCCTCACATTCACACCACCACTACACTGTGGTGAGGAGGACAGCCCATTACACCCTCCCACCACCATCATCACAGGCCCATCCTAACAGCTGGCTGTATGCAGTAGCCAATTAGGTTTCTTTCAGCTGCAGTTAGTGAGTTATTGATGCTTTAGGTCCCTGACTGTCATGGCAGGCTGGCATTGTGGGCACAATTCCAATATTGAACACATTTGGCAATCATCTAGAAAGTCTCACCCATTTAGAGTACTGTGCACAGTTTTGGGCACCATATCTCAGGAAGGATGTACTGGCCCTGGAATGTGTTCAGAGGAGGTTCACGAGAATGGTCCCAGGAATGAAAAGCTTAACATATGAGGAACATCTGAGGACTCTGGGTCTGTACTCGATGGAGTTTAGAGGGATCAGGGCGGGTGGGTGATCTAATTGAAACATACAGAATACTGAATGGGCTGGACAGAGTGGATGTTGGGAAGATGTTTCCATTGGTAGAAGAGACTAGGACCCAAGGGCACAGCCTTAGAGCAAAGAGAAGACCTTTTAGAATGGAGATAATGACAAACTTCTTCAGCCAGAGAGCTATGAATCTATGGAATTCACTGCCACAGAAGGCTGTGGAGGTCAGATCGTTGAGTATAGTTAAGACTGAGATAGATAGGTTCTTTAGTATCAAGGAGATCAAGAGTTACAGAAAGAAAGTGAGAGAATGGGGTTGAGAAACTTATCAGCCATGATTGAATGGCAGAGCAGACTCAAATGGGCTGAATGGCCTAATTCTGCTCCTATGTCATATGGTCTCATTGTGGCAAATTTGGAAATGTTGCTTTTGAACAAACCTTGCCATTTTGGATTGAGTTATGAGAATAATGAATAGGATGATTTCTGAACTCAAAATTTCAAATTGCTTCAGTTTGAAACAGAGAAGATTTGGAAATAATATGGAATTTGTCAGTTTTCTGTCCACAAAACCTGTGGGGAGCAGATGAAAGAAGGGTCCCAGAGAAACAGGCGAGAGATGGACCCTGAGATGGGGAGTCAGAGAGAGGGATTGATTCATTGGAGATGATTTGAATTGGCTCTTGCTCTACCATAGAGAAAGGAGCTAGCCACTTGTTGAATCTATGGAAAGTAGCAGACTTCAGAGGAATTACGCAGGAATTCGCATGCTGACCCCTTCCTTCACTTAAGAACCTACATTCCACATCCCCAACCCACCCCCATCCCCATTTACCTCCCAAGAGCTGAATACCCTTCATTCATCTGGGCTCAACTCTGTCTCCAATCCAGATCCACACTTCTCTCTTCCCCAAACTGCCTCTGACTGACTCCAGGAGTTAATTGAAAAGCGCAGCAGGTCAGGCAGCACCCAAGGAGCAGGAGAATCGACGTTTCGGGCATGAGCCCTTCTTCCTGAAGAAGAGCTCATGCCCGAAACATCGATTTTCCTGCTCCTTGGATGCTGCCTGACCTGCTGCGCTTTTCCAGCAACACATTTTCAGCTCTAATCTCCAGCATCTGCAGTCCTCACTTTCTCCAGGAGTTAATTCCCTTACTCCTGCTGCTAGACCCAATCTTCCTTAATGTCCTGTTTTGACACCATCACCTCGCTAACTTCTTATGATCTCTCTACATTAATTAGTTTGTACAGTTTTGGATTACTTATTACTTTGGTTTGACCCTTGGCACGTGACTCTTATTCCTATCATGTTATTCCAGCCATTTGGTTTGTCTCCAACACAGCCTTATTTTTAATTTTTTATAATTATCTCTTTGTCTCAATTAATTGGATTTTAAGTCATTCCTTCACTTGCTATTCAGTTAGTGGCACTTTACTCACAGCTGCTGACACTTTTGATCCCCTGCTCAGGTTTATTATTCAGCCTGTCAATGCTTCACTCACACCATTTGGTCTCGCTGCCTATAAACTCTCTGCCTGTGTGCTTCTCTTCATTTCACCTGACAAAGGAGTAGCGCTCCAAATGCTTTTGTGATTTCAAATAAACCTGTTGGATTATAACATGGTGTCATGTAACTTCTGACCTTGTCCATCCCAGTCCAACCCTGGCACCTCATCATCATGGCTACCCTAAACATGGCATAACTTACCTGCTTCCCTCCCCACCTCCATCACCTTGCACCCTGGCATCCTACTCAGTGAGCAACCTACTTAGCTAACCCATATCCTCCTGGCACCATGCCACATATTACCTCATGTACTTACCATTTACCAGCAGCTGTCAAAGTGACTGTCTGTGCCTGTGGTCTGTTAAATACCTGAATCCAACAGCTGGGCGCTGTGTAAAGTGGGGGGAGATTGTGGGTTACCTTTCTCTAAATGTTCTGTACTGTGAGGGAACTTACAGAGTAGAAGTATGGCTCTACAATTCTGAAGTAACCCTGCTCAAAATCTTTCTGTCAGAAATGCAGAGCTTTCTCTTTACAACAAAAATATGGGAGGGTGGTTAGCAACCTGCATGAGGTTGCCATTTCTTGGAAAGTCTGGCCAATAAAAACCAATGTAAATAAATGAATAAAATAACTAAGTAACTAATTGAAACTCATTGAAGATGGCTAGAGAGGTGCTGTATGGAGAGATGCTGTAGCTTGTGGGATTTCTTGGATATCATTGTCACCCTTGGTAAACATGACAGTCATAAATGTTTGATGTTCAAGCAACCTCAACTCAGGGTTTATGAGCTGAAGGATGGACTACAGACACAGTGTACCATTAAGGAGGGGAAGGTTACTTTCTACTAGGAGACAGCCACACCACTAAGTGCCTTCTGATTTGGTCAGTGGTCATGGTCAGGAGAATGTGACTGCGAGTGAGGCAGGTAAGGTGACTCAGACAGCAGGAGTGTTGGTTGGTTCCAAGCCCCCTCAGCTTGTTTGGGTGAGAGTGGGGGCTGCAAGTTGAATGAGTAAGTTAATCATAGCACGATGGTGCAGGAAGCCATTCAGGTGAGGGAGCACAGTAGGTGACAGTATAATGAGGAGGACTGACCCTGTTCTCTGCAGCAAAGAGTGAGATTCCAAACAGTTGTGTTCCCTGCTTGGCGCAAGGGTTTGAGATATCTGTTCAAAAGGAATTTGCAGTGAGAGTGACAATGATCCATTAGTTATGGTCATCAACAACATAGGAAGAATAAAATTTAAAAAGCAGAAACTCAGATTCTAAAAGGTATAAACTCTGGATTATTGCCCAAATTAGTTTGGGTGCATGAAACAAGACAGATCAACAGTAAAAATACAATTACAAGGGAAACAGTACCAGGCAAACTGGCAAACTGGGCTGACAAACATCCAGCTCAGGTGGATTTCAAGTAGAAAAAAATGAGTACTGCAGAGACGAGAGTGTGGTGCTGGGAAAGCCCAGCAGGTCAGGCAGCATCCGAGGAGCAGGAGAATCGACATTTCGGGCATAATTCCTGTGCTTTTCCAGCACCACACTCTTCACCCAGGTGGATCTCATTCTAAGGCCTTTTTTAAAAAAGTTGCTAATGAGGTACTAGTGTTTTATTCCAAACGTTCCCAGGTTCTGGAAAAGTTCCATCAGACTGGAAAGTAGCAAATATATGAAGGAAGGGAGTTAAGAAACAGGAACCTATAGGCCAGGGAGCTTGGCCTTTGTTATGGGGATGTTGTTAGAATTGATCATTAAAGAAATTTTAGCTGTGCATCGAGAAAAAAACTTCAGGTAATCAGAAAGTATTAATATGGATTTGTCAAAGAGAAATCATCTTTAACTAATTTATTGAAGATCTTTAAAGGAGTAACTTGCACTGTGGATGTAGTGTACTTTTGTTTACAGAAGCATTCAATAAGGTGTCACAGAGAAATCATGGTGTAGAGAGTAACAAATCAAAATGGTTAAAAGATTTGCTGACTGGCAGAAAATACAGAATGTGTATGAATGGTTCTTTGTCTGATTGGCAGGATATAATGAGTGGAGACTCACAGTAGTCTGTGTTGGAGCCTCAACTGTTTAGAATTTACAATAATGGCTTAGATGAGAGGAATGAAGGTATATCAGCTAAATTTGCAAACAACACCAAGCTTGGTAGGAAAATATATTGTGTGAAAGTCATTAGGAGTTAGCAGGTGGATGTAGATAGATTCAATGTATGAGCAAAATTCTGGCAGTTAAAACAGGAAAATGTGAAGTTGCTCACTTCAGCAGTGAGAATGAAAAAACAGAGGATCATAGAGTCATTGAGATATACAGCACAGAAACAAACCCTTCAATCCAACTTGTCCATGCCGCGCAGATATCCTAACTTAATCTAGTCATGGCCCATATCCCTCCAAACCCTTCGTATTCATATACCCATCCAGATGCTTTTTAATTGTACTAGCCTCAACCTCTTCCTCTGGCAGCTCATTCCATACACGTACCACCCTCTGCATGGAAAAGATGTCCTTTACGTCTCTTTTATATCTTTCCCCTCTGATCCTAAACCTATGCCTTCTAGTTCTGGACTCTCACACCTCAGGGAAAAGACCTTGTCTACTTACCCTATCCATGTCCCTCATGATTTTATAAACCTCTATAAGGTCACCCCTCAGCCTCCGACGCTCCAGACAAAACAGCCCCAGCCTGTTCAGCCTCTCCCTATAGCTCAAATCCTCCAACTTTGGCAACATTCTTGTAAATCTTTCTGACCCTTTTCAAGTTTCACAACATCCTTCTGATAGGAAGGAGACCAGAATTGCACACAATATTCCAAAAGTGGCCTAACCAATATTCTGTATAGCCGCAACATGACCTCCCAACTCAGGTACTCAATACTCTGACCAATAAAGGAAAGCATACCAAACATCTTCTTCACTATCCATCTATCTGTTACTCTACTTTCTAGGAGCTATGAACCTGCACTCCAAGGACTCTCTGTTCAGCAACACTCCCTTGGACCTTACCATTAAGTGTATAAGTCCTGCTCTCATTTGCTTTTCCAAAATGCAGCACCTCACATTTATCTAAATTAAACACCATCTGTCTCTCCTCAGCCCATTGTAAAGAGAAGGACCCTGAGATGGGAGTCAGAGATCACATTGTAATCTGAGGTAATCTTCTTCACTGTTCACTACACCTCCAATTTTGGTGTCATCTGCAAACTTACTAACTATACCTCCTATGTTCACATCCAAATCATTATGAAAAGCACTGATGAAAAGCAGTGGACCCAACGCAGATCCTTGTGGTACAACACTGGTCACAGGCCTCCAGTCTGAAAAGCAACCCTCCACTACCATCTATGTTTGAGTTGGTTCTGTATCAAAATGGCTAGGTAGTTCTCCCTGTATTCCATGAGATCTAACGTTGTTAACCAGTCTCCCATGGGAACTCCATATAGTTCATGTCTACCACTCTGCCTTCATCAATCCTCTTTGTTACTTCTTCAAAAAATGCAATAAAGTTCATGAGGCATGACCTTCCATGCACAGAGCCGTGCTGACTATCCCTAATCAGTCCTTGCCTATCCAAATACTTAGGAAGAATATTCCTGGGAATGTATCGGGTGAAGTTATTTGGGTGGAGCTGAGAAATAAGAAAGGGACAATGACCTCATTGGGATTGCATTATAGACCCCCTAATAGTCAGCAGAAAAATGAGAAACAAATTTGTAAGGAGATTTCAGATATCTATAAGAATTATAGGGTGGTTATGGTAGGGAATTTTAACTTTCCAAACATAGACTGGGACTGCCATAATTTTTAGGGTTTAGATGGAGAGGAATTTGTTAAGTGTGTACAAGAAAGTTTTCTGATTCAATATGTGGATGTACCTACTAGAGAAGGTGCAAAACTTGACCTACTCTTGGGAAATAAGGCAGCGCAGGTGACTGAGGTGTCAATGAGGGAACACTTTAGGGCCAGCGACCATAATTCTATTAGTTTTAAAATAGTGATGGAAAAGGATAGACCGGATCTAAATTAGAGGAAGGTTAATTTTGACAGCATTAGGCAAGATCTTTCAAAAGCTGATTGGGGGCAGATGTTCGCAGGTAAAAGTATGGCTGGAAAATGGGAAGCCTTCAGAAATGAGATAACGAGAATCCAGAGAAAGTATATTCCTGTCAGGGTGAAAGGGAAGGCTGGGAGGCATAGGGAATGCTGGATGACTAAAGAAATTGAGGGCTTGGTTAAGAAAAGAAGGAAGCATATGACAAGTATAGAGAGGAGAAATCAAGTGAATCCTTAAAAGAGTATAAAGGCAGTAGGACTATACTTAAGAGGGAAATCAGGAAGGCAAAATGGGCAAAAGATGAGATTACTTTGGCAAATAGGGTTAAGGAGAATCCAAAGGGGTTTTATAAATACATTAACGACAAAAGGGTAACTAGGGATAGAACAGGGCCCCTCAAAGATCAGCAAGACAGCCTATGTCTGGAGCCACAGGAGATAGGAGAGATAATAAACGAGTATTTTGCATCAGTGTTTACTGTGGAGGCGAATATGGAGGAGAATGTGGGATGTATAGGATGTAGGGAAACATTAAAAAATGTCCATATTACAGAGGAGAAGGTGCTCAATGTCTTGTATTTGGATCACTTAAGTGATCCAAATGCAAGACATTGAGCACCTTCTCCTCTGTAATATGGACATTTTTTAATGTTTCCCTACATCCTATACATCCCACATTCTCCTCCATATTCGCCTCCACAGTAAACACTGATGCAAAATACTCGTTTATTATCTCTCCTATCTCCTGTGGCTCCAGACATAGGCTGTCTTGCTGATTTTTGAGTGATCCACTTAAGTGATCCAAATGATCCTGCAGAATTCCAAGCTGCAGGAAGATTTAAGTATTCAAATATATAAGGCGCAAAAAGTTAGTGGTGGTAATCAAGAGTGTGAATGGACTTCTTTCCTTTATGATCAGAGAAATTGGACATTAAAGGAAGGATCTTTCGTTTAACAGGGCATCGGTGAGACTACATCTCAAACACTATGTTCGAGATATAACTGCACAGGAGGCTGTTCAGAAGAAGTCTACTTTGATTGATATCTGGAATAAGAAAGTCGTTTTATGTGGATTGGCTGGACAGTGTGTTTCCAATGGAGTTTAGAAAATGAGGGATGACTTGATCGCAAAGTATAAGATCCTGAGTGGCCTTAACAAGGGTGGGTGTGGAAAGAATGCTTCCCTTTTATGGGTCAGTCCAGACCTAGGGAGCTTTACTTAAAATGAAGGCTTTCATTTGATATGAGGACAAACCTTTTCATTCAGAAAGTTGTGAGACTTTGGAACTTTTTGCCTCAGAATGCCGTGAAGAATGGATTATTAAAAACAATTTAAAGGCAAAAGTAGATGGCAAGGGCATCCAAGGTTGTGTGAAATTTGGAAGACAGATTGGCCATGACTTGACTGACAGGTAAAGGTCGAGGGACTAATGGTCTTCTTCTGCTTTATTTTGTGTGGCTGTAAATGTTTTACAATTGGTTTATGACTATTCTGTATGTTAACTCAATCCAGTTGGCTTGACTCAATATGTTTTTCTTTCCTTGTTTAGAAAAACTTATTGGCATCAGGCATATAATTCCTTATTGAGCTGGCATCCATTGCCAGTTCTATGGAAGAATTATACTGGACTTGAAATATTAATTCTGTTTCTCTCTCCACAGAAGTTGCCAGCCCTGCTGAGTTTCTCCAGTATTTTCAGTATTTTGCTTTTATTCACTTAATTCTTTGATCAAATAATACTGCCATTTCCCATCATTGTCAGGAACAGTATAAATAATTATGAACAAAAATGACAATGACTTTCCAGGCAAGTTTCTCATTGTTGTAATGGATTCAGATATCAGTGCAGGCAAAGTAAGATCTTGAGAGTTTGGAATAAGAAGGAAACCTACAGAGTACTGTCGGCTCTGATATAATACGATAGTTCCACTCTCATGCGATCCCGCATTAGAAGAAAATTGTGCAATAGCTGCGCCATTTAAATTAATGGGGCCAGAATCGTGTTATAGCCAGTACAGGGAAGGAAAGTTCGCATCCTACAAATAACGGTCTAAACTCTCCAAGTGCATTAAAGCCAATTTGCATTGAAGAAACGTGTGTTATAGCAGAACCAACTGTACCAGAAATGTGAAATAAATTACTGATAAAGGAGAACCACTACACTCAACGAAGTGTTGACTGTGTCTCTGGGATTGAAGAAGATAGAGGATCACTATAAAGGGACAAAGGAGAAAGGTGATGTGAGTTTCTCATTCAAAAGAAGACAGGTCTGTTGAGCTTCATTGCCTTTTCTTGTTTCAAAGATTCCTACATTCTTAAGTACCAATGCTCTTAAGTGTCTTTCTGCAGATAGTCTCAGTGAGCTAACCCAGTGACCCCTAACTAAACAGCGGTCAGTGAAACCATTCAGAAACTCACAAACACAATTCACCTGTAATGTGGCGCAACAGGTTCCTCTAGAACATATGCCATTCACTTTATAACTAACCATTAGTTAGAAGAGCAACAAATACTCAAGGCAGCACTACAGAGAAAATTGTGCCAATAGTAGTCCTTCAACTCTGATCTCACAAAGATTTCACAATAGTGTCAATTCCAAGTCACAATGTCAATATTTTGCCATTACCTAATGATGTCAGTTACATTTTTTTAAATCATTCCTAAAGGTTTTCTACAAGTTCTGGTCTCCAGCTTGAAAACACTGTCACAGTTACAGGGGCAGAATAATGTTAGAATTATTCTGAACATTATCAAATCAGATCCTTCATTACAGCTTGGCAATGAGCAGTAATTTCAATATTCTGCAGTAAAGGCTTGTAAAATCAATGGGGTGGGGCCATCTCCAACTAATTCTCATCATATCCCACTTTCCCCATGGTTTTCCAACGCTACTTCCTTTTGCAAAGCCCCTCCACTTACAACAGTCTCACCTTCAGCTCTAATTGCCACAGTACTTCAACAGCCCCATGACAAATGGTGGAATTTGAGTTGTATAAAAATCTGGAATTAAAAGTCTAATGATGACCATGAAACCATCGCCAATTGTCAGAAAAACTCATCTGGTTCCCTAGTGTCCTTTAGAGAAGGAAACTGCAGGAGAGTTTCATTTGTTGGATAAGGTCTGGGCACAGAGAAGCCAAGGCAACTGAATGGATGATCTTTATCTGAGCGAATAAGACATCCAGAGTTCCTTGCAGTTGTTGTTAAAGCTCAGAAAGAAAGGGGTAGGGAAGAAAAGTTTCAGGGGACAATTAAAAGAGTGAAAAAGAAGCCAAGAGTTATTTCTGCCTTCTAGAAGGTGGGGAGGAGGGGAAATGAGGGTTTGAGAATCCCGAGGTGGAAGATGAGGTGTTCTTCCTCCAGACATCTGGTGGTAAGGGAGTGGCGATGGAGGCAGCCCAGGACCTGCATGTCCTCAGTGGAGTGGGAGGGGGAGCTGAAGTGTTCAGCCGCGGGGCAATGGGGTTGGTTGGTGCGGGTGTCCCAGAGATGTTCTCTGAAGCACTCTACAAGTATGCGTCCTGTCTCCCCAATGTAGAGGAGACCGCATCAGGAGCAACGGATACAATAAATGACATGTGTGGAAGTGCAGGTGAACTTTTGATGGATGTGGAAGGCACCTTTGGGGCCTTGGAAGGAGGAGAGAGGGGAGGTGTGGGCGCAGATTTTGCAATTCCTGCGGTAGCAGGGGAAGGTGCCGGGAGGGGAGGGTGGGTTGTTGGTGGTGGCGTGGATCTAACTGGGTAGTCACGGAGGGAACGGTGAGTTTGTAGACTCAACTCTGACATTTTGTACAAACCCACTGACTTCCACAGCCACCTGGATTACACCTCTTCCCACCCTACCTCCTGCAAAAACGCTATCCCTTATTCCAAATTCCTCCCCCTCTGCTGTATCTGCTCCCAGAAGGACTAGTTCCACCACAGAACACACCTCCTTCTTTAAAGACTGCAATTTCCCCTCCCACGTGGTTGAAGATGTCCTCCAGCGCATCTCATCCACTTCCTTCACCTCCACCCTCGAATCCCACCCCTCCAACTGCAACAAGGACAGAAACCCCCTGATCCTCACCTTGTAGCCCATCAACCTCCGTATACATTGCATCATCCTCCACCATTTCCGCCACCTACACACGAACCCCACCACCAGAGATATATTTCCCTCCCCACCCCTATTCACTTTCTGTAAAGACCGTTCCCTACGTGACTTCCTCGTCAGGTCCACACCCTCAACAACCCACCCTCAATCAATGTGAACTTCACCAGTGTCCTCATTTCCCCTCTCCCCACCTTAACCTAGTTCCAACCTTCCAGCTCAGCACCGCCCTCATGACCTGTTCCACCTGTCCATCTTTCTTCACACCTATCCGCTCCACCCTTCCGACCTATCACCATTCCCCCCACCTCCATCCACCGATTGCACTCTGAGCTACCTTCCCCCCAGCCCCACTCCTTCCATTTATCTCTCCACCCCCCGAGGCTCCCTGCCTCATTCCTGATGAAGGGCTTTTGCCCGAAACGTTGATTTTCCTGCTCCTTGGATGCTGTACTTTTCCAGCATCACTCTCTCAACAGAAAAAATAATAAGCCATGATCTGTTTTAATTGGTTCCTATTCTGTTGCTGAAAAGTGCAGATGTGTGAGTATCTGATGAGGGAAAAACTCACTGCAATACAAGGTAGTGGTCAAGGCTGCCAACACTGAGCGGCTAAGGTCACACATAAAAACTGTACACCTACAAAGTGAGATGAAGAGTGTCCTGTTTTCAAAAAGTCACAAGAAGTTGTCAAGATATTAAAAGAATCAAATTAACTGGATTTTTTGTTGTTAATTTTCTTATTTTGCTTTCAGGAGCCACACTGGTCAACAGCGTCCATGTGGAAACCAATGCAGAAATGACTTACTCTGTTAGTTTACATGGTAACCATCCGAAAAAAAACAATAAATGCAGGAATGATTTCTTTGCACAGAAGAATTCTGAAAGATTATTTTTACAGAGATGCTTCATCTACAAATATGGGTATAGTGTTAGCCATTTAAAGTTAAAACGCTAACTTTCAGGCTCTCCATCTCTTGGTCTAATCTAAACTCTGCGAAAATGCATCACCCATCATCTCAGTGGAAATCTTTACTGGATTCAAAATGTCAATGTATTGGATAGAAATATGTCTCCCTGAGTCGTCATAGCTTGATTCTTTTAAATGACACCATCAATGATGAATTGAGAGGCTATGGTTAGGTGATACTTGGCCTAGATTCTAAACCTCTGTAGATTTGAGGAGGAAAGAAAGACTGAGGAAGCCAGGTTTGTTTAAAATCTAAGTGAAGACTTACCTGGGAACAGTGCGTTAACTATCCAGCCCCACTTCTCTACAAGGTGCCACAGATGTGTAAATAACCAATTAAACCACCAAGGTCATTAATTTACCAGACTGACATCGATTCAAGACAAAAGCAATTGACACCAGGTTTCATCATGAACAGGAAAATGAGTTTAATTAGTTATGCTTTAAGAAACAATGGTAGAAAAATTAAAGGATTACTAATCTACTACAATGTGACTTAGACTACACCCCTTTAAAACCTCAAAGACACACACGCGCTCATTCTTGAATAAGTCAGACAAAACAGATGGTTTGACTCAAAAATTATACGTGGAAAATCTAGACAGGTAAAACAAAGGTCTAAAGATCAAAAGTCCAGATGCCAAGAATAGATTAAGTTGTCTCTCACAATTTCTTTTCCTTTTGGCAATGATCATAAACTGTTTTTGGTATAGTAACAGTTACTCTTCAGTTTGATGTTAGACCTTGGTCTTTTCTTGTTTTATAATTCTTTCTCTTAAGTTTCTTGTTTTTTCTGTCTTTTAACCAACACAGAGAGGAGGGTAGAAGATGTTTTCTGTTTGTCAGCCCTGGATGGTTTTGGCTGCAGGGCTCCCACCAATGTGCTGCAAACAGCAGCTCAACCAATCTGGAGGCTGTCATCAGGCCATATTTCCTCAATTCAAAGGCATTGGCACTGCTTGGAATACAAACATCTTGTTGCTCCAATGGCAATATATCCATGCTGAGCTAAAATTGTGCAGAATTTAACTCAAAATTGCAGTTCTCCTGGTAATTCAGCTATACAGCAGCGTCTAACATCTATTCCAGTTTATAGACTCATAGAATCCCCTACAGTGTGGAAACAGGCCATTTTGGCCCAACAAGTCCACACCAACCCTCTGGAGTATCCCACCCAGACCCACTCCCCTAATTACTCTACATTTGCCCCTGACTAACGCACCTAACCTACACATTCCTGAATGCTATACGCAATTTAGCACAGCCAATTCACCTAACCTGCACATGTTTGGATTGTGGGAGGAAACCCACACAGACACAGGAAGAATGCACAAACTCCACACAGACAGTTGTCCGAGGCTCGAATTGAACCCAGGAATCTGTCATTGGGAGGCAACAGTGCTAACCACTGAGCCACCGTGCCACCCTAGATTCAAGGTATTTTTTTTTATATATAATATCTAATCCTTACAGTTAGGGGCATTTTATGACTGTATTTTCAAGATTAAGACAGATAGAAGGATGGGTGTTAGAAAGTAGAAGCTGTTTCTGACAATCATTTCGGGACACTGAAATGAGTCATAGGCCTAAGAGATTGTAAGTGTGATAGTCATATAACCACAGAACCAGGTAAAACTTCCAGATTAACAGTGGCCTCTGGCACCGTCAATCTAAAAATGACTCCAGAAGCATGTGATCAGTTTAGGGTGAGTTTTTTTATACTGTAAAATTCCAGTTACAAGATTCCATTCCCATTGATTAGAATTAAGCATTATATTTCAAACCCAGTCTCCAGTATCTCAGTGGAGCTTCCCTTAACAGGACTGAGCTGACTTTAAGAACAGAAATCTGGCTGCTTAAGGCACGAATGTAATGTACTTGAGGGAAGGAAATTTGCCCCCCCTTACCTGGCCGGGCCGAGGTGAGATGGGACTTGAAAGCCACTGCAATGTGGCTGACTCTTAACTGCCCTCTGGGCATTTAGGAATGGGCAATAAACACTGGCCGAGCCAGTGATGCCATGTACTGTGAATGAAGTTTAATAAAGGCAAGTCCTGCTTGAATGCCTAACGAGCACCAAGGCACATGCATAGCCTTTACACTAATTCTGGTAACAAGGTGCCAACTCCAAATTTGTCTAGTGGAACCAAACTGATCAGGAAGAAAAATGTGACCCTGTACCTGAATAATGGCCCAGTATAGTTTTCAACCCTTGGAAGCTATTGGCATTTGTTACTTTATTTCTCATGCACCAGCATTTTCCAGCTTTTAGTTTTCAGCCTGGATTTTAACACATTTTAATTAGTGAGGTGAAAGGAGATTAGAACCACATTCTTGGATCTTTTAACTGTTCCATTGCTGGGTTCCTTTCTCTATTCCCAAGAAGAATATGTAGCAGTTTTTCTGTCCTGCAAATGATTATTGAGAAGATGAAATTTGCTGGGTCCAACTCTTTTCAAAAATGTGATCTCTTTGCAGTTCTTCAATAACATATATACACAATGGTAACCAGTGGAAAAACTAGCAAGAAATTCCTCATGAAGTGCTATATGAATACTTAAGTCACTTTTAAAAATTGATTTTTGTGTTTTACAAATATGACCACTGGACTGTAACATGGTATCATTAGACTTTCAACTGAATCTTCAACATTTTCTTTTCCTCATCCCCAAACAAATCACTATTCAACTTGTGCTAAATATATATTTCACATACACAGCGACTCTGACATATAAACAGAAATACTGGAAAAAAACAGCAGGTCAATCAGAAGGACATAAAGGTTAATTAATTTTCATCGAAACTGATAGTAATGCATTTGCCTGGCAGACATTACAAAGGAATGGCTGAATGCCAGTTTGATGAAATATAATATTTTTGTTTGGATTATTCCTCTGAATGCTGTTAAAGCTGAGTAATTATAACCTTTCTCATTTTAGACATCTAGTGCCAATATCAAGTGCTGCTGTGTTTGATAATGAAGTCAGTTAGAGCTTTTTCCACTCTCTTCTAATAATGTATTATAGCCACCATCTGAGCCCATATGCATCTCAAACACACAACACCCATTCATGTAGCTTCTTTGAAGGACATTACTCATATACTGCCACTAGTGGATTCTGTTGTGTCATGAGACTACCTCCATGACAAATTGGTTTAGAAATGTCTAAATTCATTTTGAATTGGATTCTTGTAACTAGCAGAAAGGGTAAACTTTCAATCCCTCAATCAATTGGAATTTTTTTCCTCAATATCAGAGAGGTAAAGGAGCAATGCACTAAATCCCTTATGATGAAAATAATTATTTTGATGTGCAACTTATTATAAACAGCAAACACAGCAATTGTTAATGATTGAAGAGTTAACATCCAATACAGCTGTATAAACAAGCCTGGCAACCTGTACCTGAAGATATGAAAATCTGGATTTTCTAATTTAATTCTTAAAGTAAACTACCTTAATTAGGTTCAGAAAATGAGCAAGGCTCACCCCCCCAGAAAGAGTTTAAACAACCTTGATTCCCAAAGAAATAATTAAATTATTTACTACATTAAAAGCCGAGTACCCACAGCTGTTGAGAAAAGTATTTACTTCTGCTACAGGATCAATCATTTTCTGTTTATTGCATAGTCAAAGCTGCATGATCAACTTTACAAGAAAAAAAGATTTGTTTCAATTCTGAATCTTGTTGACCTATTTGCGTCAGATACTGAGAGCAATGTTAGCATGTCCTCTGTGAAAGGAAAGTTAGTGATGGCTGGGTGCATCTAACTAATTATGACTTAGAAACAAATGTAATTGTACATTTTTAAAAAGACTTTGAAAACATTAAATGTATTTCAAGTTAATTCTGGTAAAATTATTTATTGATAGTTATTTGGAATTCTGAATTGGAAGTTGCGATGTTGATAACGGTGGAAGGATCTTCTTCATTTTCTTTCACTTCCTGCTTTTTCAAGAATACATCCTCCAATTTTTTCCACACCCACAATATTATACACTCTCTGATATCTCACCCAATGACTACTCTTCATTTATGCAGGTAAGATAATGGTTTAGCAAGTGATTGTGCTCAGAGTGAGAATGAGAAGTCGTTATTCTTATTCTTCAGAAATATTTGTGTTATACCTTTTACAACAGCAATACTATATACAGCAATTAGACTGATAGCCTCTGCACCCTCAACCCTAGACCACATGGCCAACTGCAGCCACTCGACTGCTGCCAGCCAACTCTGTAAAGGCAAGGGATCAAGCATGGGACCCTACAGGTCAATCTGTTGCAGTTGTACAGACCAATGAATACATCAAAGATGTAAATGCTATTTTCCCAATAATTCATAGACTCCTGTTTCTATTAAGATATGCTTGCAAGCCTATTAAGTGGAAGGTTTGCATATAATGTTTCTGATGTAATTATTTTATTTTTAGTGAAGCAATTATCATGGTCAGTCAATTCTATGTTTGAGAGGCTCAAAACTTTGTGGAATCTACATATGTAACATTTCTGTTTGCCTGATAAGAAGTAGGTAATTGCTCCCCAATGAAACTCCAGATAGTTTAGGCGCAGGTTAACAGAACCAAAGCCTAAGTCTGTACAATTGTTAGAATTTAACTGGTTAAAACCGTACAATTTACTTGCAAAAGCTTCCCATTGTTAGTTCACTGAGGGCAGCCCTACATTGGTTTGTGGGACTATCAGAAGCTGAGAGAGAAATCTTTAGTTCTAGCTTTGCCCCTGAAGAAAATTGACTAACAATTCATTGAATGTCCCAGGATGGATTGTGCCTTCCTGGTTCAGGTATCAGACTACCAAACTGTCACTGAGGTTGATTTACGTCTGAACTTTCAATGCCAGGAGTATTGCCTTAGAGTCAGTTTGAACCCAGAAATACCCCTTTTAATCTTGGCCAAATACCATGAAATGCTCACCAGTTGTCCATGCTTCCATGCTATTCTACATAAAAAGTGTAATTTAACTTTAAGGATGATTTAACTCTCCTTGCCCTGTGAAAATTGAATAGGCAGCCAGGCAGTTCAAACCATCGAGGAGACATATTTGCTTCCCACCGTTTCCATACTAACCCACGTTTCCAGACAGCCAGAAATGACCCTCACTGGAAATCACTATAGCCTTTTTAAATTCCCAGATCACATTTAACAGTGGAAATTATTGTGGCTGTCTACCAGGTTAATCTAAGGGGGAGAAAAAAGAGTCCAGACCAGAAGAGGTTGAATCCAGGAAGTTATTCAACAATTTGTTTTAACCTTTGTCTGTGGAGTGAGAGGAGGAGTAGAGCTCCATTAAGCCTATCAAGAAAGTTTAAGCATTCCCTTCCTCCTCATTAGTCACATGGTCCTTCCAAACTTCATGACTTATCTCAAGTTAGGGATAGTTCCTTCATTCCTCAGGTGAGCAATTGATCAGGAATGTACAGACAAGGCATTGAGGTTAAAAATCACCCGACAATCAAATAAGTGAGGCCAGAGGAATTCAGCCTGTTCATTCAATTCTCATCTTACTTAAAATTCAGACCTTGTGTATTTATTAAACATTTGCTAAATATTATTTTCAAGGCATCAGTGCAGAGGAGAAAGAATGGGTAACATTACATAATTCTATGATTAAAAAAATTAAAATACATACTGTGGTAATATCAATACCAAACTACTGTTGTATCTCTCAGAAGATGAAGGTTCATCATGTTAGGTTTCTTACTCCTCAGAACTGGTTCAATTATGGCCTTTATTGATTCAAGCTGACAACATATGGAATGACTATAACCAATTCAATAGAGTCCAATACATTCAACCATTTGGAAAGCCGATCTGGAATAGCTGTTGTGTTGAAAGCTGTCAACTTGTCAAGTGTGTAGCAGATTCCAGCTGGGAGTGATTTTTATCGTCCCCTGCCCTCCCTAGGTCAGGGGTTTCAGATTGGCTCCCAGGCATATCTGAGTACAGGATCTAAAGAGAAGTTACTTCCTAATATTATGAATCAAAATGACACTTATACATCAGCTTGTCTAACACACAATCATTAAAAGAAATTACTCTGTCATGGGAAACATTGTTAAGTTCTAGCAAAACTAGTGCACAATCAAAATTATGGCTTTAGCCTGTTTTAGTCACAAAGAACTATCCTAATCAAATAGCATTCAGTTGAGAGTTGTGACGAAATCAAATGTTCTATTTCATCTGCACAGGTTACTTGAATTATACATAAAGCATATTTTAACATTACAATATTTGTGGTTGATGTATACCTCCAGAATCAAGTGCACCAAACTTGTTCAACCTTTGGAAATGTCTATTCTTACAAATATTTCACTTACTTTGATCAGCAATAGTCTTCTCTTTAGTGACAACTCTTTTGTCATCAAACAAATACTTCATTGACTGTATCAGTTATTGCAATATCAACTAACTCAAAATGCTTAAAATCTATGGCCAATTATTTCTTTAATATTGCATTAGGTTAATCCAGAGGGAGTTGTAAACATATCCAGTAAATCACTTCGATAGTTCCTTCAGCAACGTGCTGTCTTCAGGTTATAAGAACATAAGAGCCAGCAGTAGGAGTAGGCCACCTGGCCCTTCGAGCCTGCACCGCCATTCAGTAAGATCATGGCTGATCTTTCTGCGGCCTCAGCTCCACTTACCCGCCCCCTCACCATAACCCTTAATTTCTTTACTGTTCAAAACAATCTACCTTAGCTTTAAAAACTTTTACTGAGGAAACCTCAGCTACTTCACTTGGCAGGGAATTCCACAGATTCACAACCCTCTGAGTAAAGAAGTTCCTTCTCAATTCAGTCCTAAATCTCTCCCCCTAATTTTGAGGCTATGCCCTCTTGTTCTAGTTTCACTCACCAGTGAAACTAGATCTTATCTATTCTCTTCATAATTTTATATGTTTCTATAAGACCACCCCCCCCCCCCCGATTCTTCTAAATTCCAATGAATATAATACCAGTCTACTCAGTCTCTCCTCATAAGCCAACCCCCTCAACTCCGGAATCAACCTAGTGAACCTCCTCTGCACCACCTCTAGTGGCAATACATCCTTTCTCAAGTAAGGAGACCAAAACTGCACCAGGTGTAGCCTCACCAGCACCCTGTACAGCTGCAATATAACCTCCCTGCTATTAAACTCAATCCCGTGAGCAATGAAGAACAAAATTCCATTTGCCTTTTTAATGACCTGTTCTACGTGCAGACCAACCTTCCGTGATTCATGCACAAGGACACCCAGGTCCCTCTGCACAGCAGCATGCTGTAATTTCTTGCCATTCAAGTAATAGTCCTTTTTACTGTTACTCCTACCAAAATGAATGACCTCTTATTTATTAACACCGTATTCCATTTGCCAGATCTTTGCCCACTCACTTAAAGTACCTATGCTCCTCTACAAAGTTTCACAGTCCTCTGCACACTCTCCTCTATCATTCATCTTCATGTCATCTACAAACTTTGATGCACTGCCTGTGGTCCCCAACTCCAAATCATCTATGTAGGTTGTGAATAATTGCAGTCCCAGCACTGATCCCTGAGGCACACCACTAGTCACTGGTTGGCAGACAGAACAGTACTAATTTATCCCCACTCTTTGCTTCCTGTTGGCTATCCTCTATCCATGCTAATACATAGCCCATAATACCTTGCATCTTAGTCTTATGCAGCAGCCTGTTATGTGGCACTTTGTCAAATGCCTTTTGGAAATCTAGATACACCACATCTCCTGGGTCACTATTGTCCACTGTGTTCATAATGTCTTCATAGAATTCCAAAAGCATGTCCTGCCCTTCATGAACCCCTGCTGCGTCTGCCCAATGAGACAATTTCTATCCAAATGCCTTGATAAATTGCTCGAGCACTTTCCTCACGACAGAAGTTACGTTAACTGGTCTATAATTTTGTCTACCTTCCTTTTTAAAAAGGAGCATCACATTTGCTGTTTCCAATCTGCTGAAACTGCCCAGAGTCCAGTGAATTTTGGAAATTTACCACAAATGCATTTGTTATTTCTCCTGCCAACTCTTTTAGCATGTTGGGATGCATTCCATCAGGACCAGTAGACTTGTCTACCTTTAGCTCTATTAGTTTGCCTAACACGACCTCTTTCATGATAATGAATGTCTTCAGGTCCTCACCTACCTTTGTCTCTTTGTCACTTATTGGCAAGTTATTAGTGTCCTCCACAGTGAAGACCGACACAAAATACCTGTTCAATGCCTCAGCCATTTCCTCATATTCCATAACTAAATCCCCCTTCTCATCCTCTAAAGAACCATGCTTACTTTATCCACTCTTTTTTGTTTTATACATTTATAGGAATTTTTGCTATCCGTCTGTATATTCTGAGCTTTATCTCATAATCTATCTCACTTTTCTTCATAGTTTATTTTGTGGCTTTCTGTAGACCTTTGAAGTTTTTCCAATCTTCGCGTTTCTTGCTGATCTTAGCCACTTTGTATCCCTTCTCTTTCAATTTGATAGTTTCCCTTATTTCCTTCCCCACCCATGGCAGATTACCCTTTTTCCTACAGTCCTTCCTTTTCACTGGTATACACTTTTGCTGAGAACTTTGAATAACTGCTTTAAAAGTCCTCCTCTGTTTGTCAACTGTCCCACCATAAAGTCTTTGCTTCCAATCTACTTTACATAGCAGTCTAATATTGCTATGAGGTGAGCCTTGAGCAGTGTGCAATTCAGCAATTTCAGTTCATAGAATCATAGAACCCCGACAATGTGAAAGCAGGCTATTCAGCTCATCAAGTCCATACTGATCGCCTGAAGAGAATTTCACCCAGACAACCCCCTATCCCTATCCCAATCCCTGCAACCCTGCAATCCCCATTGCCAATCTACCTAACCTGCACATCTTTGGACTGTGGGAGGAAACCCATGCAGACATGGGGAAAGTGTGCAAACTCCGCACAGTCAGTTGCCCGAGGCTGAAATCGAACCTGGGTCCTGGTGCTGTGAGGCAGCAGTACTAACCACAAAGTTACTGTACCGCCTTACTGTTTAGTGAGACTGGCAATGTGTTTTACAAGTTTAACAGTGTTTGGCCAGGCTTCAGTAAAGCCAGTGGCTAAAAGGAGGTGAGGACAGATTTGGTGCTCTTACAGGACTGTTTATGAGTCAGAAGACAAAGGATTGCCACTCTCACACTCCCCTATCATCAATCAAGGATCCTCTGGAGTCAGCGATTAGACCTGACCTATCTTTGTCCACTGGAATCAGGAGGTAGACCAAAATCCTACCATAGATATCAATCCCAAGTTCTGCCTGCTCACTCTTGCCTTGTTTTTGTCCAGGAGAAGGCTGTGCATTACACTAAGGAACAAAGTAAAACTGCGCTATGAAGACCTCTCCTTATGTCAAAGGTCAAGCATCAAACTCTGATGATCCACGGTACCTCCAAAGAAATCTAGCAGGAGACTTCAAAGTGAAGTGCTTCTATGAAAAGGTCATCTTCAGAACAATATGGTTGCATCTCTGCAGTCTACTTCGAAAATTGTTGCCACCTCTATCTGTAGCTGTGCCCTCAAAACAGGATGTCTACAGTAGGTTTTCTAACAGTTTGAACGGCTGCCAGGCAGACTGCGTGCTCAAACCTGTGCTCTGCTTGGAGAGATTGATGGAGAAAATACAAAGGGGCTTTCAGGGCATCACAAAGCTTCAGCAGTTTGCTGTCCTCAAGATAGATGGAATTGAAGAGCCACAAGCTCATGGAAGTAGCAGTGATGCAGAGGAGTGACAGATACTGCTCTTTATCCTTCTTTGCTTTTGTATAAATGCTGTCCTCAATCAGAGTGTGAGCATATCTGCTTTCTCACCATCCTCTCAATGAAAATAAGCCATGGTGCCAGAAAGGCAATTGGCTATAAGTGGAGAACTTTAACCCTCAACAGGAGAACTGCTCTTTGACGAGGTATGTGTGTCATTTGGACAAAGCATTGTATAAGCTGGTGAGGACGACAAAAGGAAGAACCTGAACTGAAACTGTAGAATATCAGCTTGGTCATGGGTGGAAGTGAGTTCTAGCCTGGCCTGCAGAAGAGGGATTAGAGGACATTTTTGGAAGAACAATGTGAAATCCTTAATTTGCTATCCATCAGCCTCATTGGAAATGATCATTATTAGATATTTTACGTAAAAAATCCAAAACAAACATTTTCTTCTGCCGTTAGTAGATTTTCCCGTGCTGCAAAGAGGAAAGTAAATTTTAAAATTAAAGGAAAATTCCAAATGCAGAGTAATATACAAAAAAATCTGTGGGTATATCCCTTTTCAATCAAAATGAAAGTGCAACAGCTGTTACCAAAATACTGTAAAACGCACCAACAGTTATCGATCAACATTTTCTACAATAGACTCTATCAAAATAAGAGTGTTTTTGTACTTTCAATACAATTACTTTTTAAAAAATGTGTTTGTCTTCAGGGATGCTTTGAAGTTGACAGCTTTTTGGTCAGGCTGTGCCAGTTTCAATGAAACTGTTCGATCATCTCTTGTTGGTTAGTTTAATTGACATAGTTACAAATTTGATTTTAAAAGTCTTGGAAAAAGCTCACATCATTGCAGGTCTGTAGAATTAAACATCCTGTTATCTCACACTATCAGCTCTCAAAGCGCTCAAAGTGTCATTGCTTTGTAAACATTTCGAAACATATTCACTTGTCAATTTATTGTCTGTTGTCAATTTTATTGTTAGATAACTAACCATAATTGCTCTAATTATACTTTGTCTTTTTCTGAATAAATTCATTTTAAGTTTAATGAGTTTATTGTTATGCAAACCACACTGTTAACTATTTGTGTGATTTTGAAGCATGCAGTTTAGACAATTTACTCAGGATCTCTGATCTATTTGAAGGCAATTGATCTTACCCAAAACAGTAATAGGGACAGTATCATTGGCCACACAATCTCTTGCATCAGATCATTATTCAACAGTGTGGAGTTTGGGTGAGGATATGGTCAGATTTGGCTGTTTAACTGGTTGTTCCATTAGACGCACTACCTCAGTCCATAGTGGAGGGTTTTGAGTGCTTCTAGAAGCATGAAACACTTTTAGTGGATTGGACGCTGGGAGGGAAGGGTAAGCATATTTTGAAATTCACAGCTCCATATACGTTCTTGTCATATTTTCCACATTACATCAGTTACTACACCTCGAAAGCACTTCATTTACTGTCTAGTGGTTTAGAATGTCCTTGAGTTCATGTAATGTTCATATGTAAATACAAGTCCTTTATTTCTTATAAAGAATGGAAAGAGTTGGTCTTTCAAAAATATCCTTTATAAGTCTTTAGACATTCAAATGACTATCATCGTTTTAAGTTCACAATCAGCATTCAGATAAATGCAAAGTGTGGCATTTTGATAAGACAGAACAGGATAAGACTTATACAGGTAATGGTAGGGCCCTGGGAATTTTGTTGAACAGAGGGACCTCAGGGTGCAGGTACATATTTCCTTGAAAATGGTGTCACAGATAGGCAGGGTTTGCATGCTTGCCTTCATCGGTCAGAGCACTGAGTATAGGAGTTAGGACATCATATTACAGTTGCTTAAGACATTAGTAAGGTCACATTTGGAATAATGTGTACAATTCTGGTCACCCTGCAATTGGAAGAATGTTATGAAACTGGAAAGGGTGCAAAACAAGGATGTTACCAAAAGTGGAGGGTTTCAGTTATAAGGAGACACTGAATAGACTGGAAGTTTTTTTTCCTGGAGCATGGAAGGCTGAGGGGTGACCTTATACAGGTTTATAAAATCAGGAGGAGCAATTTCCAATGTCTTTTCCCCAGGGTAGGGGAATCCGAAACTAGAATGATGGGAAATCAAACAAGTTGGATGGTGCTGTCCAGAACCAAGCAACCAGACCCAACTTCTTTCAAGGCTGCTAATGCCCAAAACTGAAGCAAAAAAGTTTGAATTTCAGGTCATGCTATATATCTATCCATATATCAGTTGACTATTGAACACTCTACAAGTCTGCATATGTTTTGATCCCAAAAAAATATATATAACTATATTCCAGTATTTGTATAATCTCAATATCTGTGTATGTTGCAACTATACATGCTTTTCTAAATATCTCTGAATATCCATTTATCACTTTGTATAAGATGTAAAAATACAAATTTGTTTGAAATAGGAAGACATTTCTTTGATGCAGACACATCAGCTGACTTTATTTGATTTTTTTTCCTGTCATTAGATGTGAAATTGGCAGGAAATACGAACACCTATGTCGCATTGACTTGCACTTACTTGTTTAGAATAAATGGCACAGAAACTGGTCAAGCACACGACTAATCTGCATCATGTTTGGGATTATATTGCTGTGCTGCGGAATGCAGAATTTTGGCTTTTTTTGTCTGCAAGTGGAAAGACCAACTATATCCTACAATTATGAAAGCTATATCAGTTTAGTTATTTGCTCCTGTTTGAAAATCATTTTTATTATTGTGCAGTATCTGGGGAAAGAGTTCTGCTTATCTTCATAAACGTGATCAACAATAACCAGTAAGATGGTTTGTTTTTATATTAGATTGTCAGCTCTAGCCGCAGGCAATCAGATCCATCTCATCTGCTCCTTGCAATCCCATTTTTCTGTGCTTGACTTTTTTTTAATGGATGCACTTTCGATTTCTAACAGGGTGGAAGGTGACAGTGAGCACTCATTAGTCTGTGTTTAGGCACCTCAACATCCAAATCCCTTTCCTGGTAGTTCTTCCCATAAACTCCATAAGTTTTTCATTGTGTCCCTATCCAGCTATCTACATGAGCTGCACTTTCCTACCATCCCCTTCCTCCTGCCTCTGGGATCTGAGGTGACCATGCCGAGTGTGCTCATACACGGTCTACCGCTTGAAAGTAGGGAGCTCCTGACCAAAGACAAAACCTCCATTCTCCATGACCCCTTTCCCATCCATATTTTAGCACATTGTCTCCACCCCCTTGACTGCTGACCAGCAAGACAAGCTGCCTGGTTGTGTTACTGTGCTAACAGACACTGCAAGACAAGGCAAGGCAAGGATCCTGTGAGAATGCAGGTGGACTCTAACTGAGTGACCAGTGAGAGAGCAAACAAGCAGCTCTTAGATGCAGCCTGGCCCAAGCTTTCCTCTGGGTGTCTATCCATGTGCATAAAGGGTCTCTGCACCAATCTATCAATGCGAGTTGTTGATGCGCCCTGTGAAGCCAGCCTGGATTCCACAGTGCCCTGTCAGTGTGGTGTAGAGATGCCATAATGGTAAATGCCAAATAGCAGGTGCCAATGTCTGTGGATGACGGGTGTGTGCAACTGGAGCCTCATGCTCTGAGATGCTGCTGGGTCGTACACAGCATGGACATCATTCAAAACAAGCGGTGAGCTGAATTTGCCAGGTACATGCTGCACTTTCCGTGTGTAGATTTCTCAAAGTCTAGTTCGTTTGGCAAGTTAGGTAAGGTAGAAAGCTGAATATTAATGAAGCAAGTAAAAGATGCAACAAGAAGCTCCCAATGTTGAAATCGGCCTCGCCAGACTTCTCATCTCACTCTGTCACAAATCCCACCCTAGCCCTCATCGCTCTGATTCCTGAAAGATTCTGCTCCATTGAGTGATGCAAAGGTGAGTGGCAGATTAGAAGATTGGTCAGAATATGAAAGAAAACCTCAAAGAATGACCAAAGGATTAATGAGGAGGGTAAATTAAGAATGATTTGGGGATGCCAGTGTTGGACTTGAGTGTACAAAGTTAAAAATCACACAACACCAACTAAAAGTCCAAAAGATTTATTTGGAAGCACTAGCTTTACAGTGTGATATAAGTGAAATTATATATTGAAAAAGACCTGGATTGTTTGTTAAGTCTCTCATCTTTTAGAATGACCATGTTGGTTTCAGTTCTTTCATATGTAACTCACAGAACTTTTAAAAAAGTTAGTATTCTCAAGTGAACTTTAACAATTGGTGTCATGTTGGCCCAGATAATACATTGAAGGTGTGAGCTGCCCTGTGTGAGGCTGTCTGTGCCACAATGATCAGACTGATTCTAATCTAAAAAATGGATTTACAGAATCTTACATGGATTCATGCTGTTATTGAGCAAAGTAAAATGTAATTCTGCAAGTACAAATTCACTCCACAAATTTATATGTGTATGTGTGCATGTGGGTGAGTTGGGGTGGGGGATGGTGGTGGTGGTGGTGGGGGTTATGAGTGTCTGTGAGAGAGTGCGCGTATGTCTGTCAGTATGAGTGTAAAGGGGATAAGTCTGTGACAGAGTGCATGTGAGAGTGTGGGAGTGTATGTGTGAGCGTATGAGAGAGAGTCTGCGTGAGTGCATGGGTCTATATGAGTGTGTGTGTGTGTGTGTAGTGCAATGGGGTCACCTATAGTGTAATATGAACCCAAGGTCCCAGTTGAGGCCATCCTCATGAGTACCGAACTTAGCTATCAGCCTCTGCTCGGCCACTTTTCATTGTTGCCTGTCCTGAAGTCCGCCTTGGAGGACAGTCACCTGACGGTCCGATGTTGAATGTCCCAGACCGCTGAAGTGTTCTCTGACTGGGCGGGAACACTCCTGCCTGTTGATTGTTGTGTGGTGTCCATTCATCCATTGCCGTAGTCTCTGCTTTGTCTTGCTAATGTTCCATGCCTCAGGTACTTCTCCAGGGCAATGGGCAATAAACGTAGACATAATCAGCAACATCCAAATCGCGTGAATGAAGTTTTAAAAAACCGAATTAGGTCACGGTTAGCCATAGAATCCCTACAGTGCAGAAGCAGGCCATTTGGTCCATCAAGTCCACACTGACCCTCCAAAGAGTAACCCACTTAGCCCTCTACCCTATCCCCATAACCCCATTAACCATGGCCAATCCACCAAGCCTACACACTCCTGGACACAATGGGGAAATTTAGCACGGCCAATCCACCTAACATGCACATCTTTGGACTATGGGAGGAAACCAGAGTGCCCAGAGGAAACCCATGCAGGCACTGGGAGAATGTGCAAACTCTACACATGAGGTCACCAGAGGCTGGAATCGAACCAGGGTCCCTGGCACTGTGAGGCAGCAATGCTAACCACGGAGCCACCGAAAAGCAGAACAAACTGAAGGGCTAAATACCTATTCATTTCCTATGTTTCTATCTAATCTCAGCACTTATTTGAATGGGGGATAGTTCTCTGCTTTTTTGCTGAGGGCCTTTGCACAACAGAGCAGAAGTCACAGGAAATTTTGATGTGGCATTAATAATAGCATAAGTAATGCATTCCATAATCTTCTTAATTTTTGCTAGAATAATGCTTTGCACCAAGCGTTCAGTAAATTTCAACATTGATATTTAATGAAAGGAATCTGACCCTGTAATGTTGGGCAGAGCTCGCTACAATTATATGTGAATTGATATTTTTACTTGCATGAAAGGTAGAACTAAAATATGCTGCAAGTGCTAACATATCATGAAAATTGAAATTTTCTGAATTGGGAGTGATACCCAAAGCTGTCTGAAAAATAAACCATTTTGCTCTTGATACTGGCACACCCTTCAGCAGTTTTAAATTCAGCTCAATTCTGTACACTTAAGGTTGAGTCTATGCAATAAAATGAATGCAGTCTTGTTTTCTCCTGCATTTTAAGTTTTGATGAGCCTGTATGCTACTTAGTCAGCCTCATTCCTTCACACAGGGTTATTTTTGTTTCGTTCTTGCTGGTCATCTGGATTGACATGTTTAGAGGGAATCATAGTTTTAAAAAAATACACATATAAATATTGCTGTTGAGTTTGTTTAAATAAATTACATTGTGAAATCTGTTTTCGGCTGTTTTCTTTCCATTTATATAGTTTGAAGTCCTTTTGAATGAAACAACCCTCAACACTTGGTCAGAAAAATGTTAATTTAGCAGCAATGGTTTTATGTGAGGTAACTGAAGGACAAGACCAAAGGCTTGCTGGAGGTGGAACAAATGAGATGTTATCTGACATGCTTTACTCAAGGCACAGCTAAGATGACTTTCAACCTTTATCCTGATGTAAGGGATCTCAAAGGCCTGGATGCAATCTGGTTTGGATCTACTCAAAGTGATTGATTGGAACCTGCAACATCTGGGTTCTGGACACAATATCCAATGGATAGTCACATTTAATTGAACACAGTTCCACCAAACATTCTGGGATTAATGGGATTTAGTCCTACTATGAAGAATCTAAAATAAGAGTGAATAAAACTGTTATTTGTCCTCTGTATAGCATTCTGTCCCCACGCAGAAAAAAGACTGATATTTTCTGAAGTCTAGTCTAATGCTGTCATGTAATACTGAGTGGTTCTGCACTAGTGTGCTTCCAATTAAGCCTGTTGGACTATAACCAGGTGTGTGATTTTTAACCTTGTACACCCCAGTTCAACACCGGCATCTCCAAATCATGGTTCTGTACTGTCAGTGATGCTGTCTTTCAGATGAAATGTTAAACTGAAGCCCAGCCTTCTCTCTTGGGTAGATGTAAAAATTCCATGACAGCATTTGAAGAAGAGCTGGGAATTCTGATCAAATTTATCCTGCAACAAATTCCACTAAAACAGTATCTGATCATTATCCCATTGCTATTTGTGAAACCTTGCAGCAGATTCCAGTCTTCTTTCATTCCAACACGATTATGCATGCCAACAGCATTCAATTAGTTGTGAACTGCTTAGACATTATTCATTTTATTGACATTTTGTTCAAAAAATGAAAGATTCCAACTTCCCTTTCTAAACATAAGGCATCATAAAAAGTTCACATGCCAGGATGTTTCAAAAATCCATTGTCAATGTAAAGATATGATTGTGTGCCATTGATTTGAATCAGATATTTTTAATGGGGATGTGATGAAAATTTTAGATTTCAATGCAGGAATAGGTTGTAACTTCTGATTCTTCAACTCCCAGCCCTGAGATCTTGAATTCTACTACACTTTTGGGTGAAACCCTGAATGAGATTGAGCCATTTTTTCACAAGAAATGTTAAAATTAGATTAATGCTTCTCTTACACAGTTGTGAGTGGCAAGTTGAGATGTGATATGTGTAGAAGTAATAAATTGTCTGTGCAGCCCCTGGCTCTGGGAATGGTTTATCATTCATAAGTGCATGGAAGTGGATAGAAATACGTATCCAATGGTGTGGATGAAATGTTTTATTAAATGTGCATTTCTTGTACTCTTGAATTAATGTTATAGTGGGAACTTATATTTGTGCTCCTCAAGATGAATGGTGTCACTGCTTTGAAATGAAGCACTTGCTTAGTTAGTCAACATTGAGTATTTCCAGAACAGCTACAGTGTGGATTAAGCATAAAAAAAACTCTGTTGTCACATGTCAAAAAAACTAGTGTTTTTGTGTGACATTTCCTCATTCATACACATTAACCTAAACAACCCAGCAAAAGCTAATTGAGTAAGGCCTTCAGAGCACTCCTAGTTAAATACTATGATGCATAAGGGCCAACACTAGACTGAAAGTGCATCTGGAATAAAGAGTACAAAATTTAGCAATGTACTTCACCCAGTTTTACTGCAACAGGCACATCGCTGCATGTTGATTTCACTGTACTGGTGACATTGTTAACCTCAGTAATCCTCTTAAACATACACTGCTGAACCAGCGGCTGCATTAGTGACAGTGAACCTGAATGGCTTCACATTGGGCTCATCCAACTTTGAACAGATGATATCTCCAACCTTTTATGTTTGTCATTCTGGAAGGAAGCCCCATTCTCGATATTTAAACAGATCATCTTCTACTCACAGCTACATTTGCTGTTTGGCTTCTGCTTGCTGTAGTTGGGCTTGTTGAAGCATGTGGTACTTTATACATGTTTATTTAAAGGCAGGAAAGTTGCATGTGCTGAAGGACGACGGCAGATTAATGCCCCATGATGTCAGAGACCTCAGTAAAACCTAACAACTTGACAGTGAGCAGATTGTCTGGCTCCTGCAAGACCCTGCAAGCTCTCTGAGTCAAGGTGGCAGCAGTCTGAGTATGTTAGCATGCCTTGTTTACATGGTAACAAGCAGAAAGCTCAGAACATCAGTCTCAGTCTCCAATGCAACACACAAATGATGGTGGCTACTGTTTGTGCTGGACTAGGAACCGAAAAGGTTGACAATAAAGTGCTGTAACATCTGTGAGTCCATAAGTGTTCTCAAGGAGTTACCCACCATTTCCATGCTGTGAAGGATGACCTTCAAAATCTGTACAAGACTTTGTGCCAAGTTGATGCTAGACTCTTGCGTGTTCTTTAACAGTGACCATAGGTTTCCTGGATCTGAATCACCCATAGCAGATTTTGGATTGACCTTGTCTTCTGGTGAGCTGGTACCTGTGCTAACCTTTACCCCTGCCCTGACTGTAGGCTGCCCATGGCCAGTGACTCTCCAGCTGCAGACCTGGCCTACATGCTACTTTGCAAATATTCAGTATTTGAATTGATGCCAGTGAGTGTGAAATTGATGACTGCTTTTCATCGGAACCTGAGAATATAAGAAGTGGGAACAGTAGCAGGCCATACAGCCACAAGCTTGTTCTGCATTAATACAGCCCTTTGGCTTCACATCCAGTTTTCTGAGTTCTCACCAAACCTCTGAGGGGTCAAAAATCTGTTTATATGAGCCTTATATTCAACAATGGAGCATCCATAACCCTTTGGTGTAGAACATTCCGAAGATTCACAATCCTCTGAGTGATAATCTCTCTATTTCAGTCCTACATAATTGGGCCCCATGTTCTAGATGCATTAGCCAGGGGAAATAACTTCTCAGTGTCTACCCTCTCAGCCCCGTTAGAATCTAGTACACTTCAACATGTAAATTACCATTGAGAGAGAGGGGACATTAGTGGTTTTAGCAGGCTTGAAAATGGATAAATGCCGAGATGCAGTTAAATAGTAACCCAGTCTGTTGTGGAAGGTGAGGGAAGAGGAGCAGGGATCTGGACATTAATGATTAAATCCTCTCTGGCCATAGGAGGGTTGTCAGAGGATTGGAGTACAGTCAGTGTGGTACCATTATTTAAGAAAGGTGGTAGGGATTTACCAGGGCCTACAGGCCAGTGAGGCTAACATCTGTGCTCAGAAAACTATGGAAAAGATCTAAGGAACGGAATTAATCTCCACTTTGAGAGACGAGAATTTCAAGGATATACAGTACAGGTGATTTTGCTCGAACACATGTTTCCTTAACAGAATTTGCTATAACGCAGTTGATGAACTGGGGCCATGTTTCTAAGTATGAACTTTTAAAGCATGTTATAATGCAATTCTGGCCCCGTTAGTTTAAATGCTGCTGCTACTATGTAATTTTCTTATTACACAGGATTGCTCGAGAACAGAACTACCATGTTATAGCAGTACTGACTGTACGGCTTTATCCAGGAAGACCATGTGTGACAAATTTGAACTTTTCAAGGTGGTGACGAGGTGTGTGTTGATGTTGTTGACATGGACTCGAAGATGGCTATTGACAAAGTCTCACACGTTAGACTGGTTAAGAAGCAAAGAGTCCATGGAATCCAGTAAAATTTGTCAAAATAGATTCAACACTTGGCTTTGCGTGGTAAGCAAGGATGATGGTTAAAGGGTGTGTTTGCAACTGAAAACTGTGTCCAGTGGTATACCACAGGGTTCAGTACTGACCCTTTACGGAGAGGGACCGTATTGTTGAAAAGGAGAGTATGAAGCGGACTGGTAAGCTAGAGGAGATACTTATTAGGAAGGAAGATGTGTTGGGCATTTTGAAAAACTTGAGGATAGACAAGTCCCCCGGGCTTGACGGGATATATCCTAGGATTATGTGGGAAGCAAGAGAGGAAATTGCAGAACCGTTGGCAATGATCTTTTCGTCTTCACTGTCAATGGGGGTGGTGCCAGGGGACTGGAGAGTGGCGAATGTTGTGCCCCTGTTCAAAAAAGGGAATAGGGATAACCCCGGGAATTACAGGCCAATTAGTCTTACTTCGGTGGTAGGCAAAGTAATGGAAAGGGTACTGAGGGATAGGATTTATGAGTATCTGGAAAGACACTGCTTGATTAGGAACAGCCAGCATGGATTTGTGAGGGGTAGGTCTTGCCTTACAAGTGTTATTGAATTCTTTGAGGAAGTGACGAAGCATGTGGATGAGGGTAGAGCAGTGGATGGAGTGTACATGGATTTTAGTAAGGCATTTGATAAGGTTCCCCATGGTAGGCTTATGCGGAAAGTCAGGAGGCATGGGATAGTGGGAAGTTTGGCCAGTTTGATAGAGAACTGGCTAACCGGTCGAAGTCAGAGAGTGATGGTAGATGGTAAATATTCAGCCTGGAGCCCAGTTACAAGTGGAGTTCTGCAGGGATCAGTTCTGGGTCCTCTGCTGTTTGTAATTTTTATTAATGACTTGGAAGAGGGAGTCAAAGAGTGGGTCAGTAAATTTGCAGACGATACGAAGATTGGTGGAGTTGTGGATAGTGAGGAGGGCTGTTGTCGGCTGCAAAGGGACTTAGATATGATGCAGAGCTGGGCTGAGGAGTGGCAGGTGGAGTTCAGCCCTGTCAAGTGTGAGGTTGTCCATTTTGGAAGAACAAATAAGAATGCGGAATACAGGGTTAACGGTAGGGTTCTTAGTAAGGTGGAGGAGCAGAGGGATCTTGGGGTCTATGTTCATAGATCTTTGAAAGTTGCCACTCGGGTGGATAGAGCTTGTAAGAAGGCCTATAGTGTATTAGTGTTCATTAGCAGAGGGATTGAATTCAAGAGCCATGAGGAGATGTTGCAGCTGTATAGGACCTTGGTTAGGCCACATTTGGAGTACTGTGTGCAGTTCTGGTCGCCTCATTTTAAGAAAGATGTGGAAGCTTTGGAGAGGGTGCAGAGGAGATTTACCAGGATGTTGCTTGGAATGGAGAATAGGTCGTACGAGGATAGGTTGAGAGTGCTAGGCCTTTTCTCATTGGAACGGCGAAGGATGAGGGGTGACTTGATAGAGGTTTATAAGATGATCAGGGGAATAGAAAGAGCAGACAGTCAGAGACTTTTTCCCCGGGTACAACAGAGTGTTACAAGGGGACATAAATTTAAGGTGAAGGGTGGAAGGTATGGGGGGATGTCAGGGGTAGGTTCTTTACCCAGAGAGTGGTGGGGCATGGAATGCGCTGCCTGTGGGAGTGGCAGAGTCAGAATCATTGGTGACCTTTAAGTGGCAATTGGATAAATACACGGATAGGTGCTTAAGCTAGGACAAATGTTCGGCACAACATCGTGGGCCGAAGGACCTGTTCTGTGCTGTATTGTTCTACGTTCTATGTTCTTGTGTATGTCTATGATCTAGATATGAAAGTAAGAAGCATGATCAGTAATTTTACAGATGACACAAAAATTTGAGATGTTTCAAATAGTGAGGAGGCAAACTTTATACCACAGTTTTATAAAGCTGGCAGAACAGTGAAAAATGGGATTTAATTCTGATAAGTGTGAGGTAATGTATTTTGAGAGTCATGGTTTGGAGATAGAACATAGAACATAGAAGAATACAGCGCAGTACAGGCCCTTTGGCCCTCGATGTTGCGCCGATCCAAGCCCACCTAACCTATACTAACCCACTATCCTCCATATACCTATCCAATGCCCGCTTAAATGCCCATAAAGAGGGAGAGTCCACCACTGCTGCTGGCAGGGCATTCCATGAACTTACGACTCGCTGAGTGAAGAACCTACCCCTAACTTCAGTCCTATATCTCCCCCCCCTTAATTTAAAGCTATGCCCCCTTGTAATACCCGACTCCATACGCGGGAAAAGGTTCACACTGTCAACCCTATCTAACCCCCTAATCATCTTGTACACCTCAATCAAGTCACCCCTAAACCTTCTTTTCTCTAATGAAAACAGCCCCAAGTGTCTCAGTCTATCCTCATACGATCTTCCTTCCATACCAGGCAACATCCTGGTAAACCTCCTCTGCACCCGTTCCAGTGCCTCCACATCCTTCCTATAGTATGGCGACCAAAACTGCACACAATATTCCAGATGCGGCCGCACCAGAGTTTTATACAACTGCATCATAACCTCAGGACTCCGGAACTCAATTCCTCTACCAATAAAAGCCAGTACGCCATATGCCTTCCTCACCGCACTATTTACCTGGGTGGCAACTTTCAGAGATCTGTGTACATGGACACCAAGATCCCTCTGCTCATCCACACTACCAAGTATCCGACCATTAGCCCAGTACCCCATCTTTTTGTTATTCTTCCCAAAGTGAATCACCTCACATTTAGCTACATTGAATTCCATTTGCCACCTTTCTGCCCAGCTCTGCAGCTTCTCTATATCCTGCTGTAACCTGCCACATCCTTCCTCACTGTCAACAACTCCTCCGACTTTCGTATCATCCGCAAACTTGCTCACCCAACCTTCTAACCCCTCTTCCAGGTCATTTATAAAAATGACAAACAGCAATGGTCCCAAAACAGATCCTTGCGGAACACCGCTAGTGACGGCACTCCATGAAGAAACTTTGCCATCAACCACTACCCTCTGTCTTCTTCCATCCAGCCAATTCCTAATCCAAACCTCCAACTCACCCTCAATGCCATATCTCCGTATTTTCTGCAGTAGCCTACCATGGGGAACCTTATCAAACGCCTTACTAAAATCCATATATACCACATCTACCGCTTTCCCCTCATCAACCTCCTTCGTCACCTTTTCAAAGAATTCAATAAGGTTTGTGAGGCACGACCTGCCCTTCACAAAACCATGCTGACTATCCTTGATCACATTATTCCTATCCAGATGTGCATAAATCCTATCCCTTACAATTCTCTCTAAGACTTTGCCCACAACAGAAGTGAGACTCACCGGCCTATAGTTACTAGGGTTATCCCTACTCCCCTTTTTGAACAAGGGAACCACATTTGCTATCCTCCAGTCTTCTGGCACTACTCCTGTAGACAAAGAGGACATAAAAATCAAGGCCAATGGCTCTGCAATCTCCTCCCTTGCTTCCCAGAGAATCCTAGGATAAATGCCATCAGGCCCAGGGGACTTATCTATTTTCACCTTTTCCAGGATTTCCAACACCTCTTCTCTACATACCTCAAAGCCATCCATTCTACTTATTTGTGACTGAGTATTCACATCTACGACAATGCCCTGTTCCTGAGTAAATACTGAAGAAAAGTATTCATTCAGTGTCTCCCCAATCTCTTCCGCCTCCACACGCAACTTCCCACTACTATCCTTGACTGGACCTATTCCTACCCTAGTCATTCTTTTATTCCTAACATACCTATAGAAAGCCTTAGGGTTTTCCCTAATCCTACCGACTAAGGACCTTTCATGTCCCCTCCTTGCTGCTCTTAGCTCTCTCTTCAGGTCCTTCCTGGCTACCCTATAACTCTCAATCGCCCCAATTGAACCTTCACGTCTCATCTTGAGATAGGACGCCCTCTTCCATTTTACAAGGGATTCCAATTCCTTATTAAACCACGGCTCCCTCGCACGACCCTTTCCTCCCTGCCTGACAGGTACATAATTATCAAGGACACTCAATAGTTGCTCCTTGAACAAGCTCCACATATCATTTACACTCTTGCCTTGGAGTCTACTTTTCCAAGCCACACATCCTAAGTCATGCCTCACCGCATCATAATTTCCCTGACCCCAGCTATAACTCTTGCCTTGTAGTACACACTTATCCCTCTCCATCACGAGAGTAAAAATCACCGAATTATGGTCACTATCCCCAAAGTGCTCACCTACCTCTAATTCCAACACCTGGCCTGGTTCGTTACCCAGAACCAAATCCAGTATGGCCTCACCTCTTGTTGGCCTGTCTACATATTGTGTCAGGAAACTCTCCTGCACACATTGAACAAACACTGACCCATCTAACGAACTTGAGCTATAGCTTTCCCAATCAATATCAGGAAAGTTAAAGTCCCCCATAACCACCACCCTATTACTGTCACTCATCTCCTGAATCACCTTCCCTATCCTTTCTTCTACGTTTCTAGGACTATTGGGAGGCCTGTAAAAGACTCCTAACAGGGTGACCTCACCTTTCCTATTCCGAACCTCAGCCCAAACTACCTCAGATGGCAAGTCCTCATCCATCGTCCTTTCCACCACTGTAATACTATCTTTGACAAGCAATGCCACACCTCCCCCTCTTTTACCCCCACCTCTGACCCTACTAAAACATTTAAATCCTGGAACCTGCAACAGCCAATCCTGTCCCTGTTCTAGCCATGTCTCCGTAATAGCCACAACATCGAAGTCCCAGGTACCAACCCACGCTGCAAGTTCACCTACCTTATTTCGTATACTTCTTGCATTGAAGTATACACACTTCAAGCCACTTTCCTGTTTACAGACACCCTCCTTGGAAATTGATGCCATGTTCCTAACCTCCCTACACTCCAGGCCCTGCACCCTGAAGCTACAATCTGGATTCCCATGCCCCTGCAGAGTTAGTTTAAACCCCCCCCAAGAGCACTAGCAAACCTCCCCCCAAGGATACTGGTGCCCCTCAGGTTCAGGTGTAGACCATCCTGTTTATAGAGGTCCCACCGTCCCCAGAAAGAACCCCAGTTATCCAAAAACCGGAATCCCTCCCTCCTGCACCATCCCTGTAGCCACGCATTTAAGTGTTCTCTTTCCCTATTCCTCGAATCTCTATCACGTGGCACGGGTAACAAACCAGAGACAACAACTCTGTTCGTTCTAACTCTGAGCTTCCAACCTAGCTCCCTGAAAGCCTGTCTAACATCCTCGGCACTCCTCCTACCTATGTCGTTGGTGCCAATATGGACCACGACTTCGGGCTGCTCCCCCTCCCCCTCCAGGACCCGGAAAACACGATCAGAGACATCACGTACCCTTGCACCTGGGAGGCAACATACCAATCGTGAGTCTCTCTCGTTCCCACAAAACCGCCTATCTGTGCCCCTAACTATCGAGTCCCCAATTACTACTGCTCTGCTCTTCTTCACCCTTCCCTTCTGAGTAACGGGGACAGGCTCGGTGCCAGAGACCTGAGCCCCGTTACTTACCCCTGGTAAGTCATCCCCCCCACAAGTATCCAAAACGGTATACTTGTTCTTGAGGGGAATGGCCGCAGGGGGTCCCTGCACTGGCTGCTTCCTCCCAGTCCCCCTCACTGTCACCCATCTATCTGCCATCTTTGGAGTTACTACTTCCCTATAACTCTGATCTATGACCCCCTCTGCCTCCCGAATGATCCGAAGTTCATCCAACTCCAGCTCCAGTTCCCTAACACGGTCTTGGAGGAGCTGGAGATGGGTGCACTTCCTGCAAGTGTAATCGGCAGGGACGTCGATGGCATCCCTCACCTCATACATGTTGCAGGAGGAACATTGCACTGCCTTCACTGCCATCCCTCTAAAGCTAACTTTTATTTTAAAAAAAACTGGGTCTAAAGAATACAACAAGCAAAATTCAGCACTTACCTACTTACCACAACAGATGTTATTATTAGGTTAGAGGAGGAGGGCGGGTGGGAGGCACTACCCATGTAGTGCCTCGGGTTCCTCTCCTTCGCGCTTTTAAAGGGGGAAAAAACCTACCCAGGTAAGCTTACACTAACTGCTTCCGGGTCTCGGCTGCCCCTCTGGTCGTCGTCACTTCCCCCTGGTGCTCCCGCTCTTTCTGTGAAGAGAGAGAAAAAAAACACCGCTGCCCGCTACCGGTAAGCACTTTTAAAACCAAACGGTCTTACCTTCGCTGCTGCTCGCACTGGAAAATCAGTGTTGGACTGGGATGGACAAAGTTAAAAATCACACAACACCAGGTTATAGTCCAACAGGTTTAATTGGAAGCACTAGCTTTCGGAGCGACGCTCCTTCATCAGGTGGTTGTGGGAGGATTAACAAAGCAAGGGAGTACACGTTTTGTGGCAGGACCTTAGGGTGTACAGAGGATCAGAGGGCCCTTACTGTCCATGTCCATAAATCATTGAAAGCAATGTTGTTTAACACAGCAAGATATTTGCACATTTTATGTTTTTCACTGCGGCTACTTCAGTTACCTAGCAGCCCAATTTCCATATTAGTCCAAAAGGAAAATATGTTAGTCCCTTACATGTTTCAAGACTTAAATAGATTGTTTTAAATGTATTTCACTGCAAAGTATAACATATATACACTATAGCACAAGACAATTACGTTTATTTGTTTATTCCTTATACAGTATTTAAATAATTTCCCATCATTTTCCCCCTAAATTCTTAAACTTTTCCAGGACAATCACATTCTTGATAATGTGTTGGCTATTACATTATATTCTCCAGCAATCTGAACAACTTTCATATTAAGTTGTTCACTCAATAAGCTCAATTGGAGAAATCTTATGCTTCGAGTCTTAAATTTCTCTGCAAAAGAAAATCTTCTTTCCAAAAGTTAACAAATTATTGTCAGTGAATATTAGCGTCAGGCACTCTTGTGGTGAAGTGGTAGTATCCAGCTACTCATAACATGTCTGATCAGACTGATTAAGAATAACAATATTACTGTTTCATTTCAAACATGATGCATATAGAATTCAAAATGTCAAGAGCCAATAATCATCCCAAAGTCTCATTTTTCATTGTAAAGTATGCCTTTTAACATTGGTTAAATTTCCTTGACATCTCTATTTAAGATTCATCATTTTGTATTTTGTCCCTAAGTCACTCATATATAACCATCATTTTAAAAGTTATGTAAAATCAGTGACAGCCAGCCCTGGTGCATTTATGAAGATGGTATTCAGCTTCACAAAAACCATTCAGTATCTGCTGATCACAGCAGCTTTGCCTGTTTTCATAATCAACCTTTACAAGTGCAGCTATTGTACTCAAGTTAGGTAGGAATTTCCAAGAAATATTCCACACATTCCCAGGAAACCCATGGTTTTCCATTTAGTTTTAGAAATGGGAAATTCAATCACAGCCTTCACTTTTGCTGTTCTTGACAACATCCTTTACCCTACAATGCATATAAATGGTATCTGTTTACATGTGTATTATACCCAAGCCATATATCTCTATGACTCCAACTCTATGACTCTATGATTACCTCTAGTTCTCGTACTTCAGACAGTATAGCCCCAATTTACTCAGCTTCTCGTCACAGGACAACAAATGTTTCAATGTTGTCTGTCTGGTTTCAACCTCACCCTCTTGTGGAATTGCCTCGTCAGAGGGCAGTTTTTTGGCTTCTGAAAGAAAAAGGCACAAGGAAAGAATACATTGAGGGCAGGTTTGGAGGAAGGCAAGAGATGCATGCTTCTACCATCCGCAGATTACGAACGAGGGGAAAATAGGATGTGGGAAGGAGAATTAGGTATGAGTGTATAATCATCTCCAACTTATGCAGCCCCACCACTGGTCAAGGTCTTTGTCATAGCCAAGTGATGGGAACACTGTTTCTTTCATTGGAGTGTTGACATAAAACTGTGCCTATTCCTCACTGGTATAACCTACAATTTTCTCTCAACTTCCTTGCAACACAAGGGGAAATACTTCTGTGTAATGTACTTGGTTGATATGGCTGTCATGAATGAATAGTGGGCAATGGAAGTAGGTGTTGAGATATGCGTGAGAGAAGCAGTAGTGCTAGTGTTTGAACGTGAGATTATTGGTAAGTGGTCATGTGAGCTGAAAATGTGTTGCTGGAAAAGCGCAGCAGGTCAGGCAGCATCCAATGCGTAGGAGAATCGACGTTTCGGGCATGAGCCCATCTTCCCGAAACGTCGATTCTCCTGCTCCTTGGATGCTGCCTGACCTGCTGCGTTTTTCCATCAACACATTTTCAGCTGTGATCTCCACCATCTGCAGTCCTCACTCTCTCCTCGAAGTGGTCATGTGTTGCTTACAGGTAGTGGTGCAGTGGTGGGATATGACAGCTGAATATATATTCACTGATCTTAATCATTTGAGGTAATCAGTGGAGTGCCACAAGGATTGGTGCTGGGTCCTCTACTTTTTTTGTCATTTACATAAATGATTTGGATGTGAGCACAAGAGGTACAGTTAGTAAGTTTGCAGATGACACCAAAATTGGAGGTGTAGTGGACAGCAAAGAGGGTTACCTCAGATTACAACAGGATCTGGACCAGATGGGCCAATGGGTTGAGATGTGGCAGATGGAGTTTAATTCAGATAAATGCGAGGTGCTGCATTTTGGGAAAGCAAGTCTAAGCAGGACTTATATACTTAATGGTTAGGTCCTAGGGAGTGTTGCTGAACAAAGAGACCTTGGAGTACAGGTTCATAGCTCCTTGAAAGTAGAATCGCAGGTAGATAGGATAGTGAAGAAGGTGTTTGGTATGCTTTCCTTTATTGGTCAGTGCATTGAGTAAAGGAGTTGGGAGGTCATGTTGCGAATGTACAGGACATTGGTTAGGCCATTGTTGAAACATTGTGTGCAGTTCTGGCCTCCTTCCTATCGGAAAGATGTTGTGAAACTTGAAAGGGTTCAGAAAAGATTTACAAGGATGTTGCCAAAGTTGGAGATTTGAGCTTTCGGGAGAGGCTGAACAGACTGGGGCTGTTTTCCCTGGAGCGTCGGAGGCTGAGGGGTGACCTTATAGAGGTTTACAAAATTATGAGGGACGTGGATTGGATAAATAGGCAAAGCCTTTTCCCTGGGATGGTGGAGTCCAGAACTAGAGGGCATAGGTTTAGGGTGAGAGGGGAAAGATAAATAAGAGACCTCAGGGGCAACTTTTTCACACAGAGGGTGGTACATGTATGGAATGAACTGCCAGAGGAAGTGGTGGAGGCTGGTACAATTGCAACATTTAAGAGGCATTTGGATGGGTATATGAATAGGAAGGGTTTGGAGGGATATGGGCCGGGTGCTGGCAGGTGGGGCTAGATTGGGTTGGGATATCTGGTCAGCATGGATGGGTTGGAACGAAGGGTCTGTTTCCATGTTGTACATCTCTATGACTCTATAACTAGTCTGGGCTCATTAAACTTCATCCAACACTGGATCCAGATTCTGAGGACTACACTGGCATTTACCAGCCTCACTATATAGAGTCATAGACCTATACAGCATGGAAACAGACCCTTCACTCCAACTCGTCCATGCCAATCAGATATCCCAAATTAATCTAACCCCATTTGCTAGCATTTGACCTCTATCCCTTTAAACCTTTCCTATTCATTTATCCATCCAGGTGCCTTTCAAATATTGTAATTGTACCAGCCTCCACCACTTCCTTCAGCAGCGCATTCTGTACACACATCACTCTCTGCGTTTAGAACCCTTTTATATCTTTCTCCTCTCACCTTAAACCTATGCCCTCTAGTTTTAGACTCCCTTATCCAGGGATAATACCTTGACTATTTACCCTGTCCATGCCCCTCATGGTTTTATAAACCTCTATAAAGTCACCCCTCAGACTTCAATGCCCCAGGGAAAATAGCCCCAGTCTATTCAATCTCTCTCTATAACTCAACCCCCCCCCCCAATCTTTTCTGAACTCTTTCAAGTTTCACAACATCCTTCATAAAGCAGGGAGACCAGAACTGAAGAGTGTTCCAAAGGTGACCTTACCAATGTCCTGTACAGCTGCAACATGACCTCCCAACTCCTTTACTCAATGCACTGACCAATAAAGGCAAGCATACCAAATGCCTTCTTCGCTACCCTGTCTATCTATGACTCCACTTTCAAGGAACTATGAACCTGCAGTCCAACACTCCCCAGGACCTTACCATTAAGTGTATAAGTCCTGCCCCAATTTGCCTTTCCAAACTGCAACACCTTGCATTTATCTAAACTAAAGACTACCTCTCCTCGGCCCATTGGCCCATCCGATCAAGGTACCATTGTACTCTGAGGTAACCTTCTTTGCTCTCCAAAACACCTCTCTCATTGTTTTTGTCCAACTTGTTTTGTTGCAGGGGCAAAGTTTTGCAAAATGCCAGTTAATCAATACCAAATAAAACACAAATTCCCCTCCCCCCTACCCTTTATCTCAGCCCGCTTGGCACACCAGCCTCATTCCTGAAGAAGGGCTTATGCCCAAAACTTTGATTCTTCTGCTCCTCGGATGTTGCCTGGCCTGCTGTGTTTTTCCAGCACCACATTTTTCAACCACAATGAATTATAACTTGCATTGGAACATCCTGCAGGTTCCATACAGGTTAATAGTAGGCAAGGGTACTATGTAAATGGAGAACAATCATTGGCAAAATCCAAAATGTCAAACTAATATTTCCTTTTAACTGACCTATTCTGAATTTTCAACCTTTCCTACTTCCAAATTTCCAGTGTTTTAAACTCACTCTTTTATTTAGGGTTATGTGGCATGATATCAAATTGATACTAGAATTTTCTATTTTAGATTCTTTACAAAGTAAGGCAAAGGGCAATTGTGAATCTCTTCTGGCTGACCACATACTGTAAATCACATTGTCAGCCAGATAAATTGATAGAGCCTTCTTCCATAATATATTGTAGAAAGTCTTTAATTCATTAAACTGATCATTTTAACAATGTCAAATCATGGGATTGTTCATCATATCTCAAAAGTCATTCTGTGCATCGAACATGCTGCTTGTATGCAAAAGTGAGAAAGGACTTTGTTGCAAGGAATGTTTGCCTGTACAGCTGTGTTTGCAGTTTGTAGTGAAAGTACTGTTAATTAAGCAACACTTTGACCATTTGAAGAGTGCAAAAGTAAGCACAAGTGCACAGACATCCTGGCTGTTGGTTTCTATTCGCCAAGATGATCATTGAGACAAGGCATGAATCTGGCTGATGGAAGCAGAGATACGCTTGTCAGTTCAGTGGCTACATTATATTCACGGCAACAAAATGCATTTGAATAGCTCCTTTAAAACAGTAAACTTATCCCAACGTGATTTTTAGGAGAACAATCAAAAATCGTATGTGGATTTAAGAAAGAGACAAACAAAGGAAATATATTCTTTTAATATACCTGTCCTAAAAGAACAAAATACGCAGAATTGTGTGAAAGCTAAGTACTATACTTGGCCATGGAGACCAAGATGTTCCCAGATTCTGTTCTTTTTTTTTCTCTTTCTTCATTCACAGGATGAGGGCATCACTAGCCAGGCAGCATTTATTGCCCATACACCAGTTAAGAGGCAACCACATTGCTGTGGGTTTGAAATCACATGTAGGCCAGACTAGGTAAGGATAGCAGTTTCCTTCTCTAAAAGGCATCAGTGAACTAGATAGGTTTTTCCTGACAATGGATTCATGTTCATCATTAGACTCTTAATTCCAGATATTTATTAAATTCAAGTTCCACCATCATACACAGCAGGATTAGAACCCACATCCCCAGAATATTATCTGGGTCTCTAGACTAACTGTCCCAGCCATAATGCCACTAGGCCATGACCTCCCATGCTGTACTGTTCTCAGTGGCTCAGCAGTTAGCTGCTACAATTGATCACATCAGCTTTGTCCTAAAGAGAGCACTTGACCAAATTCTTACTTCTGTTTCCTGTCCAGCAGGAAACAGAAGTAGAAAGTAGCACTTGTATGGAAGTTGGTTAAGAGCAGTATTGGACTTGACTGTGAATTACCCATTCAATAATTGTCTCGGGTCTCCTTTGAAAATGAATGCTTGGGAAAGATGTCAAAATGTTTGAAAGAATGACATAGAATACATGACGCAAACTGATACTTCCCCCTCGACAGACAGTGCCAGCATTTATGCTGCAGTCAAATCTCCTTCCTTGTGTTCTGTCTTGTCTATCAATGAAGCATAACCCAATGTGAATCCAGATGTCATTAAGAAAGGAGAGGATGATTAGAGGAAAAAAAGTAAAAGATATGTACATGCAAAAGTAACAACCTGCCTGATTCTTTACTGGTTATTGTCCTGTTAACGTTTGTCCCTACTCCTCAAGGAACAGTGTGATGTTGAATTGAGTCTTGTGCATTAAATTTCACCTTTAAACTGCACAAACTGTTGATTGCTCTCACATTTATAACTGTACTAGGTACTTTATATGTTTCTGTTCTGCTGTAGTGTTGTAATGAATTCCAGAGCATGCAATGAGCTAGAGATTTACTGTCAAGTCCATGCTTTATTAGAGCTAATATAGTCCCCTGGGTGTTTGAACACGGCAGGGAATATGGAATGAGTGTTAAGATAAAAGACTGAAGCTTCTAAGTGATTTTGAATTGTGTTGAAACTTGTGGAATTTCCATTATTTCTTTCAAAATACAATGTAAATTCCTCTTAAATATATTTGCACAACAGTCCCATTTTATCTATGACTCTATGACTTCTGTTACTGAATTGACTGACAGTTAAACACCCATACTTGCTTACAGATGCTTGCAATTCCTTGACTGGTTTACAATTGAAAACAGAAGAAGGTTTAGCAACTCTAAGTAGCACCAAGTAACTTTAACGTGGCTAGCTGGATTACAACATACATGCTCTACTAGATAAGCTGCAATATGTGATTTTTCTTCCTTCCAAATAACTCAATGAATAAACAAGATCAAGCAGGCTCCAGATTCAATCCTCCAACTGAATTGGCTTCAATTGTGTTAAAAAAGAGTCTACAAATGGTCTCAGTAAAAGAAACCTTCTGCTTTGATAATACATTTTTCACATGGCTCATTGTCTCTTCTAGAGAGCATGTGATGTTCCATTCATTAGTAAACCTGTAATGTCTTTCTTGCTCATCAAGGCCAGAGATTTTAACAACTCCAGCCATATGCTAATATGCTAATTTACTATGTTGTTCATATTTTTGCTTTGTGGGGAATATATTGATCAGTTTCTGAGTAATTCCAACTTCTGAAAGTCGGAGAGTCACACCTCACAATTTACTGATAATTGTTTGTTTGATAGATTCCACAGTTAAAATGACCAGCTCTAATATTTGTCATTTACCTGCATTTGCCAAGAAGAGGCATTTTAACACATCAATGCAAGGGGCCTAACAGGGAAGGCAGATGAACTCAGCACATGGTTAGGAACATGGGACTGGGATATCATAGCAATTGCAGAAACATGGCTCAGGGATGGGCAAGACTGGCAGCTTAATATTCCAGGATACAAATGCTACAAGAAGGATAGAAAGGGAGGCACGAGAGGAGGGCGAGTGGCATTTTTGATAAGAGATAGCATTACAGCTGTGCTGAGGGAGAATATTCCTGGAAATACATCCAGGGAGGTTATTTGGGTGGATCTGAGAAATAAGAAAGGGATGATCACCTTATTGGGATTGTATTATAGATCCCCTAATAGTCAGAGTGAAATTGAGAAACAAACTTGTAAGGAGATCTCAGCTATCTGTAAGAATAATAGGGTATACAAAGTTAAAAATCACACAACACCAGGTTATAGTCCAACAGGTTTAATTGGAAGCACACTAGCTTTCGGAGCTCCAACACCGGCATCTCCAAATCAATAATAGGGTAGTTATGGCAGGGGATTTTAACTTTCCAAACATCGACTAGGACTGCCATAGTGTTAAAGGTTTAGATGGAGAGGAATTCCTTAAGTATGTACCAAGACAATTTTCTGATTCAGTATGTGGATGTACCTACTAGAGAAGGTGCAAAACTTGACCTACTCTTGGAAATAAGGCAGGGCAGGTGACTGAGGTGTCAGTGGGGGAGCACTTTGGGGCCAGCGACCATAATTCTATTCATTTTAAAATAGTGATGGAAAAGGATAGAGCAGATCTAAAAGTTGAAGTTCTAAATTGGAGAAAGGCCATTTTGACGTTATTAGGCAAGAACTTTTGAAAGCTGATTGGAGGCAGATGTTCGCAGGTAAAGGGATGGCTGGAAAATGGGAAGCCTTCAGAAATGAGATAGCGAGAGCCCAGAGAAAGTATATTCCTGTCAGGGTGAAAGGGAAGGCTGGTAGGTATAGGGAATGCTGGATGACTAAAGAAATTGAGGGTTTGGTTAAGAAAAAGAAGGAAGTATATGTCAGGTATAGACAGGACAGATCAAGTGAATCCTTAGAAGAGTATAAAGGCAGTAGGAGTATACTTAAGAGGGAAATCAGGAGGGCAAAACGGGGACATGAGATAGCTTTGGCAAATAGAGTTAAGGAGAATCCAAAGGGTTTTTACAACTATATTAAGGACAAAAGGGTAACTAGGGAGAATAGGGCCCCTCAAAGATCAGCAAGGCGGCCTTTGTGTGGAGCCACAGAAAAGGGGGGAGATACTAAATGAATATTTTGCATCAGTATTTACTGTGGAAAAGGATATGGAAGATATAGACTGTAGGGAAATAGATGGTGACATCTTGCAAAATGTCCAGATTACAGAGGAGGAAGTGCTGGATGTCTTGAAATGGGTAAAGGTGGATAAATCCCCAGGAGCTGATCAGGTGTACGCAAGAACTCTGTGGGAAGTTAGAGAAGTGATTGCTGGGCCTCTTGCTGAGATATTTGTATTATCGATAGTCACAGGTGAGGTGCCGGAAGACTGGAGGTTGGCAAACGTGGTGCCACTGTTTACGAAGGGTGGTAAAGACAAGCCAGGGAACTATAGACCGGTGAGCCTGATCTCGGTGGTGGGCAAGTTGTTGGAGGGAATCCTGAGGGACAGGATGTACATGTATTTGAAAAGGCAAGGACTGATTAGGGATAGTCAACATGGCTTTGTATGTGGGAAATCATGTCTCACAAACTTGATTGAGTTTTTTGAAGAAGTAACAAAGAAGATTGATGAGGGCAGAGCAGTAGATGTGATCTATCTGGACTTCAGTAAGACGTTCAACAAGTTCCCCATGGGAGACTGATTAGCAAGGTTAGATCTCATGGAATACAGGGAGAACTAGCCATTTGGATACAGAACTGGCTCAAAGGTAGAAGGCAGAGGATGGTGGTGGAGGCCTGTGACCAGTGGAGTGCCATAAGGATCGTTGCTGGGCCCTCTACTTTTTGTCATTTACATAAAGGATTTGCATGCGAGCATAAGAGATACAGTTAGTAAGTTTGCAGATGACACCAAAATTGGAGGTGTAGTGGACAGCAAAGAGGGTTACCTCCAATTACAACAGGATCTGGACCAGATGGACCAATGGGCTGAGAAGTGGCAGATGGAGTTTAATTTAGATAAATGCGAGGTGCTGCATTTTGGGAAAGCAAGTCTTAGCAGGACTTATACACTTAATGGTAAGGTCCTAGGGAGTGTTGCTGAACAAAGAGACCTTGGAGTGCAGGTTCATAGCTCCTTGAAAGTGGAGTCGCAGGTAGATAAGATAGTGAAGAAGGCATTTAGTATGCTTTCCTTTATTGGTCAGAGTATTGAGTGCAGGAGTTGGGAGGTCATGTTGCGGCTGTACAGGACATTGGTTAGGCCACTGTTGGAATATTGTGTGCAATTCTGGTCTCCTTCCTATTGGAAAGATGTTGTGAAAGGGTTCAGAAAAGATTTACAAGGATGTTGCCAGGGTTGGAGGATCTTAGCTACAGGGAGAGACTGAACAGGCTGGGGCTGTTTTCCCTGGAGCGTCGGAGGATGAGGGGTGACCTGATAGAGGTTCACAAAATTATGAGGGGCATGGATAGGATAAATAGACAAAGTCTTTTCCCTGGGGTCAGGGAGTCCAAAACAAGAGGGCATAGGTTTAGGGTGAGAGGGGAAAGATATAAAAGAGACCTAAGGGGCAACTTTTTCATGCAGAGGGTGGTACGTGTATGGAATGAGCTGCCAGAGGATATGGTGGAGGCTGGTACAATTGCAACATTTAAGAGGCATTTGGATGGGTATATGAATAGGAAGGGTTTGGAGGGATATGGGCCAGGTGCTGGCAGGTGGGACTAGATTGGGTTGGGATATCTGGTCGGCGTGGACTGGTTGGACCGAAGGGTCTGTTACCATGCTGTACATCTCTATGACTCTATCTACCATTTTGTGATCTTCCATAATTTCTTTAGAATGACCATGAAATGTTTGACTGGCTCTTGATACACTCTGTCAGTTTGCGGTTAAAGAGATCTACACATTTGCCTTGCCAATCTACACATTTGATGCAGATCTCGTAGCAGTGATTCTTTGGGGCTGTACTGGCAGCAGCAAGTCTTCCTGGATAGAAGTGTGAGCCACAAACTTGAGTGTGTGCCAGGCTCATTTTATACTGGAGAGAAAGCCAGCATTTAAGCAGCTGTGCTGTTGGCCAACACAAGACTCATTCGAGCTGGACCTTGCAATCTTTTTGCCACTTTCACATGGCAATGTTCCCCATTCATTTTAAACAGGCACAAGTGGAAGGGTCAGTCTCTGGGATAATACTTCTTAAGGAATCAGTTTTAAAATTTTGGGTTGACATGTTCATATCTTTTCACTCAGTGGGTTGAATTTTCCCAGGTTTGCTGAGGCAGCTTTGGAATCAAGGACCTCATAATGATGTGATTAAACTATATATTCAGGTAATGACCACTGGCACCACCACATAACATCACGGTTGCCCAACAGAATGATCTGGGATGCCTTATGTTGATTCGCTGCTCCCATTGTTTCCTGGTATTTGTTACTGATGGAAAGGTTGCCTACACAGCTCAGCCTTAATAAATTAATTAGATGTATTACATATTATTTGATCACTGATAACATTATGATTAGATTAGATTGCTTACAGTGTGGAAACAGGCCCTTCGGCCCAACAAGTCCACACCGACCCTCTGAAGAGCAACCCACCCAGACCCATTCCCCAACATTTACCCCTTCACCTAACACTACAGGCAATTTAGCATGGCCAATTCACCTAAACTGCACATTTTTGGTCTGTGGGAGGAAACCGGAGCACCTGGAGGAAACCCACGCAGACACGGGAGATTGTGCTAACTCCACACAGACAGTTGCCTGAGGTGGGAATTGAATCCGGATCTCTGGCATTGTGAGGCAGCAGTGCTAACCACTGTGCCACCGTGCCGCCCATTATATGTGAGATACAGACGTGTTTCTGATGAGGCATCAACTTAAGAGTAAATAATGCTTCATTAACAAACTTCTTTATTCAACAAGGGATGGAAGTGGTAATATGCATGCTGTGTCACCTCCCCATCACACACGCTCCCTCTTCAATCCACTTTTCCTGCTGATGGAATAGCAAGCTCATTGCCAGATGGGCTTACAATGGAGGAATTCCGTAATCATGCCAAGTCACTGATCTGCAACATTGTGTGTTACAAGATGCTTTCCCTCAGGTGCATGATCCCTTCCCTCCTGGCGCCTCCATGTTATCAGGATCCAAGAATGAATTGGGGTGACTTTGTAGCAGGAGGTCTGAGATGTGATGATGTTGCAAATTTTAACCCACTTGCTGGCTGTAAATATAGAGTCATAGAGATGTACAGCATGGAAACAGACCGTTCGGTCCAACTTCACCATGCTGACCAGATATCCCAACCCAATCTAGTCCCACCTGCCGGCACCCAGCCCATATCCCTCCAAACCCTTCCTATTCATATACCCATCCAAATGCCTCTTAAATGTTGCAATTGTACCAGCCTCCACCACATCCTCCGGCAGCTCATTCCATACACATACCACCCTCTGCATGAAAAGGTTGCCCCTTAGGTCTCTTTTATATCTTTCCCCTCTCACCCTAAACCTATGCCCTATTGTTCTGACTCCCTGATTCCAGGGAAAAGACTTTGTCTATTTATCCTATCCATGCCCCTCATAATTTTGTAAACCTCTATAAGGTCACCCCTCAGCCTCCGACGCTCCAGGGAAAACAGCCCCAGCCTGTTCAGTCTCTCCCTGTAGGACAGATCCTCTAACCTTGGTAACATCCTTGTCAATCTTTTCTGAACCCTTTCAAGTTTCACAACATCTTTCTGATAGGAAGGAGACCAGAATTGCACGCAATATTCCAACAGTGGCCTAACCAATGTCCTGTACAGCCACAACCTGACCTCCCAACTCCTGTACTCAATACTCTGACCAATAAAGGAAAGCATATCAAACACTTTCTTCACTAGAGTTGAAAAATGTGGTGCTGGAAAAACACAGCAGGCCAGGCAGCATCCGAGGAGCAGGAGAATCGACGTTTCAGGCATAAGCCCTTCTTCACTATCCTACCTACTTGCGACTCTACTTTCAAGGAGCTATGAACCTGCACTCCAAGGTCTCTTTGTTCAGCAACACTCCCTAGGACCTTACCATTAAGTGTAGAAGTCCTGCTAAGATTTGTTTTCCCAAAATGCAGCACCTCGCATTTATCTGAATTAAACTCCATCTGCCACTTCTCAGCCCATTGGCCCATCTGGTCCAGATCCTGTTGTACTCTGACTTAATCCTCTTTGCTGTCCACTACACCTCCAATTTTGGTGTCATCTGCAAACTTACTAACTGTACCTTTTATGCTCACATCCAAATCCTTTATGTAAATGACAAAAAGTAGAGGACCCAGCACCGATCCTTGTGGCACTCCACTGGTCACAGGCATCCAGTCTGAAAAACACCCCTCCACCACCACCCTCTGTCTTTTACCTTTGCGCCAGTTCTATATCCAAATGGCTAGTTCTCCCTGTATTCTGTGAGATCTAACCTTGCTAATCAGTCTCCCATGGGGAACCTTGCCGAACGTCTTCCTGAAGTCCATATAGATCACATCTAATGCTCTGCCCTCATCAATCTTCTTTGTTACTTCTTCAAAAAACTCAATCAAGTTTGTGAGACATGATTTCCCACATACAAAGCCATGTTGACTATCCCGAATAAATCCTTGCCTTTCCAAATACATGTACATCCTGTCCCTCAGGATTCCCTCCAACAACTTGCCCACCACCGAGGTCAGGCTCACCGGTCTATATTTCCCTTTGTCTTTACCGCCCTTTTTAAACAGTGGCACCATGTTTTCCAAAAGGAATCTATAAATTGGCAGAAGGCCATTGCTGGTGACTGGTGTTTTCATTCTACTTTGAGCTGCTACAATGCAGACACCTTCCTCCCACTCCATTAGTCCCTATAGCAGTGCTGCAGCACCAGCTGGTGGTCAGACATTGGGGATATCATGAGGATGTCCCTCAGTTCTCTCCACAAGCCATGCTGAATGGATCTCCCAAGAGGGAGCATTACATATTGACATGACTCTGAGAAGACCTGGCTTCTTAATTGGCTACTGCTGAGAAGATGGCACCCATTGTGGCTCTATTCCACACCAATTCCACAACAGCATTCATTCATTGTTGGAATCATCCAACACGTTGCTTTATATCCATTTTTGCTGGTACAATTGCAATAATTGTTCTTGATATTTATACCTGATATTTTGCAATCCAAGACTTATATTGCCAGATCTAAACAGTCATGAATTCAACTGGTATGTCATTTGAAGCAAATTCCCAAAATCTGAAATCGAATGAGGAATACTCATGGAAAAAGTTTGAGAAGAGATTTTTGGGAAGTACAAATATTAGCCTAGACCAATTGGACTATACATTCTGTTTATATGCTGCATATTCTATTAAATTTGATGTAGCTGTTCCAGAGAAACAATAAAAGGAAAATCCGCAAGTATACTTGCCACATTATATGGAGAACAGACTGGATTGAATAGTTGCATGTCAATCAGCCTAATCTCAATGGAGAACAAAGTACCAGGGGAGAAATGTGACAGTAGTATTCATCATTAATCATCATTTAGAAAAGAACAGATCAGTCAAAAGCAGTCAGCTCGTATTTGTCATGGGAAATCCATGTCTGATTAACCTCATTGATTCTCCTTGTTATCTTCTCAAATGGTTCACTGAGAATAATGTGTTTGATATGGTCTACATATATTTTAACAAGGCCTCTGACAATGTTGCAAATGGCAGACAGGGCAGGAAAGCAAAATCCCATAGAACCCAAGGGCAAATGGCAAGTTGGATTGGACTCAACGGATACATATTTGACTGGAAAGCTCCAATGAAATTCTATAGGATTCAGTACTGATCCCTGGCCTTTTGTGGAACATTTTAATGTTTTAGACTTAAATGTAGGTGGCAGGATTACGAAGTTTGCAGATGATACAATAATTGTGGAATAGAGCTGTGGATAATGAAAATGGTCAGACTGAATGGGCAGAAAAGTGTTGAATGGAATTCAATCCAGAGAAGTGTGTGATAATGCATGTGAGGACAGCAAATAAGTCTAGGAAATACACAATAAATGATGCTGTGAAATGTAGATGACCAGGGGCTTTGGAGTACAAATTCCTCTACGCAACAGAAATGAAAACAGAAAATGGGATGGCACAGTGGCTCAAGTGGTTAGCACTGCTGCCTCACAGCGCCAGGGACCTGGGTTTGATTCCACCCTCAGGCAACTGTCTTTGTGGAGTTTGTACATTCTCCCTGTGTCTGCATGGGTTTCCTCCAGCTGCTCCAGTTTCGTCCCACAATCCAACAATGTGCAGGTCAGGTGAATTGGCCATGCTAAATTGCCCATACCATTCAAGGATATTTAGGCAACATAAATATTGGATAATAGGGTTGGGGAAAGGGTCTGTGTGGATCTGTTGGCCAAAGGCCTACTTCCACACTGTAGGGATTCTATGAAAATACCAGAAAAACTAAGAAGGTCTGGCAATATCTTTGGAGAGAGATACAGAGTTAATATTTTGTGTACAATGTTTCGAGTTTCAAAGAGAAAAGTTAATTTTATATCTCTCTCTATAGACGCTACCAAACCTGCTGAATTTCTCCAGCATTTTCAATTTTCATATCAGATTTCCAGCATCAACAATACTTTGCTTTTACTTGAAGATAACATGATTGATAGATGATGTGGTTAAGAATTAATTCAGGATACTATTCATTAAAAACTGAGGTACAGAATTTAAGAGCATACCTGATACTGGTTCCTACAGAATACAGAAAGCACACAAATACATTAAAGTGGTAAAAGAGAAGATTTACAAGGATGTTACCAGAATTAAGAACTATGGCTATGAAGAAAGGTTGCACAGATTTGTACTTGCAGAATTACATTTTATTTTCTCAAAAACTGCATAAATCCATGTAAGATTCTGTACACTGGGACACGGAGAGACTTTAACCTTATACCTTCGATGCATTATCTGAGCTGAGATGGCACTTAATGTTAAAGCTACCTTGAGAATGTAACTTTAATAAAGTTCTGGGATTTACATATGAAAGAATGAAACTAACATGGTCATTCTAAAAGATTAAAATGCTCTGAAATCTAGTGCCTCCAAATAAACCTGGTGGACTATAACCTGGTGTTGTGTGATTTTTAACTTTGTCCTCCCCAGTGCAACATCAGCACCTCCAAATCATGGATAGATAAGGATTGATTTCTTTGGAACAGACAAATCTGAGGGACGTTTAATTGAGGTGTGTACAAATAAAAGGGGTCAATACAGAAAGGATTGGAGGGTAGAAAGGCCAATAACATGGGGAACAGGTTTGACAAACCAATGGAAAAGTTGGAGGGTAACTGAAGAGTAATGCTTTCACCCTGAGGATGATGAAATTCACAACTCACAGGCCAAAGAAATGGTGGAGGCAGAAACACTCAGTATATTTGATAAATGCTTGGATATGCATAGAAAGTGCCTCATGCTATAATCTATGGCCAGGAGCTGGAAAATGGGATATAGCTAGGTAGCTCTTTGTTGCCAGGCTCTGACACAAAATCCCTGGTCTGTGTTAGAAATTCCTATGTTCCATTAATTTTATATGTCCACTCATTTTAACCACTCATAACCCACATTCGAACAGGCATTGCTGAACATGTCAAAGAACATATCACATTGCCTTTGTTTCACTCCAATCCACAAATACTTTCATACCCATTGGAGGCTCCCTTGCAGAGAAATTGTATTTGACAAGACAATCTGATAAGCATCTTTCATAAACGTTGTTATGGTATTTATGTTACCTTTCATTGAACTGTACCTGTATCTTTATGTCTTGTTTCTGATGCAGTTAATCACTTTGAAATAACAGCTTTCTTGTTGCCTTTTTTTTGTGGTCTGGTTTTAATAAGAACTTTATAAATATTATTTGGGAATAATATTGAACAGAAATTTCTAAACATTTGGAAAAATTAAACTATTATCTTCAGTCACTGCATGAACTCTGTTCTCTTGTTGCCAAATCCATCGTCTCCGTAGCAATTGTCTGATGCTTCATCAGATTGTTTACAGTCTAGGGGTCACCTTTGACCTTGAAATGAGCTCTGTCCACATTACTAAGGTTACCGACTTCCAATACTGTAACAAATGCCTAACTGCTCTTTTACAGCTGATTTGCTTCTGAAATCTTCAGCCAAGCCTTTTTGCTACCTCCAGACTTGGCTATTCCTCTAAAATATCCCATTTTACATTTTCATAATCTTCAGCTCATCGAAGACAACACTAGCCACTTTCTAACTTGTACCAAATCCCACTCACCTATTAACCCTGTGCTAACATTGGCATCTGGTTAAACAATGCCTTGAATTTCAAAGTCTCAGCATTATTTTCAAATCACTCGATGGTTTCACCCTTTGCTGTCTCTGTAGTTCTTTACAATCTTCCAAGATAGTTGTGACCATTTCCTTTTAGCCCCTTGAGCACCACAACCATTGATAGCTGTGTCTACAAAAGCCAAGATACTAGACTCTGGAGTACCCGCCCCTCCCCCAACTTTCCATCTGTCTTCATCCACTGGTGTACCCGTTAAAAATGATTTGTTTGGCCAAAGTGTTAGTCGCTTTAATATCTGTGTGAGCCTAAGACATTTTACTATGTAAAATGCAATTTGTTGCTATTTTTGGTACTGTTGAAGTAAACGGCTTAACAGGTAAATTGGACCAAACTTATTTTAGTTTTTAATTTTCTGCCATGCCATGATTTTTCCAACTAAAGCCATGGAGATAGACTTTTCCATGTTTAGCTTCTCCATAACAAAGTAAATTCAATGTTACCAAATTCAATAAATTGGTATCCAGGGAATCTTAGACACAGTAATGGTGCATTGTCGCACAACAGTTTGGACTGAAGTTTCCGTGCCTCCTATCACTGCACTATCATCAATTTAAATGTTAAAAATCTTGTTCAGATCGGAAATAATTGAAAATTTCCAAATACATAATCGTTTTGTCCAATACTTGTAAAATTAACATATTAAATGTAGCTAGATTATATCAAAAATGCATATTCTACTTGATGTCCAAAATACTGGTCTTTGATTGAGCTGAAGTGTAGAAGTGCTTTGGTCTGTGTGATTTACGGCAGCTAGTTAGAATAAAAAGCTGTTATTATTGCTTCAGAACTCAGGGTGTTTTCATAACCAGGGATAAAAGGAAAACCTGTGCATGTTGGAAATTTGAAATATAAACTAAAAGGACAAAGCAGGTTAATCAACATCTGAAACTTTACCTTTCTCTTTCAGTTGCTGGTCATCCTGCTGTTAGTATTTACAGTCAATTCTCAATATCTTGTGACATCGCATGATTTAAAGGTAAAAGGGAAAGATTGGACTGCTTTACCAACTGCAAGGCCCATTGATAGAGTTTAATGTTTTGCTGTGTAAGGACACCTAAAAATAAGATCTAGATTGGACATCTTTTAGGCTCCTGAGCTAGCGGTCTATTTAAACTAATGGGGGCCATAGCACGTGTGTGGTACCCCTGATATAATCCTGTGATATAATCCTGAGTGGAGTTGAGATGGGACTCGCACAACTCTGGTTCTGGATTTTGCTCAATAAGCAGTCGTCACTGAATAAGTCAGATTACTAACAGTTTCTAATTGATCTACAGCCAGGAAAGGCAGGAGCGTTCCTCCTGGCTCCACAATACTGTTGGCAAAGAAGACAGTATGCTTTGTTGTACATTGAATAGCTGTATTTATGCAACCTAATACCCTACTGGCTTTGGCTGTGGCTATCCAACATTGGTCATGAACCTCTCATGAAGAGAGTTATAGATAATAACAACAAAATCTCTGTTGACTGATTGTAATTCTGCATCATAAAATGTATAAATACACTCAGTATTGGCCCTCTCCTAAAGCAATGCACTGTTCTTATCTAACATAAGTGTCATTTGCCAGAGTTTGACCCATTTTTCTAGTCCCCCATGTTCCGAGGTCCCAACAATCAAATGACCTTTGAATTCATAGCATCATACAGCGCAGGAGACCATTCAGCCCACCAATCCCATGCTTTGAAAGAGCTGCCCAACTAGTTGCATTTTCAAACCATCTGTGAACAGGCAGAGGATTCCTCCAACACCTATTATTTACGGAAATGGTAAAAGCAGCTATATCTTGGGAACAGCATGATTGACTAGCTTTCAAGCACATCCAAAACTATTAACCACAACTTTCTGCCTCTGGGTCTGTAACCAATTTACAATCCATTGTACTAGCTCTCCACTAATACCACAAAATCCTGTCTTGTTGATGGGATTCCTCAAAGACATTTTGGAAATCCAAATATGAAATATCTGCAGTATGTCCAAATCTTCTTCCCTTGTAACTTCTTCATAAGAATCTAATAGATTACTTAAATAAAACTCTACAATGAAGGAACCAATATTAAATTGTTAATCAATTTAAATCTAATTATATTATCATTACATTCCTCTTTAATAATTTAAAATAGAAGAGTTATCATTTGATATAGTAACAAGGTGGATTTGTACAATCTATAAGAATACTTCATTAAACTTAAATTAAACAGCATTGGTAGCTTGTCAATGTGACAGGAATATTAACATTGTGAAAGTCTATCGTACCATCGTCTAGAGAAATAGCTGAAACTGCTGATAGCTTGTCGTTCACAAAGAGACTGAAACAGAGATTTTTATAGGAGTCTTCAGTGCATTTTTAAAGAAAAGGTTGATGTGTAGTCAGCATTTTCACAATTGGAATGCTTTTTTGAAGCTGACTATATTCTATTTTTAGACATAGTTCAAACATGGGCAAGAAAACTTCTGTTGATTAGCTTCTGTCACCGGCCTCCTGCTCACATGCTACTCCATTTGAACACAACTTGGAAGAAACTGCTGAAAACAGCAAGGATACAGGATGGGACTATAATATTGGTCTTTAACAGTGGCTCACTAGACCCAACACTGACCAAGTTGAAGGACTTGGCTATCAAACTAGTAGCTTGAAGGACCAGCAGTAAATGGTCAGGGAACCAGCAGATGGAAAAAAAAGTACATTTACTTATCCTGAAGAAGCTACCTGTTGAAGATGTATTTGTCCATGAGCTATATTGCTAGGTGTGACAAAGACACATTTATTGTGGAAACAAATTTCTATCTTCACACCGAGGATATCCTCCATCATATTGTGTGGTACTACCACCATACTAAATGGGATGGATTCAAAACAGATCCATTAGCACCAAAGTGGACATTCATGAGGCATTGAATGCCAACAGCAGCAGCAGAGTTGTACTCAACTACACTTTGTAACCTCATGTTGCTAATTCTACCATCAATATCAAGCCATGGTTTAAATGAAGAGTGCAGCAGGGCAGGTAGAAACGCAGGGCTCTATTCCTGATGAAGGGCTTTTGCCCAAAACATCGATTTTCCTGTTCCTCAGATGCTGCCTGACCTGCTGTGCTTTTCCAACATCACTCTAATCTAGACTCTGGTTTCCAGCATCTGCAGTCCTTGTTTTTACCAGTTGAAACAGCAGAGCTAAGCAATTGCAGATCCAAATGAACACTCTGAAATCCTGACAATCCAGTCTTAAAAAGTGATATACAATTAAATAACCAACAAAAGGAAGAGGCACGATGAATATCTTTATCATTAGTAAGGAAAAAGTCCAGTATGAGAGGATGACGCATTTATAATCACCTTAAACCAGAAGTATAGAGTGCATAATCCATCTCACTCTCCTCCTGAGATCTCCACCATCATAAAACAAGATTTCAACCAATTTGATTCACTGCATGATGATGCCAAGAAATGGCTGACTGTAGCATAGGCTATGATCCTGATGACATTTCCTGTAAAGGTGAAAATCTCGTCTCCTGAACTAGCTCCACCTCTAGTCAGACTGTTTCAGTATAGGTAAAAACAATGACTGCAGATGCTGGAAACCAGATTCTGGATTAGAGTGGTGCTGGAAAAGCATAGCAGTTCAGGCAGCATCCGAGGAGCAGGAAAATCTGACGTTTCGGGCAAAAGCTCTTCATCAAGAATACCAGCCTGATGAAGGGCTTTTGCCCGAAATGTCGGATATTCCTGCTCCTCGGATGCTGCCTGAACTGCTGTTTCAGTATAATCAATTAAAGCAGGATAATTCCCACTACAGGTCATTCACAATCAGCAGCAAAGAGATGGTGGGGCTCATTGACAGTGTTACTAAGCACATTGATGCTTGATTCATGTTCTGTCAGCTCCAAACCTCGCTGCTGAAATGTTTGAATCAAACTGTTGAGCGATGATAGGGCACATCTCTGGAGCAGATCTTGGTACAGGAGCCACAGCTTCTAGAGCTGATCGCTATCACGTTTTTGCCGACTCGCTAAACATCTGACCCATAGTATGGAATTAGAAACTTGAAGGCCAGGCAACATCACGAATGGGATGTTGAATCATAGAAAATTGCAGAGTTACAGATACGTACAACACAGGAGGTGTGGAGAAAGTGAGGTCTGCAGATGCTGGAGATCAGAGCTGAAAATGTGTTGCTGGAAAAGCACAGCAGGTCAGGCAGCATCCAGGGAACAGGAGAACCGACATTTCGGGCATATCATCTCTGTGCCAGTCAATAAAATGCCAATCAGCCTAATCTCACTTTCCAGCTCTTTGTGCATAATGCTGCAGCCCATTGCACTTTGGTGCATATCCAAGTATTTTTTTAACTGTGATGAAGGCCATTTTACTTTTAGACAATGAGCTGCTGACCCCCTTGAGCAATTACTTTAAATCTATGCCCCTAGCTTTGGACCTCACTGCTATGAGAAGAAGTCCTTCCTGCCCATACTATGTCCCCGACTATTTTACTACCTTTTACCTTCCTCCATTCCAAAGTAATCAACCCCATCCAATTGTATTTCTCCTTCTCATTAAAATTTTCCAACCCTGGATATAACATCATTCATCTCCTCTATACCCACCCCACCTTAAGTCTTAAGCAATGAAGCAAAGTATCACTAGCATTCATAGAACATAGAACATGGCAGCGCAGTACAGGCCCTTCGGCCCTTGATGTTGCACCGACCTGTGAAACCAATCTGAAACCCATCTAATCTACACTATTCCATTTTCATCCATATGTCTATCCAATGATCATTTAAATGCCCTTAAAGTTGGCGAGTCTACTACTGTTGCAGGCAGTACTCTCTGAGTAAAGAAACTACCTCTGACATCTGTCCTATATTTATCACCCCTCAATTTAAAGCTATGAACCCTTGTAGAAGCTATCACCATCTGAGGAAAAAGGCTCTCACTGTCCACCCTATCTAACCCTCTGATTATCTTATATGTCTCAATTAAGTCACCTCTCAATCTTCTTCTCTCTAACGAAAACAGTTTCAAGTCCCTCAGCCTTTCCTTGTAAGATCTTCCCTTCATACCAGGCAACATCCTAGTAAATCTCCTCTGAATCCTTTCCAAAGCTTCCACCATGAGTTTGTGGCTCCAAAACTCAATCCCTCTACCAATAAAAGCTAACACACCGTATGCCTTCTTAACAACCCTATCAACCTGGGTGGCAAATTTCAGGGATCTATGTACATGGACACAGAGATCTCTCTGCTCATCTACACTGCCAAGAATTTTGCCATTAGCCCAGTACTCTGCATTCCTGTTACTCCTTCACGCGTTTCTGCATTAAACTCCATTTGCCACTTCTCAGCCCAGCTCTGCATCTTATCTATGCCCCTCTGTAACCCACAACATCCTTCAGCACTATCCACAACACTGCCTATGTTAATGTCATCTGCAAATTTACTAACCCATCCTTCTATGCCCACCTCCAGATCATTTATAAAAATGACATACAGCAGTGGCCCCAAAACAGATCGTTGCGGTACACCTCTAGTAACTGAACTCCAGGATGAATATTTCCCATCAACTTCCACCCTCTATCTTCTTTCAGCTCACCAATGTCTGATCCAAACCGCTAAATCACCCTCAATCCCAGGTATTTTGTGCAAAAGCCTACCGTTCCTCAACACCTTATCTCTCTACTACCTTCAGGGATCTGTCATCATTCATTACAAGGTCCCTTTGTACCAACTAGTAACTTTCATAGCCATATCCAAAATACCAGTATTTTTAAGTTTGATTTGATATCTCACCACCACAGCTTTGAATTCCAAGTCCTGAGCTTGATGCCAAATACCATGCCCATTAGAATACCCACTGATGTGGTTTGTGATCTCTGCTAGTTTAGATCCAAAGAAGTTTTAACCTGACAATGCTTCAGGTTTTATCTGATCTGGAAGTGCTTAATGCTGTCATCCTGGGAGGAATCTTATCACCCTGCAATGTTTAAAGATGCCACAGGAAGCCCCCCTCTGGAGAAATCTTCTGGAGGTGAGAACTTAGTAAAGTACCAAACATTCCATATTTCCATGTATGCACCCCAACTCCAAAGTTGCCTCCTCAGGACTGCAAAGAGTCATCGTTTACATCCTGGATGGACATTTCTCTATTCCACAATACTCACCGTCCTGAAATTGAAGTACGAACAGTTGACGAAAAAAAATTGTTTTTAAAATTGCTGCTAGAGTCTTTCAACTGTGGATATTGTAACTAGATTCATGAATGATCTGACTGGTATAAAGCACTGTTGTCAAATTGTTTCCATCACTGGGGACGTGCTGGTGTGTGTTTGATGTAATAATTGCCCTTCACATGATAACATTAATTATATGGTGCTTGGAATGTGCAGCACAAGGCGTTGGTGTTGCAGTGAAAGTCCAATTCCCCTTGACTCTGCCACGTATTTGCAAGTCAACATTGTCTTATTAATGCAGAACGTTCCCAGATGACCCACAAATCCAGAATTTTCCCAAGTGGGTTTTAATTATTACAATATTAAGCATTTGGACATTAGGAAACTTCTCAACTGGTGATTTTTTTTTGTCATGATGTCACCATTTGTAGTTACGCTATGTCATTCTCTGATTCCATTCCTTTGATGGAAAATATTTTTTTCCCGGTCTCCTCTTGGGTCAGATTTAGCACTGAAATTCAATTCCAGATACACCATTTGTTCTCCTTTACCTTGTGGGAATGACAACTTCTTATCCATTACGTTCAATATTGGGAATATGTTTCAGCTGAGTCAGCCTTGTCCCTATCCAACCTACACTTTCTCACCAGATACTGGGCAGCAGTCAAGAGCCTGCTCATGTTTGTTTTTTTCTCTAGTGCAGAGACGTCAATTCCAGTTGGAGCATCCTCACCTGTACCTCTGCTGAACTCAGACAAAGAATTGAAATTGGCTTACCAATGTTGTAGTCCCTCCCCTACAGCATAACAGAGAAAAAAGTGGGAACAGGAATTGATTATATGTGCAACACTACTAACTACATGACTGTTGGATTTCTGATGGGAACGCTGTCAAATGGAGGTTATGATATACAGCAGCACATTGAAGGGAAAATAGCAGGTAGAAATTGTTCCTATTTAACCAATTCGGAGGCTACTCATGAAGCCAGCTATATTATAATAACAATGTGGAAGAGAAAGAAAAATAATCACTGAATGGTGTCTCTGTCAGCATCTTGTTGCCAGTCTATAATTGCCAGTTGAAGCAGGTATGATCTTGACACACTTCTGGGGCAACTGTTTGCCCTGAATCTTCCAAATCCCCTTCCATCAATCTTCAGTATGCTCAGACACCAACAGTTTAGAGCATCAAAAAAGGATGCTTATATTGGCAACCACCACAAGGGAGTTTGTGTTCTGGTAGATGCAACTTGACTCTGGGCAGTGTCTTACAGGGGTCCGAGCAATGTGGACTATGTCAATATGTTTGGCAGAATCATGCAACAAATCCAACGGGACCCATCTCAATATCACAATTATCATGCTCTATCTTTTATGCCTTCCACAAGTGGCATAGCAAAATTCTCACTCGGCAGTGGTGAGATGCCAATTACTGGAGATTAATGCCTGTTAAACCCTTTGTTAACTTGCCTCATTTATAGTCAGCCTTGCATCTTAGCAAACTCGCCAAGTCAGCTTGTCATGGGGAAAACTCGATGAGGTAACCAGAGTGGGTGCTTGATGAATTCAGCTCACCACATACCCTGAACAATGTTCATATTGCCTGTGCCCAATCCACAACCACTGACAGGATCAATGGGCATGAGTCAAATTCACTCCTCACTGGCGTCTGCCACCTTATCATGACCATCCTGACCCCTCTCCCATGCACTGGCAATGCCCTCTAGAGGCACAGGCCTACATTACAGGGTGCAATAGCAACTAGCATTGAAAGGTTGTAACAGGGATATTTTACACATGGGTACAGGTGTCCAGTTCACAGACCAGACCAGGCTCATCTCAGGGCTGCTCATCTGCTCCCTTAACACACGACTGCTGCACTATTCTTTAACAGCTACACTTTTATGCAGAGAGGGAGCCAAATATCAGGGATGTCAGATAAGGACGGCCAAAGGTGCTACCAGTACTCAGTGCTATGCGTACGCATTGCTCCCCTGATCCTGACTGGCGGAGTAGGATTGGTGCAGACCTTCATCCATTGGCTCTCATGGGTGATCATAAAGTGATGCTGGAACATGTGAAAATGTATTTAGACTGTACACAGACAGACTCACAAACACATGCATGACAGATAACATCAGGAATTTTTATGTAACAATTGATATTTACAAACCAGCCTTTTTCACCCATGTCACCCAAGTGCCCTCAATAAGTTTTCCTTTACCACTCCCTCCCACTGTGTTTGAGTTTACTCTCGGATACCCCAGTTGGAGTAGAGGGAACTTGCTCTTTGTGGAGATGTTGGCCCCGGAGGTTTGTATGGTCAACCCTGGGGAGCAGGGTTATAACAATCACTGCAGACCAGATCTGCCAAGCGCCTCCTTGCCAGAGATGAGCTGACTCTCCTCCTCTTGAACTTCCAAAGGTCAGAAGGGTCAGGCAGAATGGAGGTGGAGGGCCCAGCCACCTCTACAATGTGCCGAGTGGAACCTCATGAGGGGCCTGTCTGTGGCTACACATTCAGATGGGAACATCCGAGCACCATCTTGTGGGGAACCCTGGACTAGGTTCAAACTTCCCTGCTTCCCTGTTCTGAGGAGGTGGGGTGATGGACAATGTGCACATTGCCAACAGTACCTGAGGGAGTGGGACCTGGCCCTCCATGGCAGACACCAACCTTTCCACGGGGCCAACTAAAGAGTTGCATGACTCGCTGCTCTCATGCAGCCTCTCAGAAACAGGGGTCATTGCCTCTGACATACCTGTCACTGCTCCTGTTCCTCCCTGTGCTTGTGGACAAAGTGCCAGATTACTGACACCACTGGGTCTGCTCCTGTCCTGCCTGGGTCTGAGCTGGTGGCTGGTCTCCGGACAGTGCCCCCAGTGCCAGTTCCCTGGGGCATTTCTTTCCTCCGCTAGCTGCAGGGCTGTCACTGTGAGGTGCTCACCAGCCGATGCTCCCACACTCTCTACTTCAATACTTCACCCTGAGGTGTCGGTATCTGAACTGGTGGAAGGTGCAGGAGGAAGCCTTGCCAAGGGCTCAGTACATTGTGCCCAGCAGTTGAGGAGGGTGGATCTGCCAGTGTTGGGTGTTTCTCTGCACAACTCAATGGCAGGCTGGCACACTCTGCAAAACGGAAGAGCGAGGAGGTGTCACAGCCCATGTTTAGCAGTGATGGGTAACTAGCGAGAGTTATAGTGGGGTTGATGGCAGAGTGACAGTGGCATGCAGGCTGGTACTCACTCATTTGATGGGTCATGGATGAACATAAGAGCATAAGAAATAGGAGCAGGAGTAGACAATCTGGCCTGTCGAACCTGCTCCACCATTCAATAAGATCATGCCTGATATTCTCATGGACTCAGCTCCACTTCCCTGCTCGCTCACCATAATGCTTAATTCCTTTACTGTTTGAAAATCTATCTATCTTTGCCTTAAAAACTTTCAATGAGATAGACTCAATTGGGCAGGGAATTCCATAGATTCACAGCCTTTTGGGATACCTGAGCATACGGTTTAAATTTATTTTAGTTCCAGGTTTTCTTCAGTTCCTGGATGCAATTGGAGAGGTCATGAGGTCACATATAAAATTGTTCTGTGCGTTGGTTGGTAAGGTGACAAGTGTTTTCTTTTATGTTTCATTTTTTTTTCCCGGCAGTCTATTTGGGAATTTAGAAAAGCGGGATTGGAGGTTAGAGAAGCTGAATGTTCCTCCTGCAGTATTTGGGAGGTAAGGGTCACCTCTAGTGTCCCTGTGATTTCATTTGTGGAAAGTGCACCCAACTCCAGTAGATGGGTTACCATCAGGGGTAGGAAAGGGAACTGGCAGGCAGTGCAGGATCTCCTGTGGTGGTTCCCCTCTAAAACAAGTATACCATTTTGGATACTGTTGCGGGGGTCATCTTGCCAGGGGTAAGCAATGGGACACAGGTCTCTGGCACAGAGTCTGTCCCTGTTGCTCTGAGAGGAATGGGGAAGATGATCAGAGCTTTAGTCACTGGGGACTCTATAGTAGGGGGACAGATAGGAGGTTTTGTGGGAACAAGAGAGACTCACAATTGGTGTGTCACTTCCTCGGTGCCAGGGTTCATGATGTCACTGATCATGTTTTCGGGATCCTTGAGGGGGAGGGGGTGCAGCCCCAAGTTGTGGTCCACATAGGCACCAACGATGTAGTTAGGAAGAAAGATGGGGATCGAAGGCATAAATTCAGGGAGCTAGGGTGGATGATTAGAGCTAGAACAAACAGAGTTGTTATCTCTAGTTTGTTGCCCTTGCCACATGCAAGTGAAGCGAGGAACAGAGAGTGAGCGGAGCTGAACATGTGGCTGCAGGGATGGTGCAGGAGGGAGGGGCTTGGATTCTTGGATAATTGGAGCTCTTTCTGGGGAAGGTGGGTCCTCTACAAACACAATGGTCTTCACCTGAACCAGAGGGGTACCAATAAATAATCCTCTTTTGGGGGGGGTTAAACTAATGCATCAGGGGGATGGGAACCTGAATTGTAGTTCCACTGTAAAGGAGGTTGAGGGTCGTGAGGTCAGGGATAGGTTTACAACGTTGAGAGAGGATGCCGGCCATCAGGATGTTGGTTTGAAACGTGTGTACTTCAATGCCAGGAGCATCTGGAATATGGTGGGTGAAATTGCAGCATGGGTTCGTACCTGGGATTGCGATGTTTTGGCCATTTCAGAGACATGACTAGAGGAGGGACAGGAATGGTTGTTGCAGAATCCAAGATTTAAATGTTCCAAGAAGAAGAGAGGAGGTGGTAAAAGGTGGTTGGGGTGGGAGGGAGGGGGAGGTGGTGAAGCATTTTTAATCATGGGTAGCAGCTGAGATAACGCTTGAGGACTTATTCACTGAGGTAGTTTGGGCTGAGGTTTGAAATAGGAAAGGAGAGGTCACCATGTTGGGAGATTTCTATAGACCTCTGAATTGTTCCAGGGATGTAGAAGAAAGGCTAGCAAAGATGATTCTTGATAGGAGCAAGAGTTACAGGGTAGTTGTTATGGGAGGCTTTAACTTCTCCAATATTGACCGGGAATACTATAGTTTAAGAAGTTTAGATGGGTCAGTTTTTGTTCAATGTGTGCAGGAGGGTTTCCTGACACAGTATGTGGACAGGCCAACAAGAGGATTTGGTACTGGGGAATGAACCCTTCCAGGAATTGGATTTGGAGGTAGGTGAGCACTTTGGTGACAGTGACCACAATACGGTTATGTTTACTAGACAAATGAGCAGGGATAGGTATATGGGGGTTGAGAGTGTGGTGCTGGAAAAGCACAGCAAGTCAGGCAGCATCTGAGGAGCAGGAGAATCGACGTTTTGGGCATAAGACCTTCATCAGTAAGGTGGTTGATATAGTGTATATGGACTTCAGTAAGGCATTTGATTAGGCTCCACACAGTAGGCTATTGCACAAAATAAGGAGTTTCAGGATTGAAGGTGATTTAGCGTTTTGGATCAGAAATTGGCTAGCTGCAAGAAGACAGAAGGTGGTGGTTGATGGGAAATGTTCATCCTGGAGCTCAGTTGCCAGTGGTGTGTCACAAGGATCTATTTTGGGGCCACTGCTCTTTGTCATTTTTATAAATAATCTGGAGGTGGGTGTAGAAGGATAGGTTAAAAAATTTGCAGATGACACTGAGGTAGGCAGAGTTGTGGATAGTGCCAAAGGGTGTTATGGGTTACAGGGGAACATAGATAAGATGCCGAACTGGGCTGAGAAGTGGCAAATAGAGTTTAACGCGGAAAAACATGAGGTAGTTCACTTTGGAAGAAGTAACAGGAATGCAGAGTACTGGGCTAATGGTAAAATTCTTGGCAGTGTAGATGAACCGAAACATAATGTCCAGATGCATAAATCCCTGAAAGTTGCCAACCACATCGAGAAAGTTGTTAAGAAGGCTTATGGTATGTTGCCGTTTATTTGTAGGAGGATTGAGTTTTGGTGCCACGAGGTCAGGCTTCAGCTGTACAAGACACTGGTAAGGCCACACCTGGAGTGTTGCACAATTCTGGTCACCGCATTATAGGAAGGATGTGGAAGCTTTGGAAAGGGTTCAGAGGGAATTTACTAGGATGTTGCCTGGTATTGAAGGAAGTTCTTACAAGGGAAATCTGAGGGGACTGAGGCTGTTTTCATTGTAGAGAAGAAGGTTGAGAGGTGACTTAATCAAGACGTATCAGAGAATCGTGGATTAGGTAGGGTGGACAGTGAGAGCCTTTTTTCCTTGGACGGTGAAGGCTAACACGAGGGGACATAGCTTTAAATTGAGGGGTAATATATTTAGGACAGATATTAGGGGTAGTTTCCTTACTCAGCGAAGTAGGGGCATGGAATGGCCTGCCTGCAGCAGTAGTAGACTCGCCAACGGTAAGGGCATTTAAATGGACATTGGACATACATATGGATAATAATGGAAAGTGTAGGTTAGATGGGTGTCAGATTAATTTCGCAGGTCGATGCCACACCGAGGGGCGAATGGCTTGTTCTGCGCTGTAACGTTCTAAGTGTTATGTTCTATGTTCTAACCCTTTCGGTGAAGAAGTTCCTCCTCAGCTCCATCCTATAACTGCTCCCCTGTTATTTTGAGGCTATGCCCTCTAGTTCTAGTCAGTGGAAACAACCTCCCTGCTCCTGTTCCATCGATTCTCTTCTTAATTTTAAATGTTTCTATAAGATCTCCCCCCCCCCCCCGCCCATTCTTCTAAATTCCAGTGACTGCAGTCCCAATCTACTCAATCTCTCCTCACAAGGCAACTTTCTCAATTTAGGAATCAATTCCTGCAGTGCCAGTACACCCTTGTTTAAGTAAGGAGACCACAACTGTACACAGTACTCCAGGTGTGACCTCACCAGCACCCGATGCAACTACAGCATATACTCTGTTTTTAAACTCCATCTCTCTTGCAATGAAGGACAATATTCTATTTGCCTTCTCAATTACTTGCTACACCTGCAAACCAACTTGTTGTGATTTGTGTACAAGGACACCCATGTTCCTCTGCACGGCAACATGCTGTACTTTTGTTTTCTCCACAGAAGCAGAACCCATCTTCTTCTGTGAGGGCCAGGATTTAGTCTTCATTGGAAGTGAGGATTTTGGGCATCTCGCTACCTGTACAAGCTCACTCTGGCCTGTTATGGGCTGCCTTCTTCTGAAATGGGAAGAAGGGGGTGGCTATAAGTAAATTTATAATGGGTGGCACATCAGTTCATTCTGGTTCGTGTAGAGGAAACGTAGGATGATGTATTGAAGAACTGAGGATGCAGCACAGGGGGCATACAGGTTTAGTGATGTGCGAGGCTGAGAGGGGAGAGCAGGTGAGGGAAGACATCACAGGCAATAATGACAGTACTGTGGCATCAGCTTTAGTTGGTGCAGAAGTGGAGATAAAGTGTGTGTGTGTGAGGTAGTGGAGAGAAGAGTGCAGCAGTTGCCCTCACAAAGCAGGGAAGAGTGTTGACCTTCTTCAGGTCATTCCTGAAGAAGGGCTTATGCCCGAAACATCGATTCTCCTGCTCCTTTGATGCTGCCGTCATTCCTGAAGAAGGGCTTATGCCCGAAACGTCGATTCTCCTGCTCCTTTGATGCTGCCTGACCTGCTGCGCTTTTCCAGCAACACATTTTTCAGCTCTGATCTCCAGCATCTGCAGTCCTCACTTTCTCCTCCCTGACCTTTTTGCAAGGCTGGCAGTTCCTTCACCCCAGGGAAACAGTGCACTGAATCAGGTGGTAACCTCAGACCAGGCTGGCAAGATCTGGTAATATGGCCTTCCCAGGAAAAGGACATCTCTTTGTTGCAGCACCCACTTGACCAGGACCTCCAGTTGGAGAATGGAAGTGGCATCTTCCCCATTCTCTGAAATCTTGTGCAAATGTCCTTGCATGTGCAGGACAGCTTCTGAATACCAGTCCGGCAAAGGTGTTCGACAAGGTTCTCCATGGGAGACTGATTAGCAAGGTTAGATCTCATGGAATACAGGGAGAACTAGCCATTTGGACACAGAACAGGTTCAAAGGTAGAAGACAGACAGTGGTAGTGGAGGGTTGTTTTTCAGACTGGAGGCCTGTGACCAGTGGAGTGCCACAAGGATCAGTGCTGGGCCCGCTACTTTTTGTCATTTACATAAATGATTTGGATGCGATCATAAGAGGTACAATTAGTACGTTTGCAGATGACACCAAAATTGGAGGTGTAGTGGACAGCGAAGAAGGTTACCTCAGATTACAACAGGATCTTGAACAGATGGGCCAATGGGCTGAGAAGTGGCAGATGGAGTTTAATTCAGATAAATGCGAGGTGCTGCATTTTGGGAAAGCAGATCTTAGCAAGACTTATACACTTAATGGTAAGCTCCGAGGAAGTGTTGCTAAACAAAGAGACCTTGGAGTGTAGGTTCATAGCTCCTTGAAAGTGGAGTCGCAGGTAGATAGGATAGTGAAGAAGGTGTTTAGTATGCTTTCTTTTATTGGTCATAGTATTGAATACAGGAGTTGGGAGGTCATGTTGCAGCTGTGCAGGACGTTGGTTAGGCTACTGTTGGAATATTGCATGCAATTCTGGTCTCCTTCCTATCAGAAAGATGTTGTGAAACTTGAAAGGGCTCAGAAAATATTTACAAGGATGTTGCCAGGGTTGGAGGATTTGAGCTAAAGGGAGAGGCTAACAGGCTGTGGCTGTTTTTCCTGGAGTGTTGGAGGCTGAGGGATGACCTTATAGAGGTTTACAAAATTATGACGAGCTTGGATAGGGTAAATAGGCAAAGCCTTTTCCCTAGGGTCGGGAAGTCCAGAACTAGAGGGCATAGATTTAGGGTGAGAGGGTCATAGACTCATAGAGATGTACAGCATGGAAACAGACCCTTCGGTCCAACCAGTCCATGCCGACCAGATATCCCAACCCAATCTAGTCCCACCTGCCAGCACCCGGCCCATATCCCTCCAAACCCTTCCTATTCATATACCCATCCAAATGCCTCTTAAATGTTGGAATTGTACCAGCCTCCACCACTTCCTCTGGCAGCTCATTCCATACCCGTACCATCCTCTGTGTGAAAACATTGCCCCTTAGGTCTCTTTTACATCTTTCCCCTCTCACCCTAAATCTATGCCCTCTAGTTCTGGACTCCCCGATTCCACGGAAAAGACTTTGCCTATTTACCCTATCCATGCCCCTAATAATTTTGTAAATCTCTATAAGGTCACCCCTCAGCCTCTGATGCTCCAGGGAAAACAGCCCCAGCCTGTTCAGCCTCTCCCTGTAGCTCAGATCCTCCAAACCTGGCAACATTCTTGTAAGTCTTTTCTGAACCCTTTCAAGTTTCACAACATCTTTCCAACAGGAAGGAGACCAGAATTGCATGCAATATTCCAACAATGGCCTAACCAATGTCCTGTACAGCCGCAAAATGACCTCCCAACTCCTGTACTCAATACTATGACCAATAAAGGAAAGCATACCAATCGCCTTCGTCACTATCCTATCTACCTTCGACTCCACTTTCAAGGAGCTATGAACCTACACTCCAAGGTCTCTTTGTTCAGCAACACTCCCTAGGACTTACTATTAAGTGTATAAGTCCTGCTAAGATTTGCTTTCCCAAAATGCAGCATCTCACATTTATCTGAATTAAACTCCATCTGCCACTTCTCAGCCCATTGGCCCATCTGGTCAAGATCCTGTTGTAATCGGAGGTAACCCTTTTCGCTGTCCACTACATCTCCAATTTTGGTGTCATCAGCAAACTTACTAATTTATGCTCACATCCAAATTATTTATGTAAATGTCAAAAAGTAGAGGACTCAGCACCGATCCTTGTGGCACTCCACTGGTCACAGGCCTCCAGTCTGAAAAACAAATGCTGTACATCTCTATGACTCTATGACTCTATGTGCGCAGCCCCCTTTTAAAGATGGTGCCGATGTAAGTGATGCTGGATTTTTGGCAAATATCTGCTGAATGGCCATGTTGTGCATGATATGATGGGGCAAAAATCAGATGAGAGAGATACCACAGGGGTGAGTGGTAATTAATCTGGTGAGTTTGGTAAGATAGGGTATTTGAACTTGCTAGGTGAAAATCCCTCCCAAAGGACTCAACACAACTCAGACTCAGCCAAAAGACTCAGCCCTCTGTCTTAATCCACCATTATGATGGCCTGGTAGAGCTTAATGGGACAGTGTTGAGGAAGTCATATGCATAAACTTTGCCATGATCCACTCCCAAATTTGTAGTTTCGTTACCACATTAAAGCCATGGGCTAAACTTGCTGGATCCAAATTGGATTACCTCAGTGAGACTGTTCAAAGCACAAACCCATAAAAATTATGTGCTCTTAGGCAGCACCCCATTAAAGCAGACCTCTTAAAGCGTGGAGGTTTATTTTAGCCATTGTTTTATGCTTTTTTTGGCTGCATTTTGATTTTTTGTACTCATTACTTTTGCTGATGAGGCCTGCAATTTAATATTTTTTAACCACCAGTATGTTTTTTCATATTATTGTTTCCTGTGTGCTTTGATGTTATGTCTTACAATCTCAGTGATCTTCAGAAACTGTTGTATATGTGATCCAGCAGCTGACATAACAAATCCCCATTTCTTTTTACACAATAGGGTAAATATCATCAGGGCCAATAGCCAATTTGCCTTAAAAGTCCTAATCCTTGTCAGAACTAATTCCACGTCAACTTCAGTGCACTTTACTGGAGTGTCACTGTTTCACTTAACATCAGCAATAATGTTCCACAGAGCTTTGTCAACACGGAAGAAGGCCGTTCGGTCTGTTAAGTCTGTGCTAGCTCTCCAAATGTCTGGCTCCCCTGCTGCTGCACTCCTCCCTTCTCCCTGTAACCCTGTGGGTTCTTCCTTTTCAGATCACAATCCAATTCCTTCTTGAATGCCTCAATAGATCCTGCTTCCACCATACGGCAGGCAGTGCATTCTCAATCTCAACCATTCACTGTACGAAAATGTTTCTCCTCAAGTCATCAGGTTTCTTTTACCAACTGAATTGATAAAGCAAAGATGTAAAGTAGTCATTCAGCATCATGGCTATTTCTTCAAACTCTGTCCAACCTACATTGTAAATTTTGTCAAAGGTCCTATCTAGTTTCTGATTACACTCTGACTCTAAGCTGAGGTGAAGAAGGCCTTCCTATAAGTGCCACAGTCCTCATCCCCATTGCTTTATCACCCAATCTAACAGTAGCTGCTCGTATTACCTTCAGTTAGCCTTTATCTTGAGAGCCAGTTTCCATTAATATAATAAAATGCTTCTGTTTTACATAAATTTGACTTCATACTACACTATTAAGGCATATTACCAAATATTTTCTTTTTTTTAAGTCTAATCGATACAGATGATTTTGTTGGTCATAAGCGTCCCATTGAGGACACCCTTCCCCTGTTTCGTCCCTCACCTAACCTTGCGGAAATTGTTTCATTTTTGTGCATTGCGTTCTCTTAAAATCTGGCATTAACCTTAGATTGTTTGCAGCAGTAGCTTGGCTAAACAAATTAAATCTGATAGTATTTTGATTTTCTCCCCAATTGCCCTCACCATCCATGTAACTATTATTTTACTTTTACAAGGTGTTCTGTAGAACTTTGGCTCCTGCAAAACAGAAAGGATACATAACCTGTGAAGCAGCATGGATTCAGAGAGATGTTACTGGGAGGAAAAATGATTGATCTGAAGGTACACTTGAGACGTTTGGGATTCTTTTCTATTGGAAGTGATAACAGATAGAGGTTTTCAAGATTTTGAAGGGTTATGGTCAGTGATCTTGACAAATGGTTATTCATGTGATCCAGCAGCTAACAGGATAGGTCAGGCAGATAATGACAATTTGTGCCTAATGGTTGGCAAGAGTATTAAATGGCACAAATTTAAGATAATCAAAAATTGAATTAAAGTGTGATGAATAAAATATTATTTAGAAGAAAAATGAATAGAATATAAAATTGTCAAGTTGCATGGATTGGTTAAAATAGAAATCAGAAATTTCTTTAAAATGAATTAATTGGTTTAAAAAAGAATCATTAAATTGTGTGGATATTAGGAAGGAGAAAGGGATCAATCAGCTTAGCTGATATGGAGAAAACCATCAGCACAAACTGATGGCCCAAATGGCCTGTTTCTGTGCTGTAACATTCTATAACTGCAAAGTGGAAGAAGTGTCCCATTCCCAGTGTTAAAATCTTTGATACGATTCATCTCAGCTCATTCATCTGGAAGTATTCACCTTTTACACCGTCTAGCTATTTATTCATTGACTCCAAAGTTTTGATCTCTGCTACCCTGACTGGAACTTTGCACACTTCAAAAGGTAATTTTCAGCATCCAGGGAATACAAATACAGAAACTATTAAAAATACCAAGTTACATTCTGAAGCCATAAAATTCACAAACACAGCACTTGGTTTTATTCCCAAAGTAATATAATTGATACATGGGAATTTATATTAAGCTTTTTTGGATCTTTGTTAGACCATGCTTTGTGGTTTCCATAGTATAAAATCATACAGAGACACTCCAGTAGTTGCACAAATATTTACGAGGACTATGTCAGAAGTCAGAGTGCTGCACTATCCAGAAAGAGAAACCAGACTGGAACTCTTTAGTTTCCAAAAGAGAAGCTGAGGGCTGGTGTAACAGAGGCCTTTTGAAGTAATGAAGGGATTTGATAGGCTAGACTTGAACAAGATGTTTCTACTTGTTAGGGAATTCAAAACTACAGGCTATAAATATGTAATAGTCACTAATTAATTCAGAAGAAACAGCTTTACCCAGATAATAGCCAGAATGTGGAACTTATTCCCACATAGAGTAATTGAAGTAAATAGCACAGATATGTTTCAGGGAAAGCAAGACATATAAATGAATGAGAACAGAATAGAAAGACATGCTGATAGGATTCAAAAAGATGAGGTGGGAGGAGGCTTGTATTGGGCATAAACATCAGAATATACCACTTGGGCTAATCTACATATTTCTCTGCAGTAGTATTTCTGTAAAGTACTTTCTGACACCAGCTTAAATATGTCTTTAGCAAACTGTTCTAGAGCCCCTCTAAATCCACTTGTTGAAGTTTGAGAGCTTATTATTCAGTACACTCCAAAAAAGCTGTTTCAGAACACCTTAAAGTGTGCTTTCTAATGACAATGTCCCTTTTAAGGCAAAGGTGGTGCCCATTTAAGGATGCCAGTGACAAAATTAAATGAAAAAGCCTATTTTAAATATTATATTTTAAATACTGCTCCTCGGATGCTGCCTGAACTGCTGTGCTCTTCCAGCACCACTAATCCAGAATCTGCTTTCCAGTATCTGCAGTCATTGTTTTCACCTATTTTAAATATTTCCTACTCCTTTCTTATGCTGTCCTGCGTGAATTTATGTTGTTTAATTATATTAGCAGTGTACAGGAGCATGTAAACAATTTTGACTTTAAATGAAAATAAATTGAGATCATTAGCTGAACTGTGAATCAGATACCCTGCTCAACTCCTTTTTCAAACTATGCATTAATCTGTTGCCCAAGAATGCAATCTTTGGGATATTTTTTCTTCCCTTCCTTAAGATGCTAACTCCTGCTGCAGACAGTATTTGCTGTTTCCATCCTTTTGTTATAAGCCACGACAGTGAGTGTTGGAAACTGTATTACAATGGTGGTCATCAAAATCCAGACTAATCATGCTCTCACTCAACCTAAGTACATACATGTTTCTAAATAATTGTGATTCAAAGCAGGAGTCATAGCGTCATACAGCATAAAACAGACCCTTCAGTCCAATTCGTCCATGCCAACCAAATTTCCCAATTAAACTAGTCCCATTTGCCTGCATTTGGCCTCTATCCATCTAAACCTTTTACCTATTCATGTACCTGTTCAAATGTCTTTTAAATGTTGTAACTGTACATGCATCTATCATTTCCTCTGGCAGTTCATTCCACATAAGCCTGCCCCTAACCTAGGATTCTGGAGCCAATTTTACCAGACCAACTGCTTCAGTACTAAATTCAACTAACTTGGTACAAGCCAGATAAAGTTTATTTTGCTAGTGGAACTTACGAAATGCAGCAGTCAATCTGAGCACAGCAACTCCAATAAACAGTATTTCGACAAATGAGCTGACAGTATGTTTAGAGATATTGAATGGGAGATAAATATTAATATGGAAACTCCCTTGCTCTTCTTTGGAATCATGTCGTGGAACCTTTTACTTCCACCTAATGCAGGCGAAGCCTTTGCTTAATTTCTCATTTGAAAGATAGTGATTCCACCCATGTAGCGTTCCCTTTGCTGCATTGGGATGTCAGTGCAGGTGCTGGGCTCAATAACCTGGAGTAGGAGTTAAAGCTTTTGTGCCCATTGAGCCAAAGCTAACACATTGAGTACTGCTGTGATTCCACAGAATTTACAGCGAACATAGTATCAATATTCATAAGAGAAAGATATCTGATCCAGATAAATGAAAGTTCAGAGATTTAATATCAACAGTGGGTAAACTAATGGAATGATTCTGAGGAGTCAACCTGAGACATAACTATGTAATAACTGACAAAGTCACAAGTGGTGTTTTCTCAGCAAATTTCTCTACATTCACTAGATCTAATTCTCTCTGTTATTGTTTTTCCACAAAATACACAGAAAGAAGCAAACTCATTGAACTCTATGAAAAAGCTCAGGGCTTTTCCTAGCCTTGTTTACCTGGATTGCCAAACCAATGTAAGACTTCTTTCCAGCTCTGATGGCCTGGAGACTGCCGAAACTAAACTTCCCTCTGGCTGGTATTGATCTTTTCTCTATGAACTGGATTTGTTGTACCCCTCCTAAATGGTTTCTGTCTCTGGGTCACTAACTTTTAATTAGTAAACACGTCAGCGATTGTCTCAACAGTTAGCTTGTTGGGGAATTTAGCTTAAGTTGCATTATTTCTTGGAAGTGCTGTTTTGACCCAATGCTAAAAAATGTTTCAGGTCCTTAAAAATGAAACAAGTCACCATCACAAAATTAAAAATCAAAAACCCATTTACCCCTACTTTGAATCCAAATTCCCAAACAATAATAATGCTGGTATATTATGAAACTTTATCACCCTTCCCTTAGGAAATTCATGCTAACTGACCTTGGTTAATCTGTGGCTTTCTGAATGGAAATTTACCCTGTTCATTAGAACTTCTTCCAGTTATTTTGCCATCACTGAGATAAAGCTGACTGGCCTGTAATTACTTGTCTCTCCCTTTCTAAACAATGGTACAATATTAACTGTCCTTCCGTGCTCTGGCTTTACACCTATAACCAGAGAAGATGGGAAAGTGCTAGTCAGAATTTATTATCTTGCTTCCCTTAACAGTAAGTGTTACATTTCACTAGACCTTGGGACATGTCCATTTTCAAAGACCTTAAACTTTGAATTCATCCTCTCTCAGTATGTTCATTTAATATTTCATTTAATTTGAATACACCCCCTCCCTTTTATTCTCCGCTTTTATGAAAACAGATGCAAAGTACTCAGTAAGAACTGTACCAATATCTTCCACCTCCACACATTGGTTGCCCTATCAGCTCTAAAAGGCCCAATTCTTTCTTTAGTATTCTCTTGATCTTTATTTATAAAGAAAACTTCTCATTTTCCTTGATTTTACTTGCCAAAATTTTAATGCCCCCCCCCCCCTTTGCTTTCCTAATTTCCTCTAAACAAGTGTAAAATTGAAAGGTTTGAGAAATTAACATGTTATTGATTGACTCCTCCCTTTTATCCCACTGCAAGTTGGTGTTTGAACACTCTCCCTCTGCTTAACTCTGCAGACTGGAGCCAATTATTACTTAGGGCATAGCTTTACATCCTCCTCTTTCCTCTCACTGCCTCTTTCATTTTATCTCTGTCTCCATAGCTCTGTCTTCCTCTCACCCTCATGGAGTGGTACTGGTGCTCTTTGTCCCATTAGGTTCACACGTTACCTTGTTCATCCTTATGCCCCATATTGTGGCGCTGCCAATCTCCTTGCATTGGACAGTGCCTGCTTTGTAGCCAGGAGGGATTTCTCTGCTTCAGTAACTGCTTTGTAGCACTGAGTGAATGTTGCACTGTTGGAGATGGCTTCCTTCTGGAGAGATGTTAAGCTGAGATCCCCATCTCCCTGTTCAGGTGGACTTAACAGATCCCACACACTATTTCATTGGGGGAGTTAACCCAATGTCCTGACCAACATATGCCCCTCAATCAACATGACAGAAGCCTGATTGTCATCACATTGCGAGATTGCTGTGAGAGATGGCTGTGCACATATTGGCTGCACAATTACAGAAGTACTCCATGGGCCACAAAGGGTGTTGAGGTGCTTAGTGGTTGATGAGAAGTTCTATATAAAAGTGAAAGGCTTCCTGCTATCTGATGAAGGAGCAGTGCTCAGAGAGCTAGTGCTTCCAAATACACCTTTTGGACTATAACCTGGTGTTGTGTGATTTTTAACTTTGTTTTCTGCAGGCTAGAGTGGTATGTAGTGCAATGGCAGGAGGAACTCTGGGTTTGAATCTTGGTGCCAAAAAAGGTTAACCTGCCTGAACAATCTATGCTTCTGAGAATGGGATGATGGGAACAGCGGGACACCTCTTCTGCACAGTAATGCTTGACGCTGAGTGGTTGCCTTCTGACGACAAATTGGAGAACCTCTTGCAAGAAAGTGGAGACAAGAATGTGGTTTGCCGGCCTCACGCAGCATTAAGTTGAGGGGTGGAGTAATCCGGGGGGCATGTATGACCTCGGTGGGGTGATGCTGAATTTCTGGCTGTCTGCTCAGGGTGGCGCAGCTGAGCTGCTGCGGGACTGACCGAGGCTGAGCTCCGGGGACTGAGAGAGAGCTCCCGAGAGCTGGAGGAGTCTGTCTGCAACATCCCCGAGTCAGAGCAGCAACAAGCCGTGTGCGAGCGGACAGCGGCGATGGTGCAGAGTTTATAGAGGGCTGGAAGCAGAAGCGGGCTTGACGAAGCAACAAAGCAACAGAATAAAAAGGGAGACGCCGAAACAGAATCCCTCTGGCTCTGTAACAACTCCGAGATAAAGTAAATCTCCGCTGTGTGGATGTGCCGAAAAGCAGCAGCGAATCCAGCAATGGACCATCCCGGGGCGAAACATCCCAGAGGCTGGGCTGCAAATTTCCAACCTCTCCTCCTCTTCCTGGGATCCAACCTGGTGCTTCACCGCTTCGCTAACGGTAAGGGAACTGCATAGGCTGCAAATTCAGGCTTTCTTTTCCCTGCAAACATTAGCTGCGAGTAAAATTTAGTTAAAACGGATCCCGAGTTATTCAGACTTTAGAAGGCTTTTTTTTTAATGGAAATAAATTTGGTGCAAGTCTTTGAACACGGCTGGACTCGAAGTTGTGTAGACGTTGCATAACCTTTGGGTGATAAATGCATGTAGAATGGTAGTTATATAATATTTCTCTCTGCCACTATTCTCCCGGGACAGTCCTTGTCATTAACTTTGAGTAAATGAGGTGAAGTCACTGACGTGAACACCGTGTCAATTTCAGATCTAACTTCAGCAAGCACAAACTTTGTTTGTTCCTGAATGCGATTTAAAACATCTGTACTTGTAAATAAATCCCATCGGAAGGTTTATCTTCGTTTTCAATCAGCTTCCAGTAAACGGGCTCTCGGCTTTGCAAACATGGAGCCTTTCAGGTTGGAGTTGTGTTTTGCTTTTCAGTTTGGAAAGTGCCGTGCTCGGTAGTTAGTTGCAAGACTTTAATTTCCGAATAAACTGTCAGACCTGCTAAGTGTCCAAAATGCAAAGGGATTAGGCATCAACCTCCCACCCACCCCCAAGCCTCCCAGGGGTGCCAAAGTTGGCAGTTTCTATTCCTGAGGGTATACAATGCAATCTAACTCTTGTGTCGGAGATGAGTGAGTTCTCAGCTTGAGATCTATCTCCCACTCAGTCCCTGCAAATAGTAAATCGATAGCCTAGTGTGAATTCTTCTGGTTAACTAGCATAAAATGCCCTGGCCACTGTTGGAGTGGATGAAGCTTACAAATAAACTATCATGCGCCCTGGAACCCAAGAGTTGGTCAAGTCTTCACAGTGAAGATTATCCTTGCATTCTACCAAGCACATATAAGTTAAAATTTAATAATTAAGATGTTTTCCAACTCTTTAACTTATATAGAGGTAAAAACAATGACTGCAGATGCTGGAAGCCAGATTCTGGATTAGTGGTGCTGGAAGAGCACAGCAGTTCAGGCAGCATCCGAGGAGCTTCGAAATCGACGTTTCCGGCAAAAGCCCTTATATGTCTATTTCATTCCGCAATGCTGGTTTACTTGTGGGTATAATGTGGTTCATATTAAACTGGTTCAGTTAAAATAGTAAAAAATGTCAATGTGGAGGCTGTAGTTCCTTTTTAAAAATTGCCCTATGAAAAGACAATAACGACATGGTATTGTAATAGTAAACTCACTGATTAAGAGGAATTTAAAACCTGATGTGTGTTCCTCTCTGTTGTAAAGACAATCGCCTACTGTGCTGTTCCATTGCAAATGAGAGAGATCCACCGGAGGGTCAGTCCTGTCACTGTTCATCTAATTGAGTTGCATGGGAAAGTTATTCAAGATATACTCGTTCTACTTTTTGTAGAATATCATACTTTACCAGTACTTCTCCCTGTAAAATTTGGTTTACACATTATTGATTTTTTCATCCCAAAATATGTTTTTGCTTATTGTTACTGCTCCCAAAAGCTGGGTAAATGGATATGTTTACAATGGGTCTTTACAGTCAATTCATTCACCAGTTCTGTCAGGGAATATAAACTGTAAAATATTTACTTCAGACCTAATTCTGTTCGTGTGGAGTTAGGTAATACCTTGCTATTGGACAGCAAATATACAATTAAGAGAAAGTGAGGACTGCAGGTGCTGGAGTACCAGAGTTGAAAAATGTGGTGCTGGAAAAACACAGCAGGCCAGCTGTGTTTTTCCAGCACCGCATTTTTCAACAAATATACAATTTACCCTGGATTACAATTCCACATTGGATCAGGGGTGCTGGAAGTTATTGTGCTTGGACAGTAACTAGTTTTTTTGGAATTTTAAGCAAAAGCAAAATACTGCAGATGCTGGAAATCTGAAATAAATCAGAAAATGTTGGAAATATTCAACAGTTCAGACAGCATTTACAGAGAGGGAAACAGTTAATATTTCAGAAAGATAACTTTTGAAAATCCTTTCATTGTTTGTTTGTACTGTCTTAAATTGATCCTTTTTGAATATTTGGTATCTATACCTGTAGAAATGCTGATTCAGTGCAGCTTAGTCAACATAGGCCCAGGCTTTGGTCATCATTGGTTACCGTATCGGCGAGACCTTGTCTGGAACCTTCAACTCAGACTTGTTGGAAGTGTGAGCTGATAACAGGATGGTAAAGGCAACAAGGCATTTGGAATCTTTGTGAATAACCAATGTGATTTAAGAATTAAGAAAAAAAAACTGAAGGAAATACTGAATTAAAATCAAATGATAACAGTCAGAGAAATAGAGACGGGAAGAAAGATTGGGTTAAAAGGTAATTTCCTCAAATTGTGAACAATTTTGAAAAGTCGTAATTAGCTACTTATGAGAATGAGGCACCACAGTTTTAGTTGTTTGTTTTCTGAGCCAGAGAGTTTGAGTGGCAATGCAGAAATACAGATCTCCTCATTGAAACGTACCTGCGCTGTTTAAGTACTGGCCCTGATTTGCATGTTTCAATAACAATCAATGTACAAATGCGGCAACTTTATGAAACTGATTGGCTGTTTGAGGATGAGCAGCTGTTCATGTGAGGCTGATATTAGAAGGAACCTTCACAGTATCTCTTCCTCCTCAAGTTCCAGGATGGTTTACACATCAATTTAACGCATGTACGTTAAATTCAGCACCAATGGTCTATAAATGATGAGTTCTAACCCTTTGTCATAAAGCAATCTCTCTCTCTCTCTTTCCAGACTCATGATATTTCTCTTCTTATTGTTGTTTTGAAGTTTTATTTATCTTGTTCTTCTGAGTTCAATAAAACTGTCCTTCCTTTTGCTATTTTGGGTACACTCCCAAAACTGATATCTATCTGACAGATGTGGGAAATTGCTAGATGTGTCCTGTACAGAAAAAGCAGGACAAGTCCAACACTGCCAGCTGCCACCCTGTTGGTCTACTTAGTCATCAACAAAGTGCTGAAAGGTGTCAGCAAAAGTGCTATCAAGGAGTACTTGCAAATGAAATACCTGCTCAATGATGCCCAGTTTGAATTCCACCAAGACCACTCAGCTCCACACCTCATGACACCCTTAATGGATAAAGGAACTGGACACCAGAGGTAGGTGAGAGTGACAGCCCTTGACATCTTGGTTGCATTTGGCTGAGTGTGGCATCAAGAAGTCCTAACAAAACTGGAATCAATGGGAATTATTGGGACAACGCTCCACTGGTTGGAGTTACATCTGTCCCATAGGAAGGTGGTTGTGGTTATTGGAGGTCAGTCATCTCAACTCCAGGATATCTCTGAAGGAGTTCCTCAGGACAGTGTCCTCGGTTCAACTCTCTTCAGCTGCTTCATCAATGACCTTGCATCCATCATAAGGTCAGAAGCGGGAAGTTAATCGATGATTGTACAATGTTCTGCACCATTCACAATTCCTCAGGTACTGAAGCAGTCCATGTTCAAATGCACCAAAACCTAGACAACATGTTAATAATAATGATAGTAATAATTGAGCTAATATGTAGCATTCACATCACATAAGTGCCAGACAATGACCATCTACACCAAGAGAGAATCTCAACTTCACTTGTTCAGTGGCATTGCCTTCACTAAATCCTCCACTATCAACATGCTGTAGGTTACCATTGACGGGAAATCAAACTGGACGAGACATACAAGCAGCTCAGAGGCTCGGAAGTCAGTCGCGACTAACTTTTGCCCTGCCTATCTCCCGTTTTCCCAGGGACTGTCTATACGTACCAGTTAGGAGTGTGAGGGAATACTTTCTATTTGCCTGGATGAGTGCTGCTTCTACAACATACAAGAAACTTGACAACGTCTTAGCCAAAGCAGCCAGTTGCCACCTTCAGTGTTCACTGCCTCCATGACTGACACACAGTAGCAGCAGAGTGTGCCATCTACAAGATACACTGCAGAAATTCATCTGAGCTCCTTAGAGAGCACACTTCAAGGCCATGACCTCCACCATGTAGAAGGACAAGAGCAGCAGATACATGGGAACACCAAGCCACTCATGTTCCCTGCCAAATGACAACATTTAAAAGGCAGTTGGATGGTTACATGAATAGGAAGGGTAAATGGGAGGGATATGGGTCAAATGTTGTGAAATGGGACCAGATTTATTTAGGTTATCTATCGGCATGAATGAGTTGGATCGAAGAGACTGTTTCCATGCTGTACATCTCTGTGACTCATCGTAAAGCCACACATTCCTTCAGTGTCGCTGGGTCAAAATCCTGGAATTCCCTCTCTAACAGTGCGATACATGTCCCTGCACCCAGAGGACTGCAACAATTCAAGGCAGCAGCTCACTACAACTTTTTCCAGGACAATTAGGAGTGAGCAACAAATACTGGTCCAACCAGTGAAACTCTTTTCCCTGGAACAGATTTTTAAAAATCAGCTGCAACTTCACAATATCAAACTCAAGAATTAAATAAAAGCAAAATACTTCAGATGCTGGAAATCTGAAGCAAAAATAAAACATTGGGAGAAGCTCAGCAGGTCTGGCAGCATCTGTGAAGAGAGAAACAGAGTTTACATTTCGAACCCAGTCATCAGAATCTTCACCATCTGGTCTCCCTGCTGTGGGAAAGATGCTGTGAAACTTGAAAGGGTTCAGAAAAGATTTACAAGGATGTTGCCAGGGTTGGAGGATTTGAGCTATAGGGAGAGGCTGAATAGGCTGGGGCTGTTTTCCCTGGAGTGTTGGAGGCTGAGGGGTGACCTTATTTGTGTCTATAAAATCAAGAGTGGCATGAACAGGGTGAATAGCTAAGGTCTTTTCCCAGGATAGGGGAGTTCAAAACTGGAGGACCTAGGTTTAAGAGGTGAAAGATTTAAAAGGGAACTAAGGGGCAACTTTTTCACACAGAGGTTGGTGTGTGTATGGAATGAATTGCCAGTGGAAGTGATGGAGACTGGTACAATTACAACATTTAAAAATCATCTGGATGGGAATATGAATAGGAAGGGCTTAGAGGGATAAGGACCAAATGCTGGCAAATGGGACTGATGAAAAATTTCTGGTCAGCAGGGATGAGTTAGAAATTTCTATGACTTTCCTACCTATAATGGCTGAATTCCTCAAAGACTGAAGACTCGTTGCACCATACAATATACTCTGAAGATTCTTTCCCAGGATCTCAAACTGTGTCTTGCATCTCTATCACTCTTGTCTCCCTCCCATCATTTAGTCTCCACACCTGGAATCATCTTCTGTCTTGCTTTTTCTAAACTTTTGACCTGTATTTTTGAACTTGCCTTGGGCAATCATCTGGCTTCCAAAAAAAACATTGTGTTTTCCACTGTAACAGGCAGTTTGTAGAACATTTCCACAAATTATTCAGCAAAGTAAGGGTTAATATTTACTTGTTTCTGAAGAAAGGATAGTGTTTTTGCCAGAGCTGCTATTTAGCATGAAGCAGAATTAAAATTTACAACTTATAATAATATAACTGGGTGACCACGAAAAGATATTTTAAATTATATCATACAATTGGAATTTGAGCCACTTTAAGTTTATAATTCAAGCAAGCAAACAAAATAAAATGGAGTTGACCACAGGAAAACTAACAGACACAAAGTGAGGGCTGGTATGGAGTGAGTGGGTGTTCTGCAGACTCTGCGCCAGTTCTTGGCTTCTGCTAAATTTGTGGTTAGTATGGATCATATTCACTTTCTCATATTATCGTTGGGAGACAGGAACACACATAACATGCTTTCATTAGTGGGACTCATTCTGGCAGTTTTCACTCTTTCTCCCTTGTAGACTGTTGATGGGGTGGAGTCCCACAACAATTTTTGAACCTGGGGCAAGTTCGCCCAATGGGCCATTCTTCATACTATTACACAGATGGTGTCAGCAATTGGCTATTCAAACATGGCAGCTCCACATAGCACCTTACCCTTTCCTTGTCTGACCTACATAACAAGAAACTGCATTTTTTTCCTCTCTGGCTCAGTGGTTAGCGCTGCTGCCTCACAGCTGCAGGGACCCGGGTTTGATTCCACCGTCGGGCGACTGTCTGTGCAGAGTTTGCACATTCTCCCCATGTCTGCAAGGGTTTCCTCCCCAGTTCAAAGATGTGCAGGTTAGGTGGATTGGCTATGCTAGATTGCCCATTGTGTCCAGGGATGGGCAGGTTAAGTAGATTAGCCATGGGGAAATGCAGGGTTACAGGAATAGGAAAGGGTGTGGGTCTGGTGGGATACTCTTCAGAGGGTTGGTGTAGATAGCCTGCTTCCACACTGTAGCGATTCTATGATTGTCACCCATTTTCTAGTTTCCCTAACGGCACCCCACAAATTGCCCTCACTGTTACCTAACTGCACTTTCAGCAGGAGGTGAATTCTTCATCTCAATGTCATTGTCAGGCTGATATCAGTTAAACTGATAGAATGCGAATTGAATCTCTTACGCTCATTACCTGACAAAGTTAATCTCCTCAGGCTGGTGTTTCATTAGGAACTCCTGCTTATTTGTGCCTTAAGTAACAGAGATAGTAGTTGCCATTCTGACTGGGCCTTCCCACTGCCCATACAGTATCACAAAGCATTTTCCTGTGTTGCTATCTTCCCGGTCCTTGCCAGACTGATAACAAGATTGTGACTTGGTGTTAATTGCAGAAAATGTGCCTGCGCACATTGCTGCACTCTTGAAGAGGATGGCAACGCAATGGGATCAAGTTACAGAACTACTTGCATCGGAAATGGCAGATTAGTCCTGCTAGGTCTGTAGAGTTTGATACCACACGCCATCATAATGATTCACCATGTTTCTCCAGCTCCTGTCTTTAAAAATGTGTGATTGGATCTTCTTGCAACTGAGTGAAGCTAATTTGTGATCAAAGTAAAATGTCAACTTTTATTGCCTAGCTATCATGCTTGAGGAGAAAGTGAGGACTGCAGATGCTGGAGATCAGAGCTGAAAATGTGTTGCTGGAAAAGCGCAGCAGGTCAGGCAGCATCCAGGGAACAGGAGAATCGACGTTTCGGGCATAAGCCTGAAGAAGGGCTTATGCCCGAAACGTCGATTCTCCTGTTCCCTGGATGCTGCCTGACCTGCTGCGCTTTTCCAGCAACACATTTTCAGTAGCTATCATGCTTCCTCAGTATGGATGCATTTTTATAACAGCTATGTTAGAGGTTTGCTTGCAACCTAAGTGGGTAAACAGACTAAACAACACACGGAATTAGCATTCGCTCTCACTCGCTCAACTGTACTCTTACACTTACTAGACTCTCATTCCCTCACCTGCCCAGCATGTACCTAGGTACATAGTGTCCACATGAACTCTCTGCCTGCATGCACACACTGACTCACACACATGCTCATTCAACTACTTGCACATTCTCACTCACACTTGTTCACTATCCCTCACTGACACTAACACATTTGCCCAACCACTCTCACTCATGTGCTTTAATACTCTCTCACCCATCTGCATGCATGCAAACACACATTCACCTTGCCCAACTGCATACACCTTTCACTCAACCACGCACAGTCATTCACGCACACACTCTTGCATTTGCAGCTGCTCAATCGCGAACCTACGTTCCTTTAAAAGGGAATTTAAGTGTTGTTTAAAAGACAAGAATGTTTAAGAACACATGAGACAATCATGCGAAGAACAATACAAGTTCAGACTTGACAGTCTTAATGGCTGCAAACTTGCTGTACTGTTCTGTGATTTTGTATATCGTTTTCAATAGCTTGTGGATACATACATCTTTTTAATGTTCTGGAGGGTCCTTATGCCTTTTAGTCAAACTGGGTCTGCAGTTGTTATCTCTGGGTTTCTACCTTAGGGCTCGTTTGGTCAGATTCAGGTGAGCTATAAAGGAAAAATGAAGGACTTCCGGACTGATTTTGATCTTTGTAGGCCTACAACAGAGGCTTAAATAAAGTGAGGCAGCTCAGTTTCTGAATTCTTCTGAAGAAAATTTCAATGGATAGGAAACAATTTGCTTTTAAGATGTTTACAAAAAGATCCTTCTGTCTTTGTACTTCATCTCCTAAAGATTAGCATAATTACTTCTCATCACTTCGTGTTCTCGTGTTGTGTGTCTTTTTCTTATTCAACTTTTAATGAATGTTTATACATTGTTAATGGGTTTCTATATGGTTGTAATTTATCAAGACTTTAAAAGCACGTTGATTGAGATCTTTGCCTTGATTCAGTGAATAAATGTATCACCATTTGTAGTACTGACTGGTACAAGGTGGCAAGATCCCAAGTTTGATCCCTGGTTTGTAATCTCTGCAATGATGTGAATGAGAGATGGATGAACAAGGGAGGGGGAAATAGACCAGGAGGATTCCTGCTGCTTTTTGTTATTTAGGGCACCTGCTCAAATATGAGTATGTCTCTATGTGTTGGGTCGGCCATGGTGTAGAAGGCTCCCCTACCCCACTCCCCATGGTTGGTGGGCCTAGCTCGTCTCCTAAGAATGGCCAAAACAGCAAGGTGGAAGATGGTGATGCGATGAATTTTGGAAATGGATTGCTGTTGTTTTTGTTCAATGATGGCAGGCTGCAACACCTGTATGGATTTATCGTTTAGTCCCCAAAGGCTGTGGAATTGGGCTCCTAAAAATACAAGCTTCAAGCTCTAGTGCTATTGCTGGATCATTAACTAAAGGACTGCTTCAATGAAACAGAATGATTTGTGATTGTTAAAACAGTCAGACTTTGAACAGCCTTATCTTAATATTGATTGGAGCTGACTAAAAGATCAAAGTTACATTGTGTTGAATGGGATGATTCTGTGGTCATTAAGCTCAGGGGGCCAGAGGTGAACAGCAAGTGTGCTGGTGAGCTTCCCATTTGATGTATTAAAACTCTGATTCCCCTTCAGCCACACTTAACTATGGCCTTATTTAAAAGCTGCGCAAAAATAGTTTGTCTATAAAGTCATTGTTTCTCTAAGGAGCTTTACCTTTTAGAATTGTGCCTTGTGTGCACATGAATTTTGTGAAATGATAAATAGCATTATTTTTGCTCTGAGTGCAGTTAATTTTGACTGCATGTTAATCCTAACATAGGGCAACAAGCCGTTTACATTCCTGCTCTTTAACATTCCATGCATGTATGTGAATTATGTGTTTGGTTTCACACAGCCAACAAAACAGCCATTAGAAATTTACTTGCAAAGTCACACTCTTGTTTCAGAGCTCTGCTTGGACTTCAATTTGGTTGCAAAGAGTCAAAAGAAATTGGGAAACATTTTGATTTGTTGTAATGAAGTCTTAAGAAAGTTGCAATTGTGCACTCATTAAAAAATGCTTCATTCCAGCTGGTTTGATAGATGGGCATTTTTGGGTAAAGAGTAAATTATCTTGCTCTATTGACCTGTATACTTAAACATGATGTTCTTATAATTGCACAATTTAATCTCCAAATATACAAATTGTCTCCTCATATTTGACTGTTCCTCTGGAATCATCTTGCCACTGATTTTTTTTTTACCCACGTTCTCTTGCACTCCAGTGTCCTGTTATCCTGTTCAAGAGGATCAGGGATGGCTTTTGTTTTGCTGACTCTGCTGGTAATCTGACATTTTGCAATTAAAATATGTAAGTCCAGCCAGTAAGTGAGACCTACTAGTTAACTGTGGTCGCTTCACAGTCTGACTGAACCATGTCCTCTCCCACCATTTATGTGTATGTGGACTATTATGAGCATAGTCAGCATAGGGCTCTCAAGAACAAAACCTTTGGCTGAATCCCCTCTCCTCTCCTTCCCCAATTCTAGGGCACTGACCCCATTTCCCTCCTTTTCTTCCACCATCCCACCTGGACATTTGCATATTAAACCCATGGCTGGAGCCAGCTAAATAGGATGGAACCTTAGACTTTTCTCAGCCATGTACCACCCATTTCTACTGGGCCACATTTGCTAATTGACACGCAGTCATTTGTTCCTTCACTTCTCTGTGGCAGAAAAATTGGTAACCAGACAGCACAAATTTCAGGTCAAAAGAACCAGAACAGCCAAGAGAAAAGATTTTCCTTTGCATTGTTGTTATGCATTGATCACAATGTTGGTGGAAATATATTCAGTAGCAACGTTCACAAGGGGACTGGATAAATATTTAGAGGGAAAGGTTTACAGGGCTTTGAAATAACAGTAGAGGAAAGGGGAAAAAATGGCTAGCCCTTCCATATAAGCCATCTCCTTTTCAAAGGGCCTGTAAATTATGATTATGCTGTCTGCTCCTCGGGCATATTTTAATAGTTGGTGTGAATGAAAACAACTCAATTAATAAGTGCACTGTAAGGGTCTAGCAGTGGTTTGAGGTTTACTGGTACAAATGGTCAGTTACCTGTTTGAACAGGAGAAAGTGCAATTTAAAATCCTTCAATGCTTTTTTTTGTTACTTTTTGGTGTGTGTCATTAGTCAATTTGCTTATATATTATGGATGAGAGTTTCTTGCGAGCTGTTTAGGCTCGGGATAGAATGCTGACTGGTTGACATCTCCCCAGTGTACTGTATAATTGTAAGGTTTGAGTCCAAGATGGCCAACATGGGCAATGTGAGTTGAACTTGTATGTCAGGTCATGAGTGGAAGTGAAGGGGAGTAAAACATCTCAAGATAGTCAATTATACATTTCCAGTTGTATAGGCTGTATCTTTAAAGCAGTGGCTGGAAAGCCGTAAACCTTGCGGAGGAGAGCAGGAAATATTGTGACACATACCTTCCCTTCAATCCACAAACACCATGATAACTTCTCCTTGTTTATAGAATGTTAACAGTATGTGTTGGTGGATTTAAGTTATTCTCCTTGAATTGCCCCCACTTGCTTTCTGTTTCTTTTGTTAATTTTTGTGATTTATTTAACTGGCAGTTATTACCATCGGTGTTCTATTTGGTAGTATGTGGTCTCTGTAATTCCCAAAGTTTCACTTACTGCCATTTTTTATTTTGACTACAGCTTTTGTCACCATTAGTGCTGCAAGCAATGTTATATATTACCTTCTTCAAACCCAACCCAATGGCAGCATTACAGAGTAAATGAGGTGGTTCAACTGCTTCTAATGGACAATGAGTCCTTATCTTGAGAGATGTGGGTTCCCAGCATGCAAGGTAGTTTTTTTTTTGATTGTGTACAGAAAAACTGAGTCAGAATACCTGTATTAGTCAGCAGTTGCAGATCAAGTCTTTCCAACAATAGGGAAAATCTGCAGCTAGAAACCCCAGTTGCAATGATTAAACAACAGTAGATTTCCAATTCTACTGTTAACTCTATTTTTACACATCTCATACAGCAATGTAAATAGAATGGATCACATTGCGTTTGCAGCTAAGATATTTATTCAAAACTCCACTTTATTTTAAAATATATTTCAATAAAATTCAATGTACTATTTTTCTTAAGTTCAGATATGGTGTAAGTTACTTCTTTGGCTTATTTTTATCCCATTTAGAATTTCCTGTGTTATGCGCAGACTTGTGGGTTGCTGAGTTTTGAGGACAAGTTTCAATTTTTGTGTATCACCAGGTTTGTCCTCTCATTAATGTGATCTCTCCCTTCTTCCCTGTTAATTAATGGCTAGGATTCCTTAGTTGGTTCAGTGAGTAGATGAGCTACAAGTTATCCTGGTCCCAAGTTGTTATGTACAGTCTGTGACAACGTCTGGTTGTCACTGAGTGGGCATTAGGACTTTTCCAGTAGGGATTCTCGAGCATTGGTCCATGTCTGCAACTGGACAGTTCAAAATAACTTTTATTTTTGTAGCACTTTTCAGAAGTTCTGAACATCCCCAATTACTTAATAGCCAATTAGGTTTGTTTGAAGTCTTGAAACTTTTGTATTTTGAAGAAACTCAGCAGCAGATTCTGTACTCAGAAAGATGCCACAAACAGGAACAAAATAAATGATCAAATAATCTGTTTTGCATTTGAGAGATAAACATTGGCCAGGACATTTGAGGCAGTATGTGGGTGGTTATTGGAGGTCACTACCTGATAAAAGGATCTTGATTCATGCAATAAGTGGCATCTCCAATAGTGTGGCATTTCCTCAGCACTGCGCTGAGGGGTCAGCCCAGATCCTGGTTTCAGACCTTCAAAATGGAACTTGAACTCACTAGCTTCTGGCTCAGAAGTGAATATGCTAAAGATTCAGCTGAAGCTGACATCTCCTCGTTTGCTTGGATTTTAGACTGTTGTTGGCTTCGATGTTTAGCTTAGCAAGACTCATTCAGAAACAAAGCATCGGAAATGGATAATAAAAACACAAACACAGCAGCTCTGGCAGCATCTGTGGAGAGAGAAACAGTTAATGTTTCATGTCCAGTAGGCTGTTCTTCAGACTCATAACACTCATTGTCAGGTTCTGCATACAGACATGATCGCGATAGAAGCAGAAGCTAATAGAGTGAGCGAGAAAGAAGCATAATAGATAAATGGACTGGAGAACAAAACTTAAAAACAGGAAGGGTATTGGGCAAGGAAGTAAAAACTTTGATTGTACTGTTAGTTGGAGTCAGATAAACACCTAATTCAAAAAGAACTGTTTTACTTGGATCCACATTTGTACATAGATGGAATGAGTAGGGTTCGTCCCATGGTATTTGTAGCCTGCATCAGAGTTATGCTTAGTTGAATGTTTACCCAGCCCCAACTCTGCATTTTAAAAAGCTCAATTCCACATCTGTTTGTATGTATCCTTAACTGTGGAGAAAGATCCAAAAGTAAAAACAAACAGAAAACACTGGAAATGTACTGAAGAAGGTTCCTAATCAAAACATTCTAGAATCTTAGAAAGAATTGGTTCCAAACAGTCTGCACACTTTATAATCACTTTGAAAATGTATTTTCTCTTTCTCATTTTGCCAGACATTGCCAGCTCTGATGACTGGGCATCATGTTCCCTAGTCCCATGAGCTTATGGTCAAGTGTACATCCGAGTGTAAGGGCCGCTTCCACAAGGGAAATGCCAGAGCTTTCCTTTCGCATTTTGTTTCCAGGATGTGGGTGATGTTACATCCGATCCAAAGACCCGAGGAAGGCCAGGAATCGTGCTCATGTGTATTACTCCTTTCGCTGAACCAGTTGGATTTTTATGACCAACTGGCAGCTTCATTCCTTTTGTTTTTCTCTCCCTGTTGTCAGCTGACTAAGTAGCAAATTGTATGAAAGTCAGTTTCAACCTTGGGAGTTGAATTTGCTCCACAAGTACCATGGCTCTAACATACCAATAACCAACCCGGTGACTCGTTTCAACAATCTGATTGAAAATACAAACTTGGCATGGCAAACTTGTTTTCTAGAGTTATTTTTCTTGGCATGAATTTTGTGTCACCATTAGCTCACTCTAATACTGCACAGTGTTCTAGTTCTTTCTATATAAAATAGTTTATAAATTAGCACTTGTGTAGATGGCAGGTGAGGGAGCCACAATTAGCATTCCGGTTAGGAACTGTAAATAGGGCTTTAATGGAATACACAGATCTTGCAACTAGCCAAATTTGCACATTGATTATACACCAGTCAGCATGTCGATGAGTGGAGATAGCTTAGTCTGCTACTGAAAAACCAAGGACTTGTGTCATTGCAAGATGTTTTCATTTTCAAATATTTTTCAATGTCGTCTAGAAGATGTTGATGCATAGATTCATGGGAATGCTAACCTGGAATATCTACCTGAAGTGTAAATCTGGAATATCGCCCAGTAGTCAATCATTGTTATAAAGCCTGGATGTTGTTGAATAACTGGTTAAAATTCAATGGAAAGTTTATATTGGTGCAAGAACCTGCCTTCATCTGACTGCCACATATCAGGCATTCTAGCATCGCTCACAAGGTAATAAGTGTTCATTCCCTACCTCTGGTTCTGTTGTTTGCAATAATGTTCTAAATGATACTCTGACTAAAGCCAGACAACAGAGTACAAACCACTGAATAAGCTGAGGTTTGAGCAGTTTGTTTTCTCATGGGATTATTAGTGTGGATGAATTAGAGAGAATGGCCAGAGCATGGGATGATACAGGAGTTGTTGCTCAGGGAGAGACACAGACAATTAAGAATGAAAGCGAGAGTCCCAAATCAATTTTCTGGTAATGATGTACTTTTGAAATGTACTGTTACCATGTAGGAAGTGAGGCAGCCAACCTGCACTCAAGAAAATCACACAAACAGCAAGAGGATAAATAACCAGATATTTAGGGTTTGTGATGTTGGTTTATGGCTGAACGTTTGTCAATCCATTTCCTTGTTTTATTACATCCACCTGAAATGCCTTTGGTTTATAGCCTCACCTGAAAGTCAGCATCTCCAATTTTGCTGCATTCCTTCGCTTTTGTGCTGAACGCCCTGGAGTGAGGCTTGAACTCATAACTTTCCAAATTCAGAGACAAGAATGCTACCAACTGAGCCATGGTTAGCTATTAAATGATTGTTCTTTGAGGTTGTTTGAAAACAGGCCTGAAATAGTTACCTGCAATTATGATTACATGATTGAGAACTTCAAAGGCATAGCTATTTTTCAACAGTATTAAACACATACATTTTATTTTGGTAACATTACTGCCTCTCTTGCAGGTTTAATCTTTGACTGGTTATTTAAAGAAATTCTGAATTTTGTAAACTGAATTCCAAATGTGTTGTTCAAATATTATCAGTTCAGACAGTGATTAGCTGAACCAAGCAGCCATGGAACTCAGTTGAGTGATGTTTTGGGCCTATAATAAACCTAGATGAAAGAGGGGGAGGGGTGACTCAACATGAATTGCTGTGACTGATCTCTGTCTAAGTTATTCCCAAACTGCTATAATATTGAACTTGTGATTTATTTGGCCACGCCTCCGAATAATGATTCCACTAACATAATCACAAAATTCTGTACCCTTCATGCTTAAAACCTCTATTGATGAGTCTCAAGCCCTGTGGGATTTCCTTTACATACATTTAGGCAAGGTAACAACATATTAGACCATGACACATTATGGGTTTGAAACCCTACTTGCTGGACAATGGGCTAGCAGTTCATCATCGAAAGTTTGTAGATGATACAGAGCTTGGAAACATTGTAAGCCATAAGAAGGACAGATCAGACTGCAGAAGGATATTTCAAGTTGGGGGTAGATTGGTGGCAGATGATGTTCAATGTATAGAAGTATCCGGTGACACATTTTAGTAGAAAGAACATGGAAGAAGGACATGCAGAACTTCAGAGAGTCATTTTCAGGTTGGTGTGGGCAGATTGGTCACAGATGATACAAGAAGATAAGTTGTTGAGAAACACAGCAGGTCTGGCAGTGTCTGTGATAGAAAGCAGAGTTGACGTTTCAGGTCCAGTGACCCTTCTTCAGGGCATAGAGGGGCGAGGAGAAAGCAAAGGTATTGATGGGAGAGGCTCTTTGGCACATTTCTTTACCATCAGAAACTGAAGGTCCTGCTGGCTGGAGAGGAAAGGTAGGAGTGATCACTGCATGGAGTGTGTCCTGACAGAGGTCCGCGAGCAGGCAGAGGGCTGGATAAAGTGAATGGACGAAATCTGGCAGATAGAATGTAAATAGGAAAATGTGAAGTTGTTCACTTTGACAAGAAGAATAAAAAGGCAGAGTATTTTTAAAATGGAAAACGCTATAGAATTCCAAGGTCTGCAGGTACCTAGGAATCCTAGTACATAAGTCACAACAAATGAATAAGCAAGTACAGCAAGTGATTAAGCAGACTAATGGAATGCTGTCCTTTATTATGAGAGGAACTGAACGTAAAAATAAGGATTTTATACCTGATTTAATTGATGTTTATAAGATCCTGAATGGTCTTGACAGGGTGGCGGTGAAAAGGATGCTTTCTCTGGTGGGTTCGTAAGCACAGGAGCCTCTTAAAGTTAGAGTTTTCCAACTGAGGAGAGTACTTTTATTTCACTGATTGCTGTACAACTTTGCATTAGAAGGAGGTAAATACATCCTTGTTGGTATGGGAAGCAGAAGGTTATTGGGTGTTTGCAAACATGGAATTTGAAACGTAAAAATCAGCCTCAATTTTATTAATTATTGGAAGAGACTTAAACGCCTGAATCACCACCTTCTGCTTATCATTGAGATGTTTGTATTTAACAAGGTGGCAGAGAGGTTCGAATCATCGATTATTTCAGTCGGAACAATTGGGCAGAATCGTCCCAGCCCCTGAACAATGAAGACATTGGAAACTAAGCTGGGAGAATTGCATGAGATCAGCACTGAGGGGCTTCTTGTCATTGACAGCTATTGGTCCCATTTTGGAACCAAGCATTGAAAACGAGAAACTTGCCAGTTGGTGAGAGGCCAGTTTGCATGCAATACATCTTCATTATTGTGTCATCTGGCCTCACTGATATGCAGCTTTCCATGCTTCTATCTACTGCATCGAAACTACATGGCAACAGTTCCCAGCATGAAAATCAGAGCAATAACCTGGAGCTCCAGCACTCTGCTTGCTTCTCCAGGCCTTAATCAAGATACATTCCATATATATCTGTATTGTTCAGCAAAGACTACTCCTGTACCCAACACATCCTGCCTGGAAAAGACTCATTTCTCTCTGTTTACTTTCAGCATTCAATTTTCTGTCTGCCAGTATGTTATCTCCACATCATGGAATAATCTTTGTTGTGAAACCCTTTCAAATGCCTTCTAGAAACCTGAGTACAGTGCGTCAATGGTTTCCCTTTATCCACAGTGCATGTTACTCCCTCAAAAAATTCCAACAAATTGATTAAACATGATTTTTCTTTCACAAAACCATGCTGACCCATCCTTGTTACCTTAAGTTTTTCCAAGTGCTCAGTTATAACCTCCTTTAATGATTCATTTTAACACGTTCCCCATGACAGACATTAAGGTAATTGGCCTATACTTCCTAGTTTCTGCCTCTCTCCCTTCTCGAATAATGAGATTTCAGTTCCTCTTTTCCAGTCTAATAGAGCTTTTCCAGAATATGGCGGCGCATTAGGGTGGCATGGTGGTTAGCACTGCTGCCTCACAGAGTCAGGCACTCTGTGCGGCTGTCCGAATGAAGTTTGCACATTCTCCCTGTGTCCATGTGGGATTCCTCCAGGTGCTCTGGTTTCCTCCCACAATCCAGAGATGTGCAGGATAGGTGCATTGGCCATGCTAAATTGCCCACAGTATTCAGGAATGTGTAGGTTAGGGACATTAATCAGGGGAAATGTAAAGTAATAGGGTAGGGAATGGGTCTGGGTGGGATACTCTTTGGAGGGTTGGTGTGGACTTGTTGGGCCAAATGGCCTGTTTCTACACTGTAGGGATTCTATGGATATGATGAATTTTGGAAAATTTATACCAATGGATCACCTGTCATATTAAAAACCCTCAGATGACATCCATCAGGACCAGAAGATTTATCAACCTGCAGGTCCATTAGTTTGCTCAGTTCCCCTTCCCCAGTGATTATAATTTCACAAAGTTTCTCTCTCCCTTAATTACCTGTTTTACAGGTATCACTGGGATACTTTTGTATCCTCCATAGTGAAGACAGAAGTAAAGTATTTACTCAATACATCCTCCATCTCTTTAGTATCTATTATTAGTTCTACATTTTCATTGTCTTCATGACCAACTCTCACTTTACTTACTCTTTTCCTTTTTAAATACCTATAGAAACTCTTGTAATCTATTTTTACAGTTCTAGTCAGCTTCTTCTCGTGCTGTAATTTATTTGTCCTGATTAACCTTTTAGTCATTTTCTACTGCTGTTTGCATTCTTACCAATCTTCTGACTCAGCACTCCTCTTGCCATAATTTTATGTTTTGTTTTCTCACGTTTAACACTCTCCTGAACTTATTTGGTCACTCTGGCATGGTGGGCTCTTCCATTAGTTTTTGTATAGTAGTGAAATATTTATTCTGAGCTTGCTGAAATATATATCCCTATAAGAGTCTGCCATTGTGTTCTCTGATCTGCTTCCTAACTTCAGTTTTACTAGGAGGCAAACTTTTATGTCCACATAGTTTCCCTTAGGGCTTATGCCCGAAACGTCGATTCTCCTGTTCCCTGGATGCTGCCTGACCTGCTGCGCTTTTCCAGCAACACATTTTCAGCTCCCTTTCTTAACATAAAAGTTAGACCCACTCTTCTCTCTTTCAAACTGAAATATAAAATTGAAAATTATTATGATCACTGCTACCACACTTGGTATTCTGCATTATGACAGAATTAATAAATCAGAAATTAGAATATCAGGTCTCGTACAGCCTGCTCTCTGGCTGGTCCAGAACATGTTACTCTAATAGACTCTCTGGAAAGCTATGAACTTTTCATTGAGACTGCTTCGTCAATTTTTGTGTTAGTCTGCTTTTCCTCTCTTTTCCATTTCAAGTTTTTTAAGTCTATTTCCCTTTGTTTTTTCTTTCTCTTCTCTAATTCAAGTCTTTTCATTTCTAACTGTATCTTGGCTAATTCCAGTTGTGATATTTCAAATTCAGGTTTCTTTTCTTCTTATTCTAAATATAGGATATTTGTTTGAAGTATCCATCCTGACCAATTCCTGCTTTCACTTATTTCTTCACTTTATCTGCTAACTCTCTCAGTTTACCTTTAGTCAAAGATTTCAAACAATCAGCATTCATATACAGTCATAGAGCTATACAGTATGGAAACAGGCTCTCTGATCCAACTCATTCATGCTGACCAGGTATCCTAAACCGATTGCAAGTCCCATTTCCCAGCATTTGTTCCATATTCCTCTGAACCCATCTAGATGCCTTTTAAATGTGCTAATTGTACCTGCCTCCACCAATATTTTCCAATTCAGGAAAGCTCTTAGACACAGTCAAAGCCATTTCCAAATTCCACGCAATAGACATCACCGTGGTATAGCTGGTTTATGTCCAGAACCATCTCATAGCCATTACTTTAAAAAGAAAGACACAGGTCCCTTTTAAATTGAGTGAATTTTAAAATCCCACCAAGAGTCTCAGTTGTTACGATCCCAATTGATGTAATTACTGAACAAGTGACATCCCAGATTGCAATCTGGCTTGATAGATTTTTTTTCTTTTTGTTTTAACAAGGTGGTCTTTCGTTGAAGTACAGACTCACAATGCTGTAGATTTGGGTTTTAAAAAAAATGAAGATAGAATAAACCAAACAATTTACGTATTACATTTAAAGTTTTTGAAAAACATGGCAAAATACAATTCTAATTAATCTCAAAAGCACTCCTTTACAGTACTCACATCTGAGAGAATTTCCTTCTGTTCACATCTATAAGGTAATTTAACAGTGGCTTCAATTCTCTGTCTTGATAATCTGATAGCCTCTTTCTAGAGCCTTCCTGCATCTGAGGTTAGATTTTCTCAGCTTCAAATAATCACATCAGGGTTGTGATCCAACACTTCTGGTATCAAACTTTTAAACTAACTCCTTACTCAGAGATAACCTATTTCTTCTCAGTGCTAAACTACTCTCCTTTCTCAGAGCAACTGTTTTGTATATCCAACTTCAGCCAAAACATCTGCAACATCTGCCCAAATTGAAACTATAAGAATTATTTTTTTCAAGCTATGGGAATTTCCCTTAAGCCCAACAAAAATTTCAGATGGCCTAATGCAGAATGCTGTTCATATTTTTTGCTCATATGCTCTCTCAATATAAGCAAATCCCCATTAAACTTCCCAAACTCTCTCAGACTAAAAAGAAAACACTGTATCTGCAGAAATACCTACCAGTTAATCATTAAACACCTTTAGACACACAGAAAGCTCTGTGCATGAGTTCAAAATTCAAAACTCCAAAAGAAATGAGGTTAAAGTATATATAAATTGCACATTTTCTCTATCTTTGTCAGTCTGATCTTTTCCAATTTATATGTAGATTGAAACCCCCATGATTATTGCTGCCCCTTTATCATAACCCCCTAATATCTTTTCTTATATACTTCTTTCCACATTGTGGTTACTGTTCAGGGTCTGCCGGTCATTTCCAGAAGTGATTTCTTTCCCTGACTATTTCTCATGACCACCCAAACCAGTTCTGCAACCTGATCTGCTGAACTAAGGTCATATCCAACTATTGTACCAATACCATCTTTGCTTAGGTGTGTCATCCCTTCACCTTTGCCTAGCTTCCTATGCTTCCTGACTGTCATATACCATTCAATATTTGAAACCAAATGCTATCACTATGCAGATTGTGTAGATGTGCTTTAGGAGAGCACAGGACTTCATTGGACTATGAATGTTTATCCTCAAAGTTAAAAATCACACAACACCAGCTTATAGTTCCTTTGTAAGTTAGCTAGCTGCCTGACGGAGGAGCAGCACTTTGAAAGCTTGTACTTCCAAATAAACCTATTGGACTATAACCTGGTGTTGTGTGATTTTTAGCTTTGTCCACCCAGGTCCAACACCAGCACCTTCTCATCATATCCTCAGAGTAGAATGTCAAAAATTGCTGAGGGTTGTTATTATGAGAACTGCCTCTCAGGCAAGATAAGGGGGAAAACATTGTCAATGTGCACTATGGAGTGGGGAATCAAGAGAATATTGATGGGGACAAAGCATTAGTCCAGACCTGACTTTGCTCGAAGTCCATATATACTTTCCAAAAGGAGGAATGACTGGATAATGATTAGAAGCAAGATCATTGGCTGAGTATATTTTTGTATTTCCCTTTCCTAGCCCAGAGGCATTAAGGGTGGATCTCAGACTCACTTACTAACATGTGTCCTTCCTGGTCTTTGTAAGATGATACAACATTGGTTTGTGTATTTATTACTGAGCCTTTGAAATGCAGAATAATATTTCTTTCTTTAACATGTTTCTGAAATTGATGTGTCACATTTCTAATATATTTAACTGTGGAATCTATTGAAAAAGTTAGAACTAATTTTACCTTTTGAAGTTTCTTTTTTGTTGTAATAAATGTCTTTCTTTAAACTGTGTTTGAAATTGTGTGGAAAATGGGGATTGAATTACCTGCTGTAGAAGCAAGTCATTAAACCAGGATATATCAGTTATCTTGTCATTTAAAATATGCGTTCATCTATCTCCCTCAACTTGACAGACAGAGAAAGGAAACCTGTCCGATAATTGCTCCTTTGCTACCACTACTTCCATCCTCACCCTGTTTTATTTGCTTTTTGGGTGCTGCAGTAGTCTCTGAACTTTCTGTTCCTGCTTTGCCACACACAGATGAGCGTGTTTAGTCCCAAAAGCTTTTCTTCCTTTCTCTAAAAAGAAACATTTACCACACCCTCTGCTGCAAGAATGTCCAAACTCTCAACTCTCAGATTTCCCTTCAAAAACAGAAATTCAAAAGCAAAGTTTAATGGTGCCTACTGATCATTTCCAATTTACCTCATCCTCTCTTCATCTCATCCATCTTCCTGTACAGAATTCTTGAATGGTTTGATTTGTATAGCTGGTTTCTGTTAGCGTCAAACAGGGGGTTAAAATCAACCATGGTTCCTGCTTTAGATCATTAACTGATAACTGCAATGAAAAATATGTCTTTGCAGATGCTGGATAGTATGGAATAGGGCTCAAATGGTGCTGGGCCCATGTCTGAAACTCCGACGCACATTAAGGTTAAGAGTTTCCACTTTGGATGTTATCAGGGAAAGTTTGCATTTATTTTGGAAAGTGCTTCATTTTTCTCAATTTTCTCCTCAAACTCATTTATGTATCACTGAATGAAAAATCTGGCATCCGTGATTGCAATCAGACAGTGTTTTAAAATCATTTTGCTTTGGAAAATATTTTTAAATTGTGACTTTGTGCAGTTTGATTAATATAGCTAATGCAAGCAAAAATGTGTTTTCATCTCCTATGAGTGACCCAAATTTAAAAGGCTGAAAATGATTTTAAAAAAGAAATTACAGCTTCATTCAGGTATATTAGTCAGATTCTTAGTAAATTAAAATACATGTTCAAAAACTTGTAAAATGTCACTATTGATATTGTTGGAGTATCCAGAAGAACTAACTTAGTTTTTGGAGACTCCTTGAAAGCCAGCAAACACACACACAGTTAGTGGAAACTGCTGGTCATGGGTCTTGCATCCTGGGGTGTGGTTAGTTTTTAGGGCAATGTCTGCTTCTTGTGTGTTTTTGTTTAAACTAGCACAAAAGAGCATGGAAAATGAATTTGAGGAGAACATAATTTGCATTTGGAATTCCATAGTCTTTTGTGCTCTCTTCAATGATCTCAAGTAAATTGAATGAAATGACATGGTCTTGCAGACGATTAATGGCCAAATTTCTCCTGTCATCGGATCCATGTGTCAGCCTCTCCATAAGCAGAGGGGAGAGGATTGGATAAAGGTGATGACAGCTACCTGTCTCATCAAACATTAATTGGAAGATTCACCATGATTTTCGATGGACAATGGGTATATCAGGTTACGTGAATCTATATAAGACAAAAGTCGTTTGAAAATTATTCTGCATCTTTCACCTCATCCAGGTTTGAATGGAGACAGGAATAGTGGAAGCTCCAGGAGACTGCTGCATCTTTTTTCCCTCATAGTTGTTTCCTCCTTTCTGAGGGATGGGGTACGACACCATGCGTGCTGTCAGCTCAGCTCAGTATGGATCTGGGGACTGGGTTTGATCGTGTGGAATGTTTCAGTTAACCTGATCCTCTTCCTCCCCCCTGCCCCCCACTTCGCAGTCACACAAGTGTATGTACCAGCAAGGGCCAATAGACGGTCATTGTGAGCAATAATCTGGACTTCTCCTTCTGTTTGGTTTGCGATATGCATTCCACTCACGAGCAACAACTTGAATGAGAACAGTTACATCAATTCAAACTTGGGAACTCTTTGTATTCCAATGAATCATCGGATGATATAGTACAGAGGGAGGTCACTTGGCCTTTATGGCCTTTGGTCCAGATCTGTAGAAGGGATATCGATTTGTCCCACTTGCCAGTTTCTTCTCCCAAGCTCTGCAGCTTTTCTTTTTCAAACGTGTATTCAATTCCTTTTTGGAAGTTACTATTAAATTTGCTTCCACCACCTTTTCAGACAGTGCGTTCCATTTTGTAAAAGCTGACAGTGTGAAATTGGTTTTTCTCACCACGCTCCTTGTTCTTTACCATCAACTTGTATCCTCTAGTAATCGATGCTTCTGCCTCTGGAAACAGGGTTTACAACCTGGCTGTCACCATGGATGTTACTGTATGAGTAAACCTTTGAAGACCCAAAATAATTGGGATCAACTTATACACTGAGTAGGTGGATTCGAGTGGCTTCCAACATAAAGAATGGGCTTGTCTTTAACTCCTACACATCTTCTCAACACGACCTGTATTGCTTTATTAATCCCTTGTGCCCAGATATAAAGTATATCTTGTTGGGCCAAATGGCCTGTTTCCATTCTGAAGGGAATCTAATCTAATCTACAGTAAGTAAAACTTGCATTCGTTGGGGGGGAATGTAACATATCTCGGCTGTAAAGAGGGTCAACTTTTATGCCAAGTATATACAAAAACATGTTTATTGAGGCTGGTAAATGGTTTAGCCTTAAATGCTGCCATTTACAATAAATGTTCAGCTAGAGTCATAGAGATGTACAGCATGGAAACAGACCCTTTGGTCCAACCTGTCCATGTCGATCAGGTATACCAACCCAATCTAGTCCCACCTGCCAGCACCCGGCCCGTATCCCTCCAAATCCTTCCTATTCATATACCCATCCAAATGCCTCTTAAATGTTGCAATTGTACCAGCCTCCACCACATCCTCTGGCAGCTCATTCCATACACGTACCACCCTCTGCATGAAAAGGTTGCCCCTTAGGTCTCTTTTATATCTTTCCCCTCTCACCCTAAACGTATGCCCTCTAGTTCTGGACTCCCCGATCCCAAGGAAAAGACTTTGTCTACTTATCCTATCCATGCCCCTCATAATTTTGTAAACCTCTATAAGGTCACCCCTCAGCCTCCAATGCCCCAGGGAAAACAGCCCCAGCCTGTTCAGCCTCTCCCTATAGCTCAAATCCTCCAACCCTGGCAACATCCTTGTAAATATTTTCTGAACCCTTTCAAGTTTCACAACACCTTTCTGATAGGAAGGAGACCAGAATTTCATGCAATATTCCAACGGTGGCCTAACCAATGTCCTGTACAGCCGCAACATGACCTCCCAACTCATGTACTCCATATTCTTACCAATAAAGGAAAGCATACTAAATGCCTTCTTCTCTATCCTATCTACCTGCGACTCCACTTTCAAGGAGCTATGAACCTGCACTCCAAGGTCTCTTTGTTCAGCAACACTCCCTAGGACCTTACCATTAAGTGTATAAGTCCTGCTAAGATTTGCTTTGCCAAAATGCGGCACCTCGCATTTATCCGAATTAAACTCCATCTGCCACTTCTCAGCCCATTGGCCCATCTGGTCCAGATCCTGTTGTAATCTGAGGTAACCCTCTTCGCTGTCCACTACACCTCCAATTTTGGTGTCACCTGCAAACTTACTAACTGTACCTCTTATGCTCGCATCCAAATCATTTATGTAAATGACAAAATGTAGAGGGCCCAGCACCGATTCTTGTGGCACTCCACTGGTCACAGGCTTCCAGTCTGAAAAACAACCCTCCACCACCACCCTCTGTCTTCTACCTTTGAGCCATTCTGTATCCAAATGGCTAGTTCTCCCTGTATTCCACAAGATCTAACCTTGCTAATCAGTCTCCCATAGGAAACCTTGTCGAACGCCTTACTGAAGTCCATATAGATCACATATACTGCTCTGCCCTCATCAATCATCTTTGTTACTTCTTAAAAAAACTGTTAAACTCTACTCTTTTAATTTGTCACTGGCCTTTTGCAGTGAATAATACAGTAAAACGTTTCAATAATTGCCACAATTTTGAATAGTTTAAGAATAAAAAGAATGAAAGAGAGTCCTAAGCCAGCTTCCCAGTGACACCCCTCCTCCACCACCTCACCAGACCCACCAATGTAGGAGCGTCCCCCCCACCTCAACTGCCATCTCTTTTCTGCTGAGCCAACCTCGCCGATACGGCCACTGATGCTGATGCTGGGTTCTGTGCTGAACATACACTCGCCCTGCAACCAGGAGTCCCGAGCTCTGCTGATCCCTCGGTGACACAGTAGTCCCCACTCCGGGCCCACTGCAACCAGGAGTCCCCAGCTTTGGGCCCACTGCAACCAGGAGTCCCCGCTCCGGGCCCACTGCAACCAGGCGTCTCCACTTTGGGCCTACTGCAAGGAATCCTTGGCTCCACTGCTAGACCAAGCTGCCTGCACTATCTCGCCAAGAGTCCTGCTCTGGCCGTCCTCCTCCGAGATGTCATCTTACTGGTTCTGCCATCTTGAAAAAGTCCATTGCAGCCTCTGCCACTACCATCCTCGAACACCAGGAGGATGTCCCTGTTGCCCATGGAACCACTGCCTCCAGTCGCCTTGAGCAGCTATATCCGCCACTGAGACGAACCGCATTCTGCATATAGCTTGCTGGAGCTGCCAGGCCGAGTTCACCAACTATCCACTGCAAAGGACACCAAAGAAAAGAAAAACAAAAGAAAAATGAAAGTAATTTGGATGTGAAGTTGTTGAGCTGCACTCAGAAGTACCACAGGAAGTTGAAAATGTAAGGAAATTGGTGGGGAAAACGCAAGTGAAGATTCTCTCGATGAAATACAGGATGTCTACCCTCAATTAAAAATCATTCTTTGGGGTCAGCACTGTCTTTCAGGAAGAGGCGCATACTGTGGGATTCAAAGTGTTCCAATGTATTCAGTCCTTTAAGAAATTTTCTTTTGGACCCCACTTCGATTGAAAGAAAGAATGGGGCGCTTTCAAAGAGTCGGTGGAAATTAGATCTGGCCAACAGCGAATGTTACGAGTGCAGCACAATTCACAGATTGTCTAGCTTTTAACCTTTGAGGTCCACAAGCCCTTCGTAAAAGTGACACACAGGAGCTCTCTCTTTAACAGTCACCTGGGACCCAAAAAAAAAGCTTTTTGAGTAATGATAGAAGGAGAGGTAGCAGCTGCTTTTTAAAAAAAAATCCTCTCTGCTCAAAATACCTCGTAATTTGATATTTGATCCCCTATTTCCCAAACAGGAGGATCACGGTCACAATTCATTGCCTGTCAGAAATGTCACATCTGATGATTTCACACATAAGCATTCATTGCCCTTTCGACCCTGGCACTTTGATAACTGCTTCTAACACATGAATAGTCAGACGTGTCATCTGATGCCTCTCGCCTGGAAGCTATGCGGGCAGAAGTATTTGTCTTTCCTAGAGAGGTAGTTTCTCTCGTCCAGTGGTTATAATGTTGAGGACACTACTGTAATGTAAACAGCAGGGCACACACATTGCTGCAGGCACTGACTCCTCTGTGTGATATGACTCCAAATTCTGGAGGCAAAGTACCTCTGGTAGTCCTGAGTACAGGAGGTGCAGTTCTATTCTGGTTGTGAATGAATTAGTTTGTCCTGACAATGACAATGTTTTCTAATGTACCATACTTTGTGTATCATGGTCCATTTTATGTTATGTGTATCAACACATCACAGTCATGCAGCATGAGGTGTGACTAGAAATGTCAGGACCAATCTCCTGACCTGACATTTTAATGAGATAAAGAATTCCTGATAGCTAACATAAAGATACAACCTCAATCAATGAAGGCATCCAATTCTAGCTCCATACTTTAGTAAAGATGTGTTGATATTATGATGTGGAGGTGCCACTGTTGGACTGGGACAGACAAAGTTAAAAATCACACAACACCAGATTATAGTGCAACAAGTTTATTTGGAAGAACTAGCTTTCGGAGCTAGCTACCTGAGGAAGGAACAGTGCTCCGAACACTTGTACTTCCAAATAAAGCTGTTGGACTATAACCTGGTTTTGTGTGACTTTTAACTGTGTTGACATTAGAGAGAGCACAGAAGAGATCTTAAGAATGGTACCTGAATGGGAAACTTCAGTTACACAGATAGATTGGAGAGCTTGGGAGTTTTCTCTTGGGAAAACGAATGTTTAAAATAGAGATTTAATAGAGGTATTCAAAATTATGAGCAGTCTGGACAGAATAGATGAGGAGAAACTTTCCAATGGTGGAAGGATTGATATCCAGAGAGCACGGATTCTAGGTAATTGGCAAAAGAAGCAGAGGTGATTTCTGTTTCACACAGTGTGTGGTTAGGATTTAGAACATACTGTCTGAAATTATGATAGAGGTGGGTTCAACAAAGGTATTCAATTGGGAATCAGATTACCATCTGAAAAGAATCAAAATGCAGGGTTGGAAGAGAAGATGTTAGGACTGTGGAGATCCTTGAGGCTGTGGTGATTCTAGATAAGTGTTCCTTCAAAAAACTAGCAGAGATGTAATGGGCTGAGTAGCCTTTTCTATGCTACCATCACTTAGTCATTCTGTAAGAGGTAAGCAATTAAGAGTTGAGTCAATTCTTACATCCCTGCAATCCTTGGGTATGGATTTTGATTATCTTTTTCTGCATAAATTTTTGCCTGTCAATTAAATGATAATCAGATACAGTAAATCTTTAATTGTGTATGGTTTATTTTCAACCTTTCATGTTATTTACAGCTAAACCCATTGTTTTTGCAACAATAGTCCATTTCTCTGTTGGAAGGGGCAAGACCATCAAAGAGGAGAGCTTTTAACTTACAGTCTGCCATACTTTTTTTAAATTCACTCATGAGACATGAGTGTCACTGGCTGGGCTAGATTTATTGCCCAGCCCCAGTTGCCTTTAAGAAGGTGGTGATGTACTGTCTTCTTGAATCGCTGCAGTGCATGTGCTGCAGGTACAACCAGGCTGTTAAAGAGGGAGTTCCAGGATTTGACCCAGTGACACTGAAGGAATGGTGCTATATTCCCAAGTCAGGATGATGAGTGGCTCGGAGGGGAACTTGCAGCTAGTGCTGTTCCTGTGTAACTGCTGCCCTTCCCCTTCGAATTGAAAGTGGTTGTGAGTTTGGAAGATGCCATCTGAGGAGCTTTGGTGAATTTCTGCAGTGTATCTTGTAGATAGCACACACTGCTGCTACAAGGTGTTAGAAGGTGTGGAGGTTTGTGGATGAGTTGCCAATCAAATGGGCTGCCTTCTCATTGGTGATGTCGAGTTTCTGGAGTGTTGTTGGGGCTGCACCCATCCAGGAAAGTAGGGAGTATTCCATCACACTTTTGAGTTGTACCTTATAGATGGTGGTCAGGCTTCGGAGAGTCAGGAGGTGAGTTACTCGCTGCAGGATTTCTGTTCTCTGAACCACTTCTTGGAGCCACATGGCTAGTCTTGTTCAGTTTCTGATTAATGTTAAATCCTACGATGTTGATAGTGATGGATTCAGTGATGGTAAAGCTATTGAATGACAAGGCATTGGTTAGATTGCCTCTGATTGGAGATGGTTATTGCTTAGCAGTTGTGTGACATGAGTTATTTGCCATTTATCAGTCCAAGCCTGGATGTTGTCCAGGCCTTGTTGCATTTGCACATGGACTATTTTAGTGTCTGAGGAGTCGTACACGGTGCTGAACATGGTGCAATCATCAGTGAACATCCCTACTTCTGATCTTATGATGGGGGGGATCCTCATTGATGAAGGAGCTGAAGGTAGCTGGGCATAGGATACTGCGTCGAAGGGTGTAGTGCTGATAAAGCACAGCCAGTTAGGCAGCATCCGAGAAGCAGGAGAATCAACGTTTCGGGTATAAGTCCTTCATCAGGAAGCTTGTAGTGGATGTCCGTGTTGAGTCAGTCACTGGAAATGGAGATGGAGAGGTTCAGGAAGGGAAATGCAGTGTCTGAGAAGGTCCAGGTGAATTTGAAATTGGGGTGGAAGGTGCTGGTGAAGTTGATGAACTGTTCAAACTCCTTATGGGAGCACAGGGTGGCGCCGATGCAGTCATTAACGTGGTGGAGGAAAAGGTGGGGAATGGTGCCGGTGTAGCTGCAGAAGATGGACTATTCCACATACCTGATGAAGAGGCAAGCATAGCTGGGGCCCAGGCGGGTGCCCATGGCCACCCCTTTGGTCTGGAGGAAGTTGGAGGATTGGAAGAAGAAGTTGTTGACAGTAAGGACCAGTTCAGCCAGGTGGGTGAGGGTGTCAGTGGAGGGGTACTGGTTGGGCCAGAGGGAGAGGAAGAAATGGAGGGCTTGGAGACCTTTGTCATGGCGGAGAGATGTGTACAGGGACTGAATATCCATAGTGAAGATAAGGCGTTGGGGGCCAGGGAAACGAGTTTGTTGTTGAGTCAGTCACCAGAAATGGAGATGGAGAGGGCGAGGGAGAGATCCAGGAAGGGAGGGAGGTGCCTGAGGTGGTCCAGGTGAACTTGAGGTTGGGGTGAACTTAGGATACTACACTGAGGAACTCCTGCAGTCCTGAAGCTGAGATGACTGACCTCCAAAAAAGCTCTAAACTATTCAAACAATATTTCAAAGGAATTTTGTAGATATTCATGTAGGTATTTGTAGTTTCTGTTCTATCAAATATTTAGCTCTGTTCATAGGGCCAGTGTAGATCTCCTCCCAATGGAGGAGCTGCATAGCTGCATTAATGATAATTGAGTTTATGTCTTCAGGCAATAAGTGGGAACCAGATGTCATCCAAACAAAGCGGCCATCTTACCATAATAAAGGCAAAATACTGCAGATGCTGAAAAGCTGAAATTCTGAAGAAGAGTCATATTGGATTTGAAACGTTGATTCTGTTTCTTTCTCCACTAATACTGCTGACCTGCTGAGTTTCTTCAGCATTCTCTGTGATGGTTGGCCTCTTACCATTCAAGTCTCTCACCTCCCAATTCAACCAGATATATTACAATAAAGGAACTTTATTGATGTTCATTTTGTTGAAAAGCAAATACATCAACATATTATTTTCGATATTATGAACTGAATGGTTTCATTAGTCGTCACTTGGAAGTATCACACTTGAAAGTTGCTGAACAAAGAGATATGGTGCCAAATGTTTCCATCTTACACTCATCAGGACAAATGCAAGAATGCCAAATTTCAGATGATTACCAAAACTGATTGGTACGCAGAGTTGGAAATATATTGATATTTCAGTGTCACTGGATCCTGGACAGCATCTATACCAAATGGACTGCAGTAGTTCAAGTATCTCAGCTCACCACCTTCGCAAAGGCAGTTAGGGATAGGCAATAGCTGCTGGCTATTGAGCCAGCGATGCCCACAGACTGTGAACAAATAATAAAAGTCAACTCTGATTGGTATTGCCATGGAGAAAGCAAGAGAAACGATGGGCTCTCCTTGCTCCTGTGCAATTCAAAGATGATGCAAGGCTTGAACATACTCTTTTTGTTTATCAATATTTGTCCGTTCGTATGATAGAACTGGTGTCACTTTTAGCAAATGAAACTGGGCCAAGTTTCAAGCTCAACTGATCATCTTAATAACCTAAACTTCAAAAGTACTTCTGAAGTAAAAACAGAAATTGCTGGAGAAACTCAGCAGGTCTGGCAGCATTCATGGTGAAAAAAGAATGGAGTTAATGTTTGGAGTCCAGTGACCCTTCTGAGAACTTCCCCAACAATTTCTGTTTTTGTTTCAAATTTCCAGCATCTGCAGCTCTTTATTTTATTCAAAAGTATTTTCATTGGCTCAAACCATTTTGATATCTCCTGAGGTCATGAAAGGTGCTTTATAACTATAAACAATTCCTATTGTTCTTTATATAACACCAGTGAGCACTCTGAATAAATAGCATCTTCTTGAAATTGTCCTCTCCATTTGCATAGCACAGTTTGCAAGCATTTCGCTTCTGGGTCAGTGGTCAATGAAGTATTGGTCAGTACAGGATTTCCCTTTTGTCTTTATTAGCCCTGATACCTTAGAGCTGAAAAACAAGTGTGTGATCTGTTTCCTTACTAGAGGCAGACCAGATATGACTTGTTTTTCTTTCTCAAATGTTGTCTCTATCACTCACTAGGAGAACCCTGCAGCCTTCTTGATGCAAACAGAAGTTGTTCTGATTGGAGAAGTTGACCGATGAGTGGGAATTTAAACTTCAAGGGGCCACCAGTGCTCAATGTGCCCCTCAATGAAAAGTTTAAAAAACACCTTGCATGGGGAATGGCATATGGAGTTCAATTTAGATAAATGTGAGGTACTTCATTTTGGAAAGACAAATCAGGGCAGGACTTATGCACTTAATGGTAAGGTCCTGGGGAGTGTTGCTGAACAAAGAGACCTTGGAGTGCAGGTTCATAGCTCCTTGAAAGTAGAGTCACAGGTAGATAGGATCATGAAGAAGGCGTTTTGTATGCTTTCCTTTATTGGTCAATGCATTAAATATAGCTGTTGGAAGGTCATGTTGCACTGGTACAGGACATTGGTTAGGCCACTTGGAATACTGCATTCAATTCTGGTCTCCCTGCTATAGGGAGGATGTTGTAACTTGAAAGGATTCAGAAAATATTTACAATGGAGCTTAGGTCCTCCAACCTTGGCAACACCAAGGCTGAATAGACTGGGGCTATTTTCCCTGGAGTATTGGAGGCTGAGGGGTGACCTGAAAGAGGTTTACAAAATCATGAGGAGCATGGATAGGTCTTTTGCCCAGGGTGAGGGAGTCCAAACTAGATGCATAGGTTTAAGGTGAGAGGGGGAAAAGATTTAAAAGGGAACTAAGGGGCAAGCTTTTCACACAGAGGGCGGTGTGTGTATCGAATGAGCTGCCAGAGGAAGTGGTGGAGGCTAGTATGATTACAATATTTAAAAGGTCTCTGGATGGGTACATGAATAAGAAAGGTTTAGAGGGATATGGACCAAATGTTGGCAATTGGGACTAGATTAATTTAGGATATTTGGTTGGCATGGATGAGTTGGACACAAGGGTCTGTTTCCGTGCTGTATCTCAGTGACTCTATTTATGGGGCACTTTTTACAACCACTGGATGTCTCCAAGTGTATTACAGTTGATGAACATTGGTCTACTCTTATTCCTATATCCTTTCAACCAGTTAAGCCTGCTTTGCCATTTAATATGATTGCGGCTGATTCAGCGTGTTTACCTCCACTGTCCCGATATCCCTTTCCTAAGTGTGTGCTCTACTGTAATATACATGACAGCCAATTTCCACACAACAAGCTCCCTAAAAAGTGACATAATAATGAACAAATCATCTATTTTTCTTGTGTTTAAATATTGGTCAGGACCCCAGGGTTAACTTTTCTACTGTTGTCGAAAAAAATGCTGGAGGTTCTTCTTGGTCCACCTGAGAGTGCAAATGGGGTTTAATATCCTGTCCAAACGATGACATCTCCAACAGTGGAGCAGCCCCTCAACCAGGAATATTATGCTCACATCTTGGAGTCAGACTTCAGCTCATAACTTTCTGACTCAGGCAAAATGCCTATTGAACCAAGGCTGATTCACAGTCAGAAAGAGCAATGACAGCAAAATGAATAGCAACCTATGTCCATCCTATTAACAAGCCAGAATCTTTCCTTTGAGTGCAACTGAATAAACTGACAGAAATCATCTCAAAAGCTCAGTGTATAATGTGGACAGGATGTCACAGTGGTCCTCTGCTTCTAACAAAAGATGTGGTCATTGGAGGATATTTTCATGAAAGTAAAGGCCTTTTTAAAAATTTGTGTATTTGCTACTAATTGCCACACGTAAAAGTTTTATTACATTTAATATTTTTGGTTTCAGACCGGCTTTTGTTCCATAATTAACATCAGTATCCATAGAGTGTATAATCTCTCTGGCAGTCAGCGTTTTAAGAAATCCTTCTCCTTTGAAGATTACTTTGCCTTTAAGAGGGTTTAGCTGGAGATCAGTGCTTTAATAAACATTGCCCTGGGTATCTAAGCAGAATGCAAAGAATGTGATTGGCTAATTTGCTAATTCTGTGCAATGTAGATAACTTGTTTTCACTCAGCAATGAGGGAGTTTGCTTTTGATCACAGTTCGCTTACTAAAAGAATGAACCAAAGAACATTCATGTCAGGAACTCTCTGAGCCAGCTCAGTAAGTGTATCTAGCGTGTATTGTAGCTGGGCCTGTAGACTGCCAAGGCCCCAGAGTTGATCCTGATCTTTGTTGAATTAGTGCTGTCACCTGGGGTTTGGGGGGTTTTGAAGGCTTTGGTCAATTGTAGCCCGCTCTAAAAGGAAAGGGAAAACGCAGCGTGAATCCTCTGCCCGAAAGCTGTCTGCTGACAGAAGTGATCATGTATGATGTATCCATGAAAGACAAGATTGTCTATGACCCATTGCTTCCCCCAACTGTCTTCCTGTAGAAAAGCCTACTGATGCTAAGTACCAGGGCTCATTTTGAGTAATGCCCATTTGAGTGTGATACTGGAGGGAACACAGATGGAACCACATCACTGCATGGAGTCGGTACCTTCAGCAAAGCTGACATGGAAACAGACCTTTAGCAATCTCCTAGAGGCCAACCATAACTCCGTTAACTGATCCCTGAAAGGAGATCATTGGGATGTGATTCCAAGAAATAGCACGTCAGTGTTGATAAAATGTGGCGCTGGGAAAAGCATAGCAGGTCAGGAAGCATCTGAGGACCAAGTGAGTTGACATTTCGGGCATAACCCCTGATCAGGACTGGGGAGGGGTCTCAGAAATAAAGGTTGGGGGTGGGGGGGTCGGCGCTAACCTGCTGTTCTTTTTCCATTGACTCTGACTGTCCAGCATTTACAGTCCTTACTTTTTAATAGTACACCAGTGTGGCCAACAGGCTCAGAATGAGGAGAATAATTGGAAGAAACTTCTTTTTTCTAAAGTTCACTCCAGTCACAGATGTTACAACCTGGAAAGGTCGTTTGTGGCAATTTTGAGTAATTTAGTTTAATATTGTTAGTGCACTCATCATCAAAGGAAAGTACTTTTTATATGAAACAAAACCATATGCATTCCTGGGGTCCTGTGTTGGAGTAAACCCAGCCTTTCTCTTATTTTAGCAAAGTTAGTTTAGAAATCAGCTTTGCCTCATTTAGATTAAGTATCACCTCGAAGTGACCACAACACATCAGGAATTTGGCAGTGCACATGTTTCAATATAAATGGCACGCTTGATAACTCTGTCCCTTGCAGGTTCTATTTTTGCCTCAGCCATTCCAGAACCATATCTGTAATTCTTGCAAAGGCTACAAGTGTGAGTTTTGATTTGTTCCCATTTCTCTTTCCAATGTGAGTCATGTTGATATCAGTATTTTGATATTTTCAGTAATTTTCATAATTTCCTGACTATTTTTAAGCTTTTTAACAATGTTTTTTTGAAGAAAGACAATTGTGTATATCCTTATACAAGGCTACAAATTTAGCTAGCTTTTTGGTTGATGTCGGTGTATTCTGTTAGACAGGAGGCCCTCTGATGATTGGCACTACTTCAAGCTTGGTTCTACAGTCGGGTTTATTTTGGGCTATTCCTTTTTTTTCAATTCCCATTTACTCATTCCCTCTATCTCCTACTGCCTTGCTTTATGAACCTGGTATAAATGCTGTCCTTTCTAAGATTTCTGCTATACTGTGGCCTTTTCTCCTTGTCACCTGAACATTAAGGGAGGCAAAGGTCTAGTCATGCTATTGCCAAACTATTAATCCAGAAAGTCAGGTGATGTTCTAGACATCTGGGTTCAAATCCCACATTAACCACTGTTGACTGCCAGAAAAGCTCATCTGGTTTACTAATGTCCTTTAGCGAAGACCTTACTTGGTCTGGTCCTGATGTGACTCCTGACCTACAGCAATTAGATACAGGCAATAAATACTGGCCTAGCCAGTGAGGCCAACATCCCAGGAATGAATAAAAAAAATTCCTGCTTTCCAGTTTGACTCTTTGAGAATCTCCTTGTTTAAACTCTCATAGAGCTCCTCTCATTATCCCTATCCATGTACAATTGTGACAGCATGTGTATGATCAATGCTTGTTGAAATGAAACTGGCCGCTCTCTGTGAAGTCACGTTGATTGATGAGACATCTTTCATAATCATTTACGCATGTAGGTGTCACAGGCAAGGCCAGCATTTATTGCCCATCCCTCATTATTCATGAGGTTGTGATGAGCTTTCACCTTGAACCATTGCAGATCTTGTATTGAAAGGGGTTCCCTTGGCATAGAGAATTCCAAGATTTGGACTCAGTGACAGTGTGTGGTAGATTTTCACAAGATGTTTGACTGGAAATCAGGGGAACAACCTTATACATTGGACATCTCATCATAGAGTATATACAGTAAAACAAAGTGAATTGATTTTCACATTTTACAACTTTCTCAATTCACTCATTTCTCCTTAATTTTGATAACTGGTATGATTTTGTTTTTTTTTAATTCATAATGTAGTATCGTAGCTGGAGGTATCTGCTGCATAGGTTAGTCCATGAGAATGTGTTGTATCACAAACAAGGATAGTTAACCCTGCCTCGTCTCTGCACCAGCAGCCCTTCATGATGTTGTCGACGTACTTATTTGTACTTTCTCGCACTCTCAGAACTATCAAGGGTAGCAGCAGCCTAATGATCTGTGCTCTGTAAGGAATGGAATGCTTACAAATCCAGCTCTTTCCTCTTCCATTTACCATATAGGCTGGCAGTGTCACCTCAACTGCTGTCTCTACTCACTGCTGAATGTGGCTGATGAAATTTTCTTGGGCACCAATCTTGCTAATCACACAAAATGTGGCTCAGTGGTTAGCACTGCTGCCTCACAGCATCAGGAACCTGGGTTCGATTCCACCCTTGGGCAACTATCTGTGTGGAGTTTGCACATTCTCCCCGTGCCTGCATGGGTTTCCTCCCACAGTCCAAAGATGTGCAGGTTTAGTGGATTGGCCATGTTAAATGACTCCATAGTGTCCAGGGATGTGCAAGCTAGGTGGATTAGCCATGGGAAATGTGGGGTTATGGGATGGGGTGTGGTGCTCTTCCAAGAGTTGATGTGGACTTGATGGGCCAAATGGCCTTCTTCCACATTGCAGGGATTCTACCATCTTAAATCTTTCATAAGTCCTTCCTCCAATTTTCTCTGTCATTTCCAAGACAAAAGGTTAATATTGCTACATTGTTTCAGGTATTCTTTAGACCCTCTCCCAAGTTGCTCATCTCCATGAAAGTGTCAAAGGGTTACTTGACTACAGTTAAAAGTCACACAACACCAGGTTATAGCCGAGCAGGTTTAATTGGAAGCACTAGCTTTCGGAGCACCGATCCTTCATCAGGTGGCGCTCCGAAAGCTAGTCCTTCCAAATAAACCTGTTGGGCTATAACTTCGTGTTGTGTGATTTTTAACTTTGTACACCCCAGTCCAACACCGGCATCTCCTCCAAATCTTGACTACAGTGGCATCACAGCTGAGCCCAATCCTGATGTGTGATGTACATCCATATGTGTATTCATCCTGGCAGGAATTCTGGGTAAGTTATTCATTCATCCCCACCCCCGCCAACCACCGCAAAGACAATAGAAACATCTCTTCAACTACTCTTACTGAGATCAGTTCACTCAGCACAGATCTAGCATCAAATGTGGAGCCTGCAGACAGAAAATAATTGGATTGTCAGCATTCAGTTTATAAGCCGAGGATGGAGTTGATCCCTTATCTTATCAGATAGATAACCCCAGCTTATGTTCCAGCAAGGAAATTTCTCAGGAACTACCAACTAGACTAGCTCCAACTAATCCATTTATAAACGAGTTGTCTAGGGATTATGATATTGGAGCTCGAGTTTCACCAGCGCAGATGCTGGATGCCTGCAACAGTAAGGGAGAAAACTTTATTTGTTTAGTCGGAGGTCATTGTCTGCTCATTACAAACAGTGGCTCACAATCAGACACCAGCCTCTGTTTACTTTACTTGCTTTATAGTGAATGAAGAAGTTGTGTTCCGACTGTTCTTTGTGTACATCATTGTTTGGCTTTTTGACCTTTTGAATTTCAGCTTTGCTAAGTATTTTGAAGAACAGGAGGAGCTACAGAGGCGTCTCAAAAAGAGACAAGGAACTTTTTAGAATAAGAGATGAACTGGGGACAGAGGGTCGAAGTGTATGTTTTTTCGCTATGTCTGGGTTGTGTCAAGTCTTTTTGAGAGTTTGTCATTGTGAAGCCCAGTGAGTTTATCTCATATCTTAAACTCCCCTCATAAATTACCTACCCCTGCTCCTATGCTGTCTCTCACATCCAGTTTCTACCCCGTCCTGCCATGCACTATTTCTGAAACCGCTCACCACTCAGTGGAGTTTGCGGAATGTACTGCCATTCTTTGTGTCTGCACCAGTGTTCACTCTAATGCTCCTTCCCTCTGATACATGGGCCTCTGATGTCCGAGCACAACAGTAATTTTCAGAGGCAGGTATCAAAGCCCCTTGATGGGCGTCAATGTACACGGAACTCGGGAGTGGCTGTGCCTGCATGCAGCTGTGGAGCTCAGAGGGAACATTGCTCTATACCATCTATAAAAGTCTGTTGTGCATCCAGATAGGCACTGGGAATCTGGAGCTGCCCTGCACAGTTACCCCGACTAATGCCCAGCTTTGAAGGAAAAATGTCAATGACCTTTTCCACTCTGCTGAGAGTAAGTTCCACCAACTGATATCTCAGTTCACTGTATCTCTGCTACTGCACCCACATCTCACCAGCACTCATGGTCTACAACTCTCACAATTGCTGGCAATATCTCCACTCTCACCCACCCCCAATGCCTGATACCAATAACCCTGCATTCCCTCTGCATTACCTCCACACTCAGGGCACCTCCTGACCTGCACCAACAGTAACAGCTGTGCCACCCATATTCGTCTCCTGTAAAATCTGCCTCTCTCTCATTGCAGAAGGGAAACAGGCAGAAAGATGGGTCTTGTGCAGCCCGCCATTCAGCTGCTTAGCCGGTTATGAGGATAACATCCTGACTGACTGTTACATGCAGGCCCTGGGTTTGTACCAGAGGTTGCCCTGAACTCAGTCTGCTGGGAAATCCTGGGTGAAGGCTATCCCCCTTGACTTCACTGAGACTGGTGATGACTATGACATATGTCCTGGCATTGTATCTGCACTAAATGGCATGGCCAGGCAGCAGTACTGTGAGCTTGATGTCTCCAGCTGTGAGGGCAAAGCATAAAAAAGGCAAGACAAAGCCAGGCAAGGCAAGTTTGCTGGGAGAAGCCAAGTTGGCTGACAGTGAATGTGTGCAATGATGGAGTGCAAAGAGCCCGGAGATACTGTCTGATCCATTCTGTGAGCTGGATGTGTGTCCCTGAGTACACAGCTTTACACTGTGTTACCGGTGAAGCCTGAGGTATAGCATAGAGCTGAAGGGATTTTTGAGTGTATCAGGAACATGCCAATGTCAGATGGCAAGGTCTGTGGATGTGAGCTGCATATGGTCAGTGCCCATGGAGTGTGCCCTATCACAATGATGCCCAGTTCCCAACACTGGAGATGGCTTAATACAAACTGAATTCACCAGGTGGTCCTCTAGTTTCCTTGTTGAGCTTTCTCGATATTGAGCTTGCTTGGTCTGCTCGGTAAGATTGGCTGAAGATTAATGAGATAAGTTGGGCTGTTAACATGGCATTTAAGTAGCAGAACTCACTCTCACTGGTATTTTGCTGCTGCTACCTAGCGAGAATCTCATTAAGCCGCTTGTGGCAAGCATCAAAAATGCTCCTGATGTCAGGATGGGTCTGGGCTGCACCAGTTCCCCCGATACTGCCCCATCTCAA